>NC_090927.1:532698884-533004904 GCF_040938575.1 Ambystoma mexicanum | reverse complement strand
ACAAAATCGGAGATGATGCATTTGAAAGCTTGCTCACCATCGACCGAAATCTTATACTGGGGAATACGTGACAACTTTACTCCATGTTTTAAAATAATCTTAACAGGGTCAATTTGCAAAACACCGACATCATTGTCGTCAATTGCCCACAAACACTCTGGCTTGGCAGGCGAAGAACGATGGTCTGGAGGGTTGCCCAGAGCAATGCCAGAGGTCAAGATTTATTCTAAACCTTCCTCTTTTGTTTTGCTATTGTCACCCCGAGTGGGAAGGGTATGCCCAGACATGGGTCCCTTGCCTACTGGGCCTAGAGACCCAAGCTACTCCTCACTGGTGACGCCCAACAAGGCTGAAACATGTCTGGGGATGCTTGTGGTCTCTTGCAAAAGGGATGTGACCTAGCAGTTCGGGCTCGACTACCCCTTTGGGGGTGGGACCAAGCCTGATTTGCATATGGTCTTTCCCCTTTTGTAATGGCTTGGCAGGCGAAGAACGATGGTCTGGAGGGTTGCACAGAGCAATGCCAGAGGTCAAGATTTATTCTAAACCTTCCAGCCATCAACTCTTTTGTTTTGCTACAAACACTCCGGAACATCTCTAAATTCTGGCGGCAATGGTCTGGTTAAGAATTGAGAGACAGAAAGTTGCTGTGGTGAAACCATCAAACACACTCCGTCAGAAGAACAATTAATTACCACATTTAATTCCTTCAACAGATTAAACCCCAGCAAATTCTCTCCACAATCCATTGTTAAAAGGAATGGACAGTGGTCCGTAAATGGACCCAAAGTAATAGGTACTGGCGAAGAAACTTGACAGATGACTGGTGTGCCAGAAAACCCTACAGAAACATTAGTTTGCCCTGACAGTGGAATGTTTGGTACCCGCGAATGGTCAATGAAACACTTCTGTGCCCCTGTATCTATCAAAAATAGATGTTTCCTATTTCCAACTAACATCTCAACATAGGGACCTTTCTGATTAACGGGAATAGGCGTTGGTTCCAAACCCTGCTTCGGGCAATCCTAGCAAAACAGAATGTCATCGAAAGGGAGTTCTTCAGAGAGGTAAGCAGCAGAAGGATGTTCAAAAATGTTTCTATTATCCATACTTGATGCCTGATTGTCCTGCGAAAAAGATTGCTGTGAATCCTGTGAAAACTGACTTCTACCAGGACCCCCTACCCCTGGGCAGCCTCAGGGTTGTCTACCCATATTCCCAAATGTGTTATTTGACCTTTGCTGGAGGATCGGGCATTGTGCACGCCAATGACCCTCTTGTCTGCAATAAGCACACTTGTAAATGTTTACCGGACCCAATGGCGCATTTCCTTGTGGAACATACTGACCTCTAAATTGCGAATTACCCCCTCTAGAGCCTCTAACAATTTGCTGTAATAGTACTTTTGTCTTTAAGTCACCTTTTCTCTTCTCTTTTCAACTCTTTCCTTTTAGTTATTGACACGATTCTCATAGTACTGAGCCATGTGCAGTACTTTTGACTGAGACTTCGCTTGCCAAGTACTCTCAGAGGACATGATTTGCGACTGGATGTCAGGCAGCAATCCACGCACAAATTTGTCCACGAATAACCTTTTCCCAGACTCTGTGCTTAAGTCTTGTCCACTGTAATCTGAAAATACTTGTTCGAACCGGTTGAAGAACTTGTTAGCACCCCCAGATTTCCCGTTGCACACCAGCCGTAAGCTTGTCCCAAATAATCCTTCTTTCTGGAATTATAGTCTTTAATTTTGTAACTATTCTATCAGGTAAAGTTAGTATTACCTGTGGTGGTCTCTCACCAGCTGGTCTTTCTCTGTCGAGTCTTGTCATAGTATCCCATGAATCTCCTAACCCTGGTACATCATCTATAGTCCTAATCTGTTTCCATAAATCAACAGGCAGGAGTACTGGAAACAACAGATCAATATCACTTAAGGTGAATACTGAGGATTGTAAAACAGACTCTATTTCTTTGTAGAACCCTGTCGGATTCTTTCTAACATCGGGAATAGATTGTTTAATGGTGTTCACTTCCTGTCTCGAGAACGGACGTGAACGAACAGCGACACATAATGTGCAGGAATTTCCTGAGCAACAGCACCTGTTGCAGCATCAGCTGGAATCTCAACCTTTGGGGCAAATGTCGGAGGAACCTCTCTCATAGGCAACTGAGAAGTAGGCAACTCCGAATGCTTACTAAGCAACAGAGTTAAATCAAGCACTAAAGCAGCTGAAGAAGTGTCAAACGAAAAAGCTCTCTTATAAATACTCAATAACTCTGCGGGACAACAAATCTTTCTTTTTACGCACTCATCCTGTAGGTACTCTAGCATTACCTGTATCACTTTCCTCTGCATTTCTAGTGTATACTGACTATACGTGTCATACACTTCAACGGGAGTTATCAATGTGTATGAGATCGACCTAATCGCATATTTCGTACAAATTTGTGTCTCCTCATTTATCGACTTTCGACAAGGAGAAAACCGTTTCTGTACAAACATAACGTCCAAACTATCACCATCTACATCTTCGTTCTTTAGCCCTTCCAATTCCCTTCTATACCCAAAAACCCTCTTAACATGCTCTTGTACCTTCTTCGCATTATCTCTAGAAAATGCTAAAGCATTCATATCCCTTAACCCTTGTGGGAGATCTTTATCACTTAGTCTGTTCCACATTACACATAAATGAATTCCTAATCCTTCAATAAAAACGTTTTTCTCAGGAAAATTGTCTAAATTATGAAGTGTGGCAAGAATATCAGCGTGGTCACCCTTCTCCATGCAACGCCTAGCCCACGCAGTTAACTCACGCTTTTTCTCTGAAGATACAGTATTACGAGTTACAACCTTTGAACCCGCTCCCTGATCTATTACAAGCAGTGTAGAACCACTTGGAAGAGGGAGAGTAGGCAAATATTGAACATCTGGAAACAAAGGTACTATCACTGGTGCGGCAGGCAAGCCTACCGCACCCGTAGCAGCAAGCAAAGGTGGAGGAACAGGTGGATGAGCAACGACAAGAGGAGGAACAATAGCTGGAGGAAGAGGAACATTTAGAGGAGCAATAGGAGGAGCAAGAGGAGCAACGGGTGGAGGAATAGGAGCAGGAAGAGGAGCATACGGAGGTGGCGCAGTGGCACCAGGCCTTCGTTCATTTAAAAGTTTATCAATAAGTTCATCATATACATGTAAGTCTTTAGAAAGGTACATTTTCTGGATACCAAGTGAAAAAGCCCTATCCTTATTCCTAACTGACTCAGACTGTTTACTCTGGTCATATAACAACGCTTTTTCGGCGTTAGTCATATGACGGCGCACATTGCTTTTCTCTACTCTTAAGCTGCTGCATAGCTTCTTTATTCCAATTTTGTAATACATCGAATGCTGCAGGTGTAGCCTTTTTCTTCAATAATATGGATTCTAAGTATTCAATACGAGGAATTTCAAAACTACCGTTGATTGGCCACTGAAGTTCGGAAGCATGTCTAGTTGGTCTGTGCCAAATATCGTTAAATATCCCTCTATTGGTGCTGGTCGGCCAAATTCCAAAGATTGTCTGTCTCTGCGGAATAACGCCCTGAAGCAGGCAGACAATTTCACAGTCATATCAGAATGCTGGTGTTACCTGGTCAATAATTGCACTTGCAAGTGTAATACGCCAAAACAAGTTATCAGGGTGCTTAAGAATTGGGTCACGACTCACCTGATCAAATCCTAAGGAGGTCCGATCGGAATACACATTTTCTAACTAAGGTTCCTCGTGGTTGGTGATTTTGGCAAATCTGTCCGCCTCGATATATGGACCCTCGTCAAGATGCCGACTCAGACCGTGTGCTCACCGTGCAGGGATCGGGTCATGCAGCGCTGCTGAGGTGTCGCATCTCATCCACAAAAGGGGCCCCTTTTTACACCGTTCGGTTCCGGTCCGATAGCTGCGTCAACCTTGAATGAGCTGGCATCAATCTTGAGGGTCCCTATTCGGGCACCTTCTGTAATATCGAAGCTGAGTACCACAAAAGGAAATACACCAAACACGGGCTTATAAAGATTCTCAGATCTTTATTCAAATAACTGTACAGTTTACAAAGAAACAAAGTATCAGATAGCTATACGGCCCTCAGTACATCACAACGAATACCAGCCATTTCGGTGTGAGAAGTGAGATTTACTGGACATTTAAACATTCACATCTTTTATACAGTTTTCAATCGCAATGTCCATCCCCTCTGCAAGTTAATTATTTTCGATCTAGGGTTCGTGCCGAGTTCACCTCTGGTTAGTCCAACTATATGCATTTGGATTACTTCTAGTTTGTACCACAACAAGTCACAATGGCAACAGTATATCTCCGAATTTGACATTAAGTCTTAGTACATGTTTTATACAATATAGTTCAACAGGTGTTCACATTCAGTATTTAAACAACATTGTATTTAATGTATGTCCGTGGATCGGACTTGTTGGCGCAAGTAATCCTTTAATCTACAGGTCAAACATAGGGCAAGGTCTCATTACACGGTCCTAACATTTAGCCTACGGGCAGTTCAGGCATTAATTTATGTAAAGGTCAGAACAGCTAAGGTTACGAGCAGAAGAACTCTGTCCACCATTTTAAAACACAGAGTGACTTTGAAACAGAAATCAAAATGGTGGATGTTACCAAAATGGTGGCTAGGTCGATCTAAGGTCGGAACCTTGCAACACGGATTTCTCTGCAGAGCGACTGGGCTTAGGCCAATATATACAATAAAGGAGGCATAACATGATATCCCATTTAACAACTAATCTTGCATCAGAGTAGGTTTCATTACAATGACTGTTGTTAGATATGTTTTTTTTCCTGAGATCATTACCGTGTTATCAGCATTCTAGGATCCATACTTCTTATTGTGGTCAATAACTGGAACACACTAACATTGTCCCGGGTCTTTGTGCTACTGCTAGATATCTTAAGGACTGATTTGAGGATGTATTTGGTTTTCAGAATTGTTGCGAAATTATTAATTATACAATTGGCTTTGGTTACTTTTTCTAAAGTCTAGGGCAATTTTGCCACTATTTCCCCATCCATTTCTGTGATGAATTGATCAATAGCATTCTGAGAATCAGAATGTGGTTCACATACTCTTTTAGGCTTAGTGGGAAGTGGGCTTGTGGCCTAACTTTCATTCATACTTTACAATCAGGGTCATTTGATCCACTCATGTACAATGGAAGACAACACTCAACAATTATTAATAGCAATATATGAAACAATATTGCCAAAAACCTTAAAAATAATGACTGTACACAGTGACCTAAAAGAATTGATGCAACTAAACTTTTTTCATTACCTGGTTATAGTATATACGAACATCTGGTTTAAAATCCAGATAACTAATAATTACTAATAATTACAGTAAAAGTTACATTATCCATGCCTTGCCCTCCCAGAAAAGCAGTCAGTTAATACAAGTTGACAAAGCACAATATCCAATTAAAAAAGAATGCACAGCTACCCTAACTGTGGTCTTACCAGTTCTGGAGGTTAGGGAGGCAAACATTTCAGTCATAAAGACCAACAGCAAACCGCTAGACAACACCAAAGTTAACCTGCTAGTGTATGTTACCTATACGTCACAGCAAGCAAATGCAGAAGTCAAAAGCCAATAAACAAATGTTACCCGTAAGATCAAAAATAACCAAAACTAGTGTGCCACTCCCTCCACACACCTCCCACAGACTGACCGCTGCTTGCCCTTTGTGCCGCTCCTTGCAGGCACTTCATAAAATGGGCAGTTTTCAATATTGTAGGCATCATGTATATTGCTACTCCTTTTTTAAAAAATGTTTTGTGACCTGGTTTTCAGAAAAACCTTATACACATAAATACATAAAACAAAAAACATCATAAAAGACTTCATATAAGCAATACCAACAAAGTTTGAAACTGTAAAAGATAAAAAGGAAAACATGTCTAGCATAAACATATAGATCATATAGAAGCCTCTCCCACCAAAACAAGGATCGCATTTATAAATCTGCACATAGCTATTGATAAGGACAAATTCTCCCCCTCATTAGGCGAGACCAGAATAGAGCCCTAGAAAAGTCATAGTTGAAGGATTCAACCTCTCAAGGAAAGGCTTTTCCCCTCAATGTATCTAGTGCCTTACAGTCAATAATCCAGTGCTTAAGGGTTTCAACATCTTCCAACTTCTTGAGACACTTAGTTGTGTTTCACGTGGGTGCCCAGTTCCTAGTTGTTTCGTTAGAATGGTGCTGGTTCAGTCTAAATTGTAAATATATCATCCTTAATTTGTTACAAGGGAAGATTTTAAGGTATTTAGCTAGACTCTCCCTTTTATGTGGAAACCTTGCATATTCCTGGTAAGATTTGAAGGATGCAGTGCCTCCACAGTGATACACCAGTCCTAATGAAAAAGCTTACTCTTAACTACCTGGGGGAGGAGGGTTGATAGGTTCCTCCACAGAAGCATCAACAGACTGCAGTAGGATACCCATCCTGTCTCTAAATAGGTTCACTGATCCCACCAGAGCATCCGTAATTATTCTCACAGTTCTGGACAGAGAGAATTGGGTGAGCCATTCTGACATTTTGCATAATTAGACAAGAGTCGCCAGTAGAACCGGTTCTTCAAAGAAATTAGTTCCAGTTCATGGTGAATTATGTCATTAGGGATTGCCAGTGCCAAACCCAAAACTCCTTTCCAAAGAGTACCCTGCACTGTGTCCAAGTGGGGCCCAGATCTAATAAGCACATGTCGAGACCATTTAGGAGAGTAGGTTCAATCTTCTGTAAATAGTACTTCCGTTTTGGGGCGATGGAGAATTTACAGAATTTGGCATAGATTATTTTCATGTGAGATAAGATCGGAGCCAATCTCTCCTTGATCGATATCTTGCACATTACTAGCGATGCCAAATTTGAAAGGTTACAACCCAAGTATCTCATGTTGGGTACTACTTCCAAACATTGATACCCCAATGATAAAGACAGCCACTTTCATCTAAACATCGCTGAAAGATTACCGCCTTTGATTTTGCACCGTTGGCCTACAAGTTGTTAGTTGTGGTATATTCTTTGAAAGCCTTTAATTTATGTTGCCAGACAACCAGCGTTCTGTCAAAGAGGATACTTTTATTTAATTTTATTTTTATTTTATTACAGTTTGTTACAAACTTTAGAAAAAGAAAACACACATTTTCCAAACTCATTGTAACTTTCACCTCACTTCCACTTTCACTTCTCCATCTCACTCAACAAGGAGTCCAATTCTTCCAAGAAAAAAGTCATTGCAAAGGTTAACTTCCCGTTTTCGCCTTCGTGCATTTTTTTCCACCATTCATCAACACTATAAGTCAAAAATGTCCTTATTTCATCTCCCAGAAGTTTACTTCTCAAGTGTCTCAAATTCGGGCATGAGATTACAAGATTTTTTAGCGTCTCCGTCTCATGATTACACAATCGACAAGTGGATCTTATAATCTCATCTTTTCGCCTTCTCATATTTTTAACCTCCATCGTGTGCAATAAGTTCAGCCTTAACTTTAGGAAGATTTGTCTTCTCCTTGGACATGGAAAGGATTGTAAATACTTAGGTATTTCATTTAGTGCCTTACTTTCCGGAGGGCAATCGTTCATGCAAATATGCTTTGCTCACTGCTCTATAGTCTCTATCCAGTCCATTGTCCACAGTTTTTTTTTTACTTCATTGGGATTTTTTTCTAATGTCTCTTTTGTCGTTGATAATTGCAGCAGAATATTTTCACATTTCATTTTCCAAGTCTCAAAAAATCATTTGGAGTGATCCCACTTCGTGCTCTCAATATTTCATATTGCGGTGCACCATCGCTTTCAATGATCTTTCTGTATATCGATAAGGTGTTCCATATTACCTTTGCATTAATGGACAAAAGGCCCAGTTCGTAGTTTATACAAAGACGATACTATCAGCCATGAAAGCCAGCCAATGGAGTCTCAGATGTCCGAGAAAAGAAGGGAAAGTATCACCATCCTCCCAAAGTAATCCACTATCATGAAGAGGGTTGGGGCAAGAGTACACCCCTGTCTCAGCCCCACTTCCACTGGGATCCAAATCGTAACAAACCCCTCTTGGTTGACTCTAATCCTCAATTTAGAGTTCCTATGCAGAAGAGCAATTAACTGGACTAATACATGGGAGTACAACTGTCCAACAATTTCCTCCATAGTAGGGGACTGTGCACACAGTCAAACACTGAGGATACATCTATCGAGGCCATGAAAATATTGACTCCCTTCTTGCATTTCACCGTATGGAGTAAGTGTGCCAAAATGGTGGCGTTGAGCAGGGTGCCTAGGTTAGATCTAAAGCCCACTTGAGAGGGATAAAGGATAAAGTGATCACTCAGATGGCTGTTGAGATCTCTTAAAATTAAGAGAAAACACCTTACTTCCAACATCAATCAGTGCAAATGGTCTATAGTTGATTTGGTCAGAGGGATCATCCTTTTTAAAAATGGGGATGATGATAGACAGGGCCCATGAAGGTGGTAGTACACAAGATCTAAATATGTTATTGAACTGGGCCTTGAAGACATGGGACCATATCACCGGATCTTTCTTCACTATACATGGTGGGAATCCATCCAGATCTGGGGTCCTCGAAGGTTTAAGCTTACTAATAGCCCACATCACATCCTCCATATCCCAAGGACACATAAATGCCATCCAGCGATTCTCTAATGGATCGGCCAGTGGCACGAGGTGAGCCGGCCTTCTGAATTTATTAGTGTAGAATTCAACCCAGGACAGCAAATATGCAGTCCCCCTTATGAACAGTAGGGCTCCCTGCATGTTTGTTAATTTTTTCCCCAAAAAGATCTCATTTCAGAG
Organism: Ambystoma mexicanum; assembly: GCF_040938575.1. Lineage (NCBI taxonomy): Eukaryota > Metazoa > Chordata > Amphibia > Caudata > Ambystomatidae > Ambystoma > Ambystoma mexicanum. The sequence goes on along the minus strand of NC_090927.1, from coordinate 532,996,019 downwards.
TTTATCAAGGATCTTCTGGATGTTGGCGCTCAATAGGAACCAACACGTATGTATCATAAAATGTCTATTGTCTATGTTTTCTTGCAGATTCCTTAACACCATCAGTCAGCAAGGCCTTGCAATCCACTATGAGCGGGAACTAGAAAATCCCCACGCCGGTCAGCGCACCAAATGTCTCCCCACAGACTGCCCTTGGAAATGCATTTCACACGGAGGGTTGTTTTTGAATATTGTGAACATCACATACATTGTTCCTCCTCTTTCTGATTGGAGGCACTCACATGAGCCGACAGATATGCATTACACAAGGTTTACCACCAGTAAAAAGGCCAGACACTATTTGTTTTCACAGAGACCTTGACACCAGCAGTTAGCAAGGCACAAGCCATTGAGTTGGGAAAGCAGAGATTCTTCATGCAGATCAGCACACACAGAGCATTTACTTGCCTGCAGACCACCCTGCATGGCACCCTTTGTTTTTGATTACCACAGTCATCATGTATGTTGCTCTGCCTGCTCTGTTTGGTGGCACTTAGCAGAGGCCAGCACATATGAATCAGAAAAGGCTTTCCACCAGTAACAAGGCTGGTACCTGTGTTTCCTCACTGAGTCCTTGGCACCAGTAGTCACAAAGGCCTCAGAAGCCACTCAGATGCAGAACCAGGAGACATCTGCGCAGGTTAGCACACACATAGGGCCTCATTACAACCCTGGCGTTGGACCATGGTGCCCCATGCCGGATTCCACCATGGTGGATGGCGGATTTACCGCAACATTCCAAGGTTGGCGGGGCGGTAAATCCCCATTCACCATGGCCCCTTCCCCATTCCCATTTTTGGACCATAGGGCTCAATGGGAATGGGGAAGGTGCTAATTACGGCACCGTACATTACGGTGCCGTAATTAGCACCGAGGTCCCTTAGCGAGATGGACTTTAATGCCTGCAAAAAGCAGGCGTTAAAGTGGGAATCTGGCGTCAAGGGTTTAACGGCGCCGCAGCCTTTTACGGCGCCGTTAACCCCTTAACGCCAGGGTTATAATGAGGCCCATAGTGTCTGCCTTTCAGGCTGCCCTTTGTACTGCCCTTCATGCATGCTCCATGTTGAGGGTGGTTATGGAATATCGTAGGCATCATGAATGTTGTGCCTTCTCCTTCTGGTTGGCATTGGTCACCAGGGGCCGGGGCATATGTATTACACAATCCTTGCCACCAGTAACCATGGTGTGCCTATTTTTCTTCACAAGGCTCTTAAAATCAGACGTCTGCAAGGCCTAACAAGCCCCATACATAGGGAACCAGGGAATCTCCAAGCAAGTCAGCACACATAGAGCGTCTGCCCACAAAATGCCTTTTGTGCATTCCTTAGCACATCGACAGACAGCAGAAAACATTGCAGTAAGTTATCGAAGTAAGGAAGAGACCGACACCAAGAAGAAAGAGAAATATACAGACTTACAGTATAGTGGGGGGAAAGATAGAGAGAGGAAGAAATGTGCATTTTAAATCCCAGGAAGATGGCATGAAGTAATTAATGACCCTTTGGGGGCTTCTGCTACGTACCACGATATTACAGTATTATTTACTAATATCTTTGCACATCACCTCATAGCAGAACACATTGCAGTAAGTTAAAGAAAAGAGAGAGCAAGACAGAGAGGTGACAAAGACTCAACCACACGGAGAGAGAAGGAGATAGCGAGACAGATAGAAAGAGAGAGAGAGAGGATGAGATAGGCAATAGAGAAAGTAGGGAGTGGGTGAATAGACCATGTGAGAGGCACTGTCAGTGATGAGTGGCATAAAATACAGTAACCAAACATAATGAATGTAGGTTTTTCCAGAACACATTGTACTAAGTGACAGAAGAAAAGTAGCAAGAGGGAGACAGACAGACAGAGAGAGAGTGGAAGATGAGGGGTATACATTGAACGTGAGTGTCCCCCAAAAAGACATTTAACACTACCCAATGAGAGTCAATAATGGACACACCCCTGAAGGGAATGAGACCAAGACCAAGTGCGGGTGAAAGTAAAAAAAGTCTTTATCTAAACCAATATAGGGCAAGCAAAGAACCCTGCATAGCTCTGAGAGCGCTCTGTCTGGCATTAGCAAACATCTACATTATATTACAAAACCATGTCATCTATGACGTGGGGAGTAGAGATTACATGAATTGAAGGGATTGGGCAAAGACAATGGATACATATAGAAACTATAAAGTCGGTTCTTGGTGATTAGTGACACGTCACATGGAGTCGAGATGAGGCGTGTGGGTCAGCTGGACTCATCGGGGTGGAGTCTCCGGTCATGAGATGTCCAAGTTGATACACCGTGAACTGTTCTAATATTTGCCCTTTGTGGCCACACGTACTATTTCACTAATCATTCTAATTTATTCTACCCTGTAAATAATAAAAGTTGTCAATCTAACATCACACAGAAAACGGCCCATAACTCTAAATTCTTGTAACGTATCATTATAAAAAAACATTGTATGATAAAGAGGCTGCTTAGGAGCTCAGGTGCTTGGTTAGAGGGCACATGTCTGGAATACATCCAACAATTGGTTCTGTTAGATCTAAAGTGGAGATATTTATAGTATGTTAGTACAAGAGTAAATATATGACCAGCATGGACAGTCGCAGTCGGGTGAGACTGGGTCAGGGGGCACATAGCTGGTACATTAAAAGGGCGGCGGGATGTGAGGGGCTCATTGCCTGGAATTTTATGTCCACAGCAGTTTTTATGGAGGCATATTTTGTCAGGGGGCAGCAGGGGGTGGGAAAGCAAACACTCAGTGTAGGCATAGCGGGAAGGCAAGCAGGGTCATTTGTAATAAGCACGGGCCTTTAGCTACCGACCCAGCCTGCGAAGGGCAGAGGGTGGGGGCTGAATATGAAGTCCAGCAGGAGATGGGAAAGAGGGCCCTGGCGCTCTTACTTCGTCTGCCTTATGGGGTTGCATGAATACCATATGAACGAGGGGTAGGAACGAGCCAGCACGGATACATATACATCAAGGATTATGTAAAAGTATTAACACTTATAGGTAATTCACATTCTCGTTTATCATTGGTACCATGTTTTCAGCATAACATCTATGAACAAGAGGTCTTGTTTAACATCACATAACTGAGACTTCATATTGGAGCATGAGGCAGAAATAATAAAAGCTTATATTATATGAATGAGGTAGGAACTGGTTAGTGTGTGTGTATTGGCAGTCGACAATGCTTTGCTTACAATGTACAGTACATAATTCAATGCTCAAGGAGCAAGTGACTACTTATAGGGACATTCTATTATGCAGTGGGCACCTATTACATTCAATGTGGATGTGTTTTAAATTGACTTGTACACCGTTTTGTGTGTTGTGCAACAGCAGTAACCATTGATCAATGATGGAAAGATTTGAACATACACTGTGTGGGTCCATGTGCAATCCGGGAAGGTGCACGTTATCTTGTTTGGATACTTGCAATCAATCTCATAGGCTTTAAACAAATGTATCGTCCTTTCAGGTGGCTTAGCTACATGGGTGAACCGGGGTGGCACACAGGCTTGGCATTCTTATCCAGCACTTTAAAATGGATTAGAGGATTAGGGTTCTGCACAACATATATTATAGATGCAGTGGTCGGTAAGGGGACAGGACATGCTTCATAGAGACAGGGTTGTTTTTCTCAGACCCCAGCTTCACATATGGTCATGGGTAGTTCAATGATGTACTGCGGAAGGTGAAAGATACAATGTTTGTAATATGGCTTCTTCGCGCCTAGTCTCCCGTGAGAACGGACCTTCAGCAGAGCTGCCAAGGGGAGGAGGGAAGTACTGGGGTCGCTGTGCGCGATTGGTGGCTCTAAAATGGAGTCCATGTGTAACATAAAATGGAGTCAGAATCAGCCTACGGGGTGAGCCATGCAACCCCATGTGTCGGCCCACAGCCATCCTGCATCCCGGGCCCAGGTGCATAGGTGGCTGCGGGGTGAGTCATAGGCCGCACGAGGGTGAGAAATGGAGGGGAGGGGGGTCCTAAAGAGCTTTCCTCCCATACATTCCCCCCTTTCGTTACTTAAGTAACGAATATTGTAACTCACCCAACCTGCTTCGTTCCTTTTCATCAGCTACTGCTTCATCCCAGGCCGGTGTCCCTTTTATTGGCATCCAAGCCCTACATACTCCCCGGAGGCTCTGTCCTGCTCTAGCATACTCATCAGGGGTATAGGTCATGTATATAAATCCCCCATCTCCTTCCAAGTCCACCCATACTCCTCATACCATTCTAGTGTGCGGGGCTCCTTTATTGTGTTGTGGTACAACCTGTCCACTATGTCCCCATCATAGTATAATGCTACCATTCTATATTTAGGGCCAGTGTCCTCACCTTTTTGCACTTGTGCCTCTTGTGTCAGTTGTGCGCTCCTCTAGTGTTGCCCATTGTTACCATCATCATTGTACCAGTAGGAATTGCGTTTGCGCAGCACCGAAGACCCAGCTGGCACACACAAAATATCAGGAGCAAAAACATGATGATGGGTATCAGCAATTTGACGGTCATCCCGAGCCAGGAAGGCACCCATGAAAACATTTTGTCGAACCACGAGCTTGGCTCCACACCTCCTTCTTTATTCATCCATTCGCCCAGGTTGTGCACGGCTGTGATAACGTGGGACAGAGTTCCATTGTCTGCGTCTGCAGAAGGTACAAAAGTGCAGCATACGCTCCCGATTTTTCAGCAAACACCTCCATCCATCGCTGTCAGCAGGTCTAGGACATACCTGTTCTGCATTGTCATTAGCCGCAGGGCCCTTAGCTCCACCTTGATCACGTTAAACCCCTCTTCAGTGTCGTTGGCCAGTTGGATCAGCTCGCAGCGCTTAATTTGCAGCCATTTTGTATTGGCTTGCGCTTGGATACTGGGAATGATGGAGGCAAAGAATGTTTCAGTGGAATTGAAGAGCCGGAACCTATCTGGAATTTGCGCCAAAGGTTCTGTGGATGCTTTTGATATGTAGTTGGATGATCTCCTTTTTCTGGATATCAGGCTTTGCGTATTGTCCACGGATAGGGCATACACTGGTGTTTCATCTGTTGGTTGTGCGTTTTCCGGATCTCGGACTACTTGCAGCCCCTTCCTCCCCTTGATATGGCTCTCTGGGACCTCCATCAGGGCGGAGTGCAGCGTTGCCAGAGAACACGTGCCCCTCTATGATTGTGGGAGTTGCAAGTATGCCTGTTTGCCGCAAACCCAGTAAGTGTCCATCAGGGCAGCTGTCCCTTTCTTCATATCTGGAATGATGAGTGTTTTGTTACAGTTCTTGTTTATGCCCATGTTAGTTTTCCCTTCACCGAGGAAGAACAGTTCATATGTAATTTCTTTTTGCAGTTTGAAGGGTTTTTCCAGGGCTGTGACCCAGGTGAGTTTTGTGATGTGTTCAGCCCATACTGGAGCGCACGTATTCTCGACCCATTGCAATTTTTCTGCTGCCAACCCTCGTAGTGCTTCGGCTTTGCATGTCACTTGTTCCTTTTTCCACCTGTTGTCCGAAAACAGTGTCCCTTTAATCACTAGAAACAGTTCCTTCAGGCATATCACTCCTTTAGGTCTCGAGTAACAAGTCTTTTCGTTCTGCAGCATTTCAAAAGAAACTTTGTGTGCCTGGAAGGTGTTCTTTATTCTACATAAGGTGAGATGAAGGAGACACTGGGCGTCTGTAAGAGGTAGTTCTTGTGGCAACACCATTTGTTGGACTGGTGCGGGTATCTGGGATCTTCTATTATGTCTAGCCCCAACCCAGAGTATTTGTCGTACTTCCTCCTCCCAACTTCCCTCCTTCTTCTATTGCTTTTGGGGTTTACTCTCACTTTTTCTACATCATGCTGTATCAGAGGCGTTCCCCCCGCTTTCCCCCTTTTCCCATTCGTTATACAGGGTAAGGAACCTCTCAGCTCTTTCCACATTTTCTTCCTTTATACTTGTAGGGGATTCATGACCTATAGATGGTTCGAATGCTGATGCTACTGCGGTGGTAGTGTCATCATATACCCAGGATAGAGCAGATGGATTTGGATTGTTTAATTCATATATATTATATTTAGAGGCATTGTACGGGAGACTAAGACGTGGGACTATCTGCTCATTGCTTGTATCATTTGGGTGCCGTGTGCCATCATAGTGTGTACCATGCCCCCATATGAGCTGAAATCCGTCCCATATGAGGTATGTCGCTTGTTTTATCATGTTTGTTCCATTTCCTCCAGCCTCATTTATATCAATAGATATAAATGCAACAGCCCAATAAATTACTAGGACGAACATCATTGTATAAAATAATATAGCACACACAAACAGGCCACACTCGTATGAATATCTATGCAAGCAAAATTAGTGTTTCCATTTCTATCTATTCTAACGTTGTTCATGGCGGGGGCCCCCTCCGGTGCCATGGTTTCTCCTACATAAAAGTGTATTAAGCAACCTAGAAATAATTTTTTGGTATTTTCTTTTCCCGTTTTTTCTTACACATATTACATATAATTATCTACATTTTTAAAGCAACAAATAACTTCAAAATGAAGAGAGAGAAAAGAAGAAGAGAAAAAGAGGAAAAAGAGGGAAATAGGGAAAGAGAAAGAACAATATCATTTCTTTATGTGATTACCATTATTATGCACATCAGAATATTTTTACTCATTTCACCCCCCTTTTCTCTGTCACGTGTCCCACATGAAATTCATGTTTTCATTTATCCAGTTTGTGTTTCCCCATTGCTCGTTCCTTCTTCTGTGTCCTGCATTACATTGTCATGTGCTTTTCGTACGCCTGTTAAATGTATCCAATATCTCAGGCCCTTTACTTTGACAGCTGTGGGTGTGCAATACACCACTTCATAAGGGCCATGAAATCTTGGAGAGTTCCACTGACGAACAAAACTCTTCACATACACCATCTCCCCTGGCATTAGCTGACCTGTTGGATTATCTGCTGCCGGTGTTACTGTGTCACATGATTCCTCACGTGTGAATGGTGGGGCTAGCTATCTTGCTATCATACAAGCTGCCCTTGTGAGCTTTGTCAAGTATTCATTGAATTCATCCCCTAGTACTGTAGCACTTCTGTGGGCATCTGAATGCCTGCAGAGTGGAGAATTTGCAGTATGCATGCGCCTTCCTGTTACAATTTCATGGGGGGACAAGTGGTGATCCTTGCTGGGTTGATTTCTCAGTACAAACAAGGCCATGGGTAAACAGTACACCCAATTTTTCTTGAGCTTGAAGCACAATTTTGACAACCTCCCTTTCAGGAGACCGTTTATCTTCTCAACCATCCCGTTAGATTGCGGGTGATAAATAGAGCACAGTTTATGCTTTATCCCTAGCAGTGCAGTAACCTCCTTGAATAGATCATTGACAAAATGTGTGCCGTTTTCGGAGCTAATTACATCACAAATTCCCCAGCGCGGAAACACTTCCCACACCAAGAACTTTGCAGTGCACTTCGCATCCAGGTGGGCGCACGGTCCTGCCTCCACCCATCTTGAAAAGGGACAAACCACTACTATTATGTAACGTGACCCATTGCACCTTTCTCCCATGTCTGCATAATCAATATGCAGTTCTCTGAAAGGGCCTGTTGGGTTAGGCAGTGTTCCGCGCAGTGTTCTTAATGTCATTACAGAATTATATATTTGGCACATTGTACATTCCATGGCCAATTTCAAAATCTGTTCCTGCAACTCTGGGGTGAACCAATTTTCTTGTATTTCTGCTGCAATGTGTTGTTTAGTATTGGGGGCTGGGAAGTGGAGCTGTTGGAATGCTATATCTAGCAATTTTCGGGGCACTACCACCTTGCCTGTGTTGATTTGGCACCAAAGGAGATCAGTTGATGACTGGCTGCACCCTCTTTTTTCCCACAATTAGTTTTCATCATTTGACGCTTCTCCTTGTAACTCTAGTATTTACGAGATGGCCATAGAATTATACCCATCTGGGCGCTCTTCTTCCACATGTTTCTGCACTAGATACTCACCTGCTTTCCCTTTTGTGAAATATGATGCTTCCTTCGTGGCAGCGTCCGCTGCCGTGTTCCCTAAAGCGATGACATCATTGTTTTTTGTATGGGCCTGGCATTTCACTATGGCTGCAACTGTAGGTTCCATTAATGTTTCTATCAATTCCTTTAGTAATTCAGCATGCTGTACTGGGGATCCGTCTGCAGTGGAACCCCTTTATCCCCTACCTGGCCAATCCCCCATGAACTGTTGTGGTCATGTATGCTGAATCTGTATAAATGGTTGCTGTGCATCCCTTCAATGAGTGCTACTAACTCTGCTGCTTGTGCTGAGTAATGTGCTGGCAGTCTCTGTTGGACAAGTACTTCATATTTATCTTCTTCCATTCTCACAACTGCTATCCCCACGTGTTTCTCTCCTGTTTCTGAATTTATTGATGCTGACCTGCCTATAAAGTATATTTCTCCTTCAGACAAGGCCTTCTCACGCACTGTGGGTGTGTCTCCCTCCTCGCCATTGTATGTAGCCCAATCGTGTGTTTGCATGTCTTCCACAGTGCAGGCTTCTGTGATGAATGTAGCAGGATTAACTATTTTACACCTTACTATGTGTATGTTTGTACTTGACAGAATCATTTTGTATGCTGTGGCTCTTTGCGTGGTCAATGTACTTTTAGATCTTTCCAGTATAGCAAACAGTGAATGTTCCATGAACAATGTCACAGAACAACCCATCACAATAGTTGCACATTTCTCTATGGCGAACGCCGCTGCTGCGAGAGATTGTTCACACGCAAAGTGTCCTTGCATCACTGCATCTAATGTGCCGCTGTAGTGCGCTAGTGGCTTGTGACCCAGAGAGAATTTTTGTGTTAATACTGCTGACATGAGTGACCTATTACAATGTGAGAATAAGTAGAACTTATGCTCATAATCGGGATTCGCGAGTATTGGTGCTGTTGAGATCAGCTCTTTCAATGTGTTAAAAGCCTCACGCATCTCTGCACTCCACTGTATCTCTGTACTCTCTCTTTGCGTGTCTTTTAGTGCCTGCAATAGTGGTTTTGTGTATGCTGCATATTCTGATATCTAGGCGCGGAAAAAGTTACACATGCCGAGGAATTTTTGCATTTCCTTCACTGTTTTTGGTTCATTTACTGCACGTACTGCAGCTGCTCTGTCTGGTATGATTCTTTTACCATATTTTGAAATCAATTGTCCCAGGTACAGCACTTCTGCCTGACAGTATTGTAGTTTCTATTTGTCCACCTTGTAACCTTTGTGGGCCAATAATGTCAGAAGTGCAATAGAATCTTTCCTACACTCATCTTCATTTTTCCCACATATGAGGAGGTCATCTACATATTGAATGATTGTGCTCTCTGTGACAATGTTTCCTAGATCTTCATGCAGAATTCTGTTAAAAATACTTGGGCTCTCACAATATCCTTGGGGCAACCTGCAGTGTTCGTACCTTTTCCCTCCCAAAGTGAATGCTCTCAAGTACTGAGATTCTGAATCTAATGGCACTGAGAAAAATGCATTTTTCAAGTCCACCACAGTAAAGTGTGATGCATCTTTAGGGATGCTACACAAAATGATGCAGGATTTGGAACTAGCGGGAACTCTTTCTGTATGACATCATTGAGGGGGCGTAGGTCCTGGATCATCCTCCAGGCCCCACCCTTTGCTTTCTCGATGGTGAGTTTGAGGGCACTATTATTCCTTGTATTAACAATGCATAAATAGTCTCTTTTATCCCTTCCTCTGCTTCCCGGGACAGGGGGTACTGTTTCACTCTGGGCAATAAAGCTCCAGGTTTGAGTTTTATTTTTACAGGCATCACCTCATGCAATAGCCCTACATCATGTGGGCCGGTAGACCACAATTGATGTGGCACCAGCTGCATGTCATCTTTGAAAAAGGAAGGAGGTGCTCCCACTACCACCATTAGCTGTACTGGCACTTGTCTTGTTTGTATCATGATATCACAGGGGATTGCTATCTCCATTATTATTTCCCCGTCACTGTCTGAATCTGTGAAAAGGTCCTCATCTGACAAATCTCGCAATGCGATGTTGGCGTTAATGCACAACACCGTTCACCATTGGCACCCATGTATGTCCATTGCAATGACCGCTATTCTTTGCTGTGACACCTGTATTGCATGAAAATCCAGGGACATCACTGTTCCTGGCACTATCTCTGGGCATGCTACAGGGCGAAAAACAAACTCTGCAGGTACCCTCCACTCCTGGCGTTTTAGCTCTGGGACCACTCGTGCTAGAGTTTTTAACCCCTGGATGAACATGTCTGGGTCTACAGGTAAACCGCGTACTTCCAGTGCTGTTGCTCGTGTGTGTACTAGCAACATCACCCACAACGGGCAGATCCCAGGGGTTGAGCAAACTATTCCTCTCTCTGTAAATGAGATTGTCATGTTGAGCTTTCTGAGGAGATCCCTCCCCAGCAAGTTAATTGGTGATTCTTCATAGTACAATAAGGGTGCTCGTACTGTTTTTCCCCCAACTGTTACATCCAAATCTTCTGTATAAGGAACTTTGAGATAGCGGAAACCTGCTCTCTCGTAGGCATGATTTTTCGGCTCCTGAATCTACCATAAAAATGAATATTTTATTCCCTATCTCCACCTCACCAATGGTTCCTCTGCTGCATCAAGGGTCGTTGATAGTACTGGACATGCAAGCGCTCTCTGTGGGCTGTCCTATGCTGCATGTCTCATTGTTCCCCCATTGTCAAAAACATTCCCTGATACTACAGCCACTCCACCATAGGGTGCAAGCACACCATTTGCTGTTGTGGCAAAGGGATTGTTGCCCTGTATGCTCCCCGCACCCTGCCTCACCCCAACAAGTGCCCAGCTCCATCCCTGGATCTCAGGCTCTCCCGCGTTTGGTCCTACCTCAGAATGCCAAGGTCAGGAACCCGGCAGGGTGTCACCGGACTACCGGTGACCCAACTAATCTACTCGTTATGGGGGTATGAGAGCTGATTCTGTAAGGCTCCTGCGCTTTTATCTAAGTTTCTCGTGCTCACCGATCATGCATACATATATATCCCTAGTTGCACCTTCTAGCAGGCTATGTCCTGTACTATATTCAAGTCCCAATGTCTTGGACTGTGACACCGCGGGTGCCACAGTCACATGTTACTTATCTGCGCCTACTTCTTTCTGAATACCCGATTCCTGGGGGAAGCTCTGCACGTCCAACCATCCCATAGCGTCCTCCGGGGTTTCATAAAACAAGGTTCTGTTCTTGTGGAACACCTTCAGTTTCGCTGGGTAGATCAATATATACTTGTGGCCCGCTTCACGCAATCTTCTTTTCATGGTCCCGAAGTTCATGCGTCGGCGTTGCACCTGCAAGGTTTGCCAACGCACTTTGTATGGTTCCGCCCTTCCGGAAGTGTTCAAGGATTTTTTCCCGATCCCTATAGTTCCAGATCTTAGCTATCACCGGCCTGGGGGGGGTTCCCGGTGGTGGCTTCCTCATCAGGGCCCTGTGCGACCTTTCCACAGCAAACCCCTGGGTCAACACTCCTCCGGTTATCTCCTGCAGCAGCATTGTTTCAATGTACTCCGTAGGGTTGGAACCCTCGGCTCCTTCAGGCAATCCAACAATATGTATGTTATTCCTTCGGGCGCGTCCTTCCGCCTCTTCTGCCCTACTTTCCAGGTTGCCCACTCGTTGCACTAGGGCGTGAAGTTCGGATTTGTGGGCTGCGCACGCCGCCGTGTTTGGGGCCACCTCTTTTTCTAGGTCACCCGTGCGTTCTGCCAGCGATCTGATGTTTTGCCGGAGAAGGTTCACCTCCTCTTGTACTGCCCTGACTTTGAGCTCTAGTGCCGCTTTCAGTTCGTTCATGGCCAAACCTAGTTTGGTTTCCTAAGCCACTTCCTGGTCTTTGGCTATAGTGTCCGTGCCCTCAGCGAGGGTTTTGGCTTTGCTCCTGGCCCCTTCTGCACCTGGCGATGTTCATCGAGCGTGGGTTGCTTGCCCTTTGCTCTAGTGAGTTTGGTAGTCATCGTGGAGTGTCCAAGCTGTGTGTGCAGGCCCCACAACTTGTGGCCTCTGGTCTTAGTTAGGTTAGGTTGCTGTTAGTGTCAGGACCCGGGCAGGCAGTGTTAAGGCACCCTCAAAATATCGGTTCTGCTCCTGGAGTGGGTTGTGTCCTCCCATGTGATTATTTGGGCTGTTCAATACACTCAACACTTGAGCCCTAGACCTTGTTGGTCTAGGTCAGGGGTGCACAACTGATTTTGACAGAGGGCCGAAAGTACCTTACATGAGGGCTATAGTGGGCCGAAAAGTAAAAGTGGGCGGGGCGGTAGGCGGGACATGTCAGGAGGCTTTTTCAACCCCCAATTTGTATTAAACACATGGAAAAAGAATATGTTTTTGAGGGGTAACTATTTTTATTGCATTTCAAACTTACATTTTGTACTACACATTTTCCATTGTTATAATTTATTTCGATTTAGTTATTGCATGCAAACACTATGCCCCCTATCCCTCACCCCCCAAGCAAACACTATGCCCCCTGTCCCTCACCCCCCAAGCAAACACTATGCCCCCTGTCCCACACCCCCAAGCAAACACTATGCCCCCTGTCCCTCACCCCCAACCAAACACTATGCCCCCTGTCCCTCACCCCCCAAGCAAACACTATGCCCCCTGTCCCTCACCCCCAACCAAACACTATGCCCCCTGTCCCCCTCACCCCCCCAAGCAAACACTATGCCCCCTGTCCCTCACCCCCCAAGCAAACACTATGCCCCCTGTCCCTCACCCCCAAGCAAACACTATGCCCCCTGTCCTCACCCCAACCAAATACTATGCCTCCTGTCCCTCACCCCCCAAGCAAACACTATGCCCCCTGTCCCTCACCCCAACCAAACACTATGCCCCCTGTCCCCCTCACCCCCCCAAGCAAACACTATGCCCCCTGTCCCTCACCCCCCAAGCAAACACTATGCCCCCTGTCCCTCACCCACCAAGCAAACACTATGCCCCCTGTCCCTCACCCCCAACCAAACACTATGCCTCCTGTCCCTCACCCCCCAAGCAAACACCATGCCCCCTGTCCCTCACCCACCAAGCAAACACTATGCCCCCTGTCCCTCACCCCCAACCAAACACTATGCCCCCTGTCCCTCACCCCCAACCAAACACTATGCCCCCTGTCCCTCACCCCCAACCAAACACTATGCCCTCTGTCCCTCACCCCCCAAGCAAACACTATGCCCCTGTCCCTCACCCACCAAGCAAACACTATGCCCCCTGTCCCTCACCCACCAAGCAAACACTATGCCCCCTGTCCCTCACCCACCAAGCAAACACTATGCCCCCTGTCCCTCACCCCCCAACCAAACACTATGCCTCCTGTCCCTCACCCCCAACCAAACACTATGCCCCCTGTCCCTCACCCACCAAGCAAACACTATGCCCCCTGTCCCTCACCCCCAACCAAACACTATGCCTCCTGTCCCTCACCCCCCAAGCAAACACTATGCCCCCTGTCCCTCACCCCCAACCAAACACTATGCCCCCTGTCCCTCACCCCCCAAGCAAACACTATGCCCCCTGTCCCTCACCCACCAAGCAAACACTATGCCCCCTGTCCCTCACCCACCAAGCAAACACTATGCCCCCTGTCCCTCACCCCCCAACCAAACACTATGCCCCATGGCTCCCACCCCCAACTTTACACTATGCCCCCTGTCCCCCTCACCCCCCAAGCAAACACTATGCCCCCTGTCCCTCACCCCCCAAGCAAACACTATGCCCCCTGTCCCTCACCCCCAAGCAAACACTATGCCGCCTGTCCTCACCCCCAACCAAATACTATGCCTCCTGTCCCTCACCCCCCAAGCAAACACTATGCCCCCTGTCCCTCACCCCAAGCAAACACTATGCCTCCTGTCCCTCACCCCCAAGCAAACACTATGCCCCCTGTCCTCACCCCCAACCAAATACTATGCCTCCTGTCCCTCACCCCCCAAGCAAACACTATGCCCCCTGTCCCTCACCCCAACCAAACACTATGCCCCCTGTCCCCCTCACCCCCCAAGCAAACACTATGCCCCCTGTCCCTCACCCCCCAAGCAAACACTATGCCCCCTGTCCCTCACCCACCAAGCAAACACTATGCCCCCTGTCCCTCACCCCCAACCAAACACTATGCCTCCTGTCCCTCACCCCCCAAGCAAACACTATGCCCCCTGTCCCTCACCCACCAAGCAAACACTATGCCCCCTGTCCCTCACCCCCAACCAAACACTATGCCCCCTGTCCCTCACCCCCAACCAAACACTATGCCCCCTGTCCCTCACCCCCAACCAAACACTATGCCCTCTGTCCCTCACCCCCCAAGCAAACACTATGCCCCCTGTCCCTCACCCCCAACCAAACACTATGCCCCCTGTCCCTCACCCCCAACCAAACACTATGCCCCCTGTCCCTCACCCCCAACCAAACACTATGCCCTCTGTCCCTCACCCCCCAAGCAAACACTATGCCCCCTGTCCCTCACCCACCAAGCAAACACTATGCCCCCTGTCCCTCACCCACCAAGCAAACACTATGCCCCCTGTCCCTCACCCCCCAACCAAACACTATGCCTCCTGTCCCTCACCCCCAACCAAACACTATGCCCCCTGTCCCTCACCCACCAGGCAAACACTATGCCCCCTGTCCCTCACCCCCAACCAAACACTATGCCTCCTGTCCCTCACCCCCCAAGCAAACACTATGCCCACTGTCCCTCACCCCCAACCAAACACTATGCCCCCTGTCCCTCACCCCCCAAGCAAACACTATGCCCCCTGTCCCTCACCCACCAAGCAAACACTATGCCCCCTGTCCCTCACCCACCAAGCAAACACTATGCCCCCTGTCCCTCCCAACTCAGCTCACACACATGCACCCATACAGACCTGAACCCCCCATCCCCTCCAACTCAGCACACAAAAAACATTCAAATACAAACATTCATACACATCCAACACCCCCCACCCCCGCATCTCAACATACACTCAAAATACATTAACATTCCAACATTCATACACATCCGACACACCCCCACCCCCGCATCTCAACATACACTCAAAATACATTAACATTCCAACATTCATACACATCCGACACACCCCCACCCCCGCATCTCAACATGCACACAAAATACATTAACATTCCAACATTCATACACATCCGACACACCCCCACCCCCGCATCTCAACATGCACACAAAATACATTAACATTCCAACATTCATACACATCCGGACCCCCCCCCACCCCCGCATCTCAACATGCACACAAAATACATTAACATTCCAACATTCATACACATCCGACACACCCCCACCCCCGCATCTCAACATGCACACAAAATACATTAACATTCCAACATTCATACACATCCGACACACCCCCACCCCCGCATCTCAACATGCACACAAAATACATTAACATTCCAACATTCATACACATCCGACCCCCCCACCCACCCCCGCATCTCAACATGCACACAAAATACATTAACATTCCAACATTCATACACATCCGACACACCCCCACCCCCGCATCTCAACATGCACACAAAATACATTAACATTCCAACATTCATACACATCAGACACACCCCCACCCCCGCATCTCAACATGCACACAAAATACATTAACATTCCAACATTCATACACATCCGACCCCCCCACCCACCTCCGCATCTCAACATGCACACAAAATACATTAACATTCCAACATTCATACACATCCGACCCCCCCACCCACCTCCGCATCTCAACATGCACACAAAATACATTAACATTCCAACATTCATACACATCCGGACCCCCCCCCACCCCCGCATCTCAACATGCACACAAAATACATTAACATTCCAACATTCATACACATCCGGACCCCCCCCCACCCCCGCATCTCAACATGCACACAAAATACATTAACATTCCAACATTCATACACATCCGGACCCCCCCCCCCACCCCCGCATCTCAACATGCACACAAAATACATTAACATTCCAACATTCATACACATCCGGACCCCCCCCCCCCACCCCCGCATCTCAACATGCACACAAAATACATTAACATTCCAACATTCATACACATCCGACACACCCCCACCCCCGCATCTCAACATGCACACAAAATACATTAACATTCCAACATTCATACACATCCGGACCCCCCCCCACCCCCGCATCTCAACATGCACACAAAATACATTAACATTCCAACATTCATACACATCCGACACACCCCCACCCCCGCATCTCAACATGCACACAAAATACATTAACATTCCAACATTCATACACATCCGACCCCCCCACCCACCTCCGCATCTCAACATGCACACAAAATACATTAAAATTCCAACATTCATACACATCCGACCCCCCACCCACCTCCGCATCTCAACATGCACACAAAATACATTAACATTCCAACATTCATACACATCCGACACACCCCCACCCCCGCATCTCAACATGCACACAAAATACATTAACATTCCAACATTCATACACATCCGACCCCGCCCCCACCCCCGCATCTCAACATGCACACAAAATACATTAAAATTCCAACATTCATACACATCCGACCCCCCCACCCACCTCCGCATCTCAACATGCACACAAAATACATTAAAATTCCAACATTCATACACATCCGACCCCCCACCCACCTCCGCATCTCAACATGCACACAAAATACATTAACATTCCAACATTCATACACATCCGACACACCCCCACCCCCGCATCTCAACATGCACACAAAATACATTAACATTCCAACATTCATACACATCCGACCCCGCCCCCACCCCCGCATCTCAACATGCACACAAAATACATTAAAATTCCAACATTCATACACATCCGACCCCCCCCCCCCTCCCCTATCGCAACATACACACACAAACATAAAGTAAAACAGACCCGACACACAAACACAAACAGACCACTTACCGGAGACGTGCTGGAAGGCAGGCAGGTAAGCGGCAGGTAAGCTGGAACGCTGGAATCGTACTACGGCTGGCGTGGCCCAAGGCTGAAATGCCTTCCGGCATCAAGCCTTATGGACCACGCCAGCCGTAGTGCTGGCCCTCCATTGGGTCAGCACACACACACTACGTGGCTCGTAGGAGCAACGTGGTGCATGTGTGCTGAGCGAATGACGGCCAGCGTTTTGTCCGGCCCGGAAGACAACAAAGACTTTCCTAATGGAGGGCGGCCGCGGGCCGCCCTCCATTAGGAAAGTCTTTGTGCCTCGCGGGCCGGACAAAAGAGCATGGCGGGCCGCAACTGGCCCGCGGGCCGTATGTTGTGCACCCATGGTCTAGGTCCATGGGCCCACGCCCCGGTGCTTGTGTAGCTCCCTGGGTATGTGTGTGGGTGTAAGTGGCAAAACTCTTTGTTTCCTGGGCGCCGCCCAGACTATCTCTCTGTGCCGGGTAGCTGCTCTTCCTCAGCCAGCGCCCTTCAGTTCTTTCTCGGGCCTCTTGTGCTTTTGTGTCCGTTGGTACAGGGGCATACTGTTAGTCATAACGGGCGTGGCTCATGCTGCCCATCCGCCTCGCACTCCTCTGATTGCTGCACTGGGTCCATCTGATAAAACCCACACACCATTCAAAGTGAGCATGCTTTGCCACTGCCACGTATACTTGTAATGCTCAGGTCCCTGCCAGTGTTGTGTTGTCTCAGCGCTCCCAGCATGCATAAGCCACCCTCATCTGCTTCTCAGCAGGCGCAAAGTCCAGCTAATTTCTCTTCATGCATCCGAACACAATGAGTGCGCTCCTCAAGCACGAGGTTCATGAGCTTTCTATCCACACCAAAGCGGGAGGTTTGGGTGTGTGCTCCTGGCGCCCGGCGGACCCAAGTTCTGTGTGTCCAAAGCGGACACTTGGCTGAGGGTAATGTGCAACGTGCAACCCAGTTGTCCAGTTTTGCAGAGGGCTGTACTATCACTGCTCTTCAGCCGCCTCACTTGCCTGCCCCGCGGCCATCCGCCTCTATCAGGCGTTCGTTCAGTGCCACTTTGTATCCTTTGGTTCTGCTCGCTGCTGTATTCCGTGTCTACCGCTGCTCCGTTGCTACTTAATATCCTTGCAGCTATTGTCTACTGCTGTGTTCCGCTGCATAACCGATCCACTTTCACTATAGCGCGGGGTCCTGATTCCTTCTGCTGGCTCATCTCAGATGGGACTTTGAACAGCTCCAGGGCAGTTGCCATTTTCTTCCTTTGTCTCCATAGTTTCGTATATCTCGCTCATGCTGATTTGGCTCCCCTTTGTCGTATTTCTTCCGCTCTTTGCTCCGGTGTCAGCCCGTGCTGTTCATTAAGCTTCTGCCGTGGGTGCACTTCTTACATATTTCGTGAAATGCACATTTTCCACAGGATCATTGTCGGATCCGCAGGTGCTCCAGAGATGCATGTCCTACCTCGCGGCCATGTAGCCAAGCCCCCCTCCCACAGATGGTGTTTGGTCCAACAATGCAACCCCTGAGGCAGGTGTGGGTGGGCAACTGGGTCCTGGGGCTGGGCTGTGGAGCGATGGAACAGCAGTCGGGAGTCTTCTGTGTCAGCAGAGGTGGTCGCAGCAACAGGACCTCTGGCAGTGTCTTCTGTATAGGCACCAAATAGCAGGGCAGGTTGGCAGCAGGCAGACTGAGTTGGCTCGTAGGAGGCTGCTCCGGGCTTTGGGGGCAGGTAAATGGCCTTCTGGGCAGGAGCGTGGTCTTCCGTGAGAAAAAAAGCAGCGCGTTAGCATAAAATTCGAGGAAAGGCCCGTAGCGCGTAAGCGCGTAAGTGGCAGGTGTGACGTGACACGTGCGGTTGTTGCCTTTGGCAGGGGTTAAAGGTCCGTGCGGCACAGCAGTTCGCTGTACGTGCTGTTTGTGGAGTCCGATGCGTGTGTTTCTACTACGTGTGGGTTTGCTCACGACATCTTCACAGCGCTTAAAGTTCGTACTTCTTGTGTTGGCGGGGGAGTTGCCTACGCGTGTGTTTTTCTTTTCCACGCAAGGCAGACGGTATGTCACGCATGCTTTTTTTTCCCACTGTGGTTCCCTCTGTGTGTCGTGTACCCCGTTTTTGAGGTCAGAGTAGCCTGCGTGTTCCACGCGTACACTTTTTTTGTGTCCCTGGGTGCCACAGTGTACTGCAGGAGGTTTATTCCATGCACATGGGCTACCAGGGGTTGCGTGGACGTTTAATATCAATTTTTTGAGTGCCTGCGTGTTGCGTGACCCGCCTTTGTTCACCAGGGGTTGCATACAGCCTCGCAGGAGCACAGGGGTGCGTCTAACATCACATACCAATAGTACGTGATGGCAATAGTCCATCTGTGCCATGGTTGGGAGGCCACCAAAAGAGAAGGGCGGCAAAGCTTGGCAACCTCCAAGGGCTGGGCATGGTGGGGCACGTGGCCAGGGAGTCCAGGGAGGCCAAGGGGCATGCAGAGGGGGACCTTGCCAGGCTGTTCCGCAGGGCCAGGATGTCCAGCCACATGCTGGGACAGACATGCCACCACTGCCAGCGCCTCAGGGAGATGCTGCAGTCATCCCCGGCACACATCTGACCCCACAGCCACTGTCATCTGCTGGCAGGGGCCCCCAGGTAGTGGAAGCTGCAGGTGCAGCTGCTGCAACCACCACCGATTCTCGTGGTCAGCCTATCGCTGGCTGCTTTGGCACAGGGTGACTCCCAGGCAGATTTTCAGGTGAGGAAGGTCAAGTCACGTGTGCCTAAGGTAGCTGTGAGCAACGCACATGTTTCTGGGGCAGTGGTGACCCCGAGCAGCCAGGTGGTGGGAGCTCCAGGGGTAGATGCAGCCAACACCACCCCGGCAGTGAGTCTGCCAGGCAGGACTGTGTTGGTCACATCCCTTGGCACTGAGGCAGTTGTGTCGCTGGGTCCTGGCAACAGCACCCAGCAGCCAATTACACAATCCAGGCCTTCCATCCTCATGCCTATTACTACTCCCATTGGCCAGTCCACCATTTCAACTGCCCCTACTGACCAGTGCAGCATTAGCCACTGAGGGTCCGCACAACCGGCCAAGAGGAGGAAGTGTGCTTCTGCGCAAGAGGCTGGGACCCCAGACACGGCTCCGGCCTCAGGCACGGCAAGGAAGATGCCTTTCAATAAACAGGAACTGGACTTCCTTGTGGACTAAGTGTCAGCACACGACTGCGAGAAGCTGGTGGGCTCAGGTTGCCATACTACACCTGCCCAGCATCAGGTCCACTGGCAGTTCATTGAGGAAAATGTCAGTGCCATGGGAAATCAGAATTGAACAGCTCAGGATTGCTACAAGCATTGGACTGACCTCTGACACTGTGCCAAACAAAAGCGGCCTCTAATTACTCTCTGACTCTGGTGACTGGCAGTGGGCTACCACCAGAGCAGGATGAACTCACTCCGCACGAGGAAATCGCTGCAGTGTTCATTGATCGGGGACTTATCCAGGGAGTGGGAGAGATGCCGGATTATGATGCAACATCCGGTGAGTGTTGATGCTTGTGTGCCCAGCCCATGTGTGTGTATGTGTAGCTTGTGTGATGTGTTGTGATTGATTGCCAGTTCAGGCTATGTATTCATGAGTGCCATGTGTGACACATGCAATGCTTGACTGATGCATGCTTGTAGTGATGCAGTCTGCATGCAGGCCATGTGCTGCACACGGGGGCCGTCCTCATCAGCACACATGAACCCTACTTACATGCAAGTCACGCTGCAGCCTCTCCTGTCCATGTTCAAGCTCACTGACATGTTAGCATATAGCCTGTGGTGTTGTTTCACTCAACACTTGGCCTATGTCATCACATGACTGACGGCTATGTGAGGTAACCCTGCAAGCTGCTCCTCCTCACTGGCATGCTTCCTTGCCTCTCCACCGCTCTTCTGCTCACTGTCTCCATGTTACTGGTGATTTCTGCAATGACTACTGCAATGGCCTGTTCCCCATTATTGTCTACAAGCACACTTCCATCTTCAACCCTGCCAAACATGTACTGGGGGTACTTCCTTTGTCCGTGATGCAGGGTGTCTCACTTGGACCGTGCAGATGGCACAGGCTCAGAGTGGCCATGAGTGTTCATTCATGGATCATGTGCATTCCCTGCAAGCCCCTATGGGTCTGTGGCAGGCTAATCATTGTACTACATCTCCAGTATTTTATCCATCTCATGGTATTTGGTCATCCATATCATGCTCACTCAGGGTCACTCCTTCATCACGCACATGTTTAGCGTGTCCTTGTCTGTGTCGAGCACAAGACTCCCTCTGTTACAGCCACCCTTCCTCTAGGCTACTGGTGTTGTGGCTTCTGCATGTATGGATGTACCTGTGATGGTTCCTCATGTGTCCTGCTTACTGTCCCTCTCTCATCTGCTGTAGTCTCAGTTGACTGAGATGATGCAATTGACACCTGCCAACACTGTCTGCAACTACACAGTACTCTAGTCAGCCATTCAGATCCATGCACTGCCTTCCTGCAATTCCCCAGGGGTGGAGGGTTAACTGCATCCCTACAACCCAGTGCCAACACTTTTCACATGATGACTGCACTTGCCCTTACAGTGCCGTCATGTCATGAGATTGCCATCACTACGTTTTTGGTTCTGTTGATAGTTCAGGATGTACACCTGTGCTGCACTGCACCCATGCACTTCTGAGCCATGTTTCACCCTTCAACATGCCTATTCACTTGTGTGATGTCAAAGTGACCTGGCATGTATGTATCCATGTGCCTCCATTCACTGTAGTTCAATGAACTTGCGTTGTTGCATCCTGTGACACATATACTTTTTGGGATATTTATTTTCTTGCAGTGCATGTTGACATGCATTTTACATGTGTCATGACAGTTCAATTTGACTTCTGTGGCTATTTGGTAATTGTGCCATGGCTATGCTACGTGCAATCTCTTTGTTGACATCTGTCATTTTCGCCTAAGGTCCATGCCTGCCAGAAGGTTGTGTGTGATGCAGGTGATATGCAACATGCAGTACATGTGTGGGTTTCTCATTTGACACACATCCATGTCTGCTTTCACGGTCCCCTTCCATTTCATTGCCACTGCATTCATGCCGGAGTTTGTGTTGTGTGTGACATGGCTGCCTCATGTGTTGCCCCTCAGTGTTGTGTTGTGTATGTGTGTGGTATGTGCTGCTGACATGTGTGCTCATGTCTTGTTTTATTTTATTACAGATGATGATGCTCCGGAAGCTGAGGAGGAGGAGATGGCAGACAGGGTGGGGTGTTCAGTTCAACAACCATGCACCACTGGCGGCCATGGGGTGGTAGGTTGCGAACATCCATTGTTGATCCAGGCCATCCTGTCCAGGCCTGCCTCTGGGTATGGCTCTGAGGATCTCTTTGACTCTGATGGTGAATCGTGCCGTTGATGGTGGGTGATTCTGCAGTGGACACTGTTCTGTCCGCCACACCTGCAGTGGGGGTTGACCCCTCAAGGGGCCAGTCAGTTTTGGAATGTCCTCCTGTGGTGGTTACGGGTGCAGGGTCACCCTCCACACCAGTTGCTCCTGTTCCTGGGGCAGCAGATCGACGGAGGAATGCAGTCCTGCAGCCAAAGGCAGTGCCACCACAACAGGTGTGGTGTACATCAACGTGGTGGCCGTGCGCCAGTGGGGAACACTGGGTGGTAGCAAGCCATGGATGCCTTAGCACAGCAACAGGGGGGAGTGGTTGAGATGTTGGCTCAAGGTATGGAACGTGTGGCTGATTCCATTCTCCCCCCTGATAGGCAGGTGGAACTCCAGCAGCAGGTAACGCAGTCCACGTGCCACTCACTCAGGCTGGGTACGGCGGCCTCCAACAGGGCCCGCCGGGCTGAACTGGTGGCTTTGCGCTCAGCTATTGCTGCTGAGGCACAGGCCCACAGGGAAGCCCTGAGGGGAGATAACACTTCCCTCAGAAGTACTCTGGCTATACTCATTATGAGCCTGGGGACACAGGCAGAACAGGCGATGGAGCGGCTTGATCACACCATCTCGGCTGAACTCGATGCAAGCCAGGAGGAGGTCCGTCTGTCACGTGAGGACTTGCTGGCAGAGCTCCGTGTTACACGTGTGTCCTTACAGGAGGAACTCTGTGTCACACGTGAGGTGCTGCATGGTGACCTCTGTGCCATATTAATGCAGAACCAGGCTAACCAGGCCTGCATGCTTGCTGCCATGGAGGGGCTTGCTGGGGCTATGCGTGGTCAGGCACCTGTGCCACACGCACCTCCTGATGTACAACGACTTATCTTTCATTCCGGTCGGGCCGTGAAGACCATGAGCCGATGGAGGATTTTTTTTTTGTCTCAACATCATCGCATATGGCTGTTGAGATGCACCCTGCACCTCCCACCTCCTGGGTGCAAACCCTCCCCCACCCCCAGGTCCACTATAGCCATTTCCATTGTCTTTTGTGCATTTATGTTACAGTGTGGTGCTATGTGGCATCTGATGGCATCCACTGTGTGTTCCGGCTGGGCCCATACAGGCTTGTCTCATGTTTGTGTTTGTGGCTTGGGGTCCGGACACATATGCCATTCCTGCTTCCCCTTTCCATGGGCTCACAAGGATGGCACTGTGTGACAGTAACTTACACAGAGGCATTGGACTTCCGTCATATCTGTGGCCAGTCTGAAGTCCAACTTGTGTATACACCCCTAGTGGGGATTCATGATGGTTTCTCCAGTGCATGGTTGGACTGCATTTTGGTGAGTATATTGTTGATTGTGCATGATTTCATTTTGCTTATTCATGTATTTCCTTGACTCTATACATTGTTGATTCACTGAATGCTGTATGCGGTCCCATACCCCCTTTAGCTGTCGAAGCCACTCTCATGATGGTAGAGGGATGTGTGGTGGCAATGTCACATTGAGGCACTTGTGCTGTGGTGCTTCCTTACTGTCTGACATTGTCCCTGTTGGGTCCTGTGTTCATGATATGTTATGCTGGTAATTTGATAATCCTGTGTTGGTTTTGCTTATGATGTGTCACAGGATCAGCAATATGTTTCTGTTGTAGATGTGTCCACAATGGAGTGGTTCACATGGGAAATGTACACAACACTGAAGGTTCATGTATTCCCCATGCAAACATGCATTGAATAACCCTGCAAACACCCCCCACAACACACACAGCACACCCCCACCCACCCCCCCACCCCAACATCCACCCACGCACACACTGCTGGCCTTGTGAGACATGCTTTGTCCCTGCTGCACAAGTTCACATTGACTTTCGTGATCGTAGACTGGCGCTGCGGGCTCATTTTCTTGCTTTGTTTTTTTATGCTGCTGCAGGGATTTCCAGGCCGCAAACACCACTCACGGTACTGTCTGTAATGAGTGGGGTATTGCGGGGGACAACCACGCAGCACACACATTTTCTTTTCTTTTTTGGGATTCCCTGAAATGCATGCCACCAAAGGTTCGAGGTTTTGGTGTTCACACCTCTGGTGGCATGCATTTACATCCTTTTCGTATGGGTTGGATATTTTTTCTCACTCTTTTCTTCAGAGTCTGTTGTGTCATGTGTGTTGATATTTTTATTGAGGTTTTCACATTGCATGCCATGGCATGGTTTGTGGGGTGGGTGACATGGGGTTGAGGGAGGTTTATGTGACATACCATCATTTGGATGTTCTATTTAGCATGAGGGGGTTGGAATCTGTAGCTTGCATGTGTGCCTTTTGATCACACAGGATTGTGTTTCTTTAAGTGGCTAGGGATGAACACAATGCTGCAATTCCAATGACACATTCTCAGGGTGTTAAGGTTGTGACAGTTGACTGTCCCTTTGTCATCATCGATTGTCACCTGGAATGTGCCAGGCCTGTCCACAGGGGGCAGGGGAGTTTAGGTGAAAAATGTAGCCACAAGCTGGGTACGGGCTGCCTGGCCACGTGCCCTTTCCCCTCCCATGCGCAGCGGCCATGCGTGTGGTTGGGGATGTGGGGGCACCACCATGTCCACCGGGTTGCAACGTTGTGCAGGACACATTCTGCCACAATGATCCTGCACACTATTGGGGCGCATATAGTAACTGCCCACTACTCAAGAGATCAATAAATGGAATAGCTTTATGATGTCCGTTGGCATGAGAATGACCAATGGATCACTTCCTGGTGATATTCCATCGCATGTGACCTGGCAGAGAGGAGCCTCGTCAAGTACCATCGATTATATATATTTATCAGAGGCCCAATTTATGCTGTCAACAAGTTTTAGATAATAACACAATCGGTGAGTGATCATCATATGTTAATGTTAGTCTGGCCCAGGAATAATCATGATGATCAGCGAGAATGACAATGGATGTTACAAGCCCTAAGCATTAATAACGCTAAATCCCACTTCAAGTGGACCCCGAAGAACTTGATATTGTTAAATGAGACCCTGAAGGTGCAGGATAGAGTAAATCAAAGACAGTCTTATGTTGATGTCCTGTCATTATATAAAAATTTGTAATTTCCTATGAGAAGAACACATACCCACACAATTGACCCTCATATGCAACAGGCAAAAAAGAATATCGAAAAGCTCTTAGAATAACCATGAAACTCCCATTGATTGAGAGGACCAAAGCACGCAAAGCGATAAAATCACACTACAGAAATTGGGCCAGATCCCATAAAGGCAAATTGTATCAGCAAGATGGTGAAGCCTTTTTGGTAGCCACATCTAATAAAAATGCTTCGCAAATCTGGCAATTACTAAATGCAAACTCAAATAATAAACAACTTCAGTCTCAACTAAATGGAGTCTCTGAAAGCCAATGGATAACACACTTCACGGCGTTGTATGCTGATAAGTCTTTTGAATCATTCTATTATAAGAGTCAATATGTATCACCTTGGATCTTAGAATGTTCAGAAGCCATAGTAGAAGAACTAATATTGAAGTCCTCATCATCACGAGCTGCAGGACCTGATGGCATTACCAACTATATGCTAAAACAGCACTCTAAATATTGGGCAATAATTTTAAACAATATCTTTCAGCGCATTCTTTGATCTCAGATAATCCCGGACTCATGGCGCACATCTTTCATAGTCCCAATCTTTAAAAAGGGCGATCGTGGAACACCGTCTAACTATCGTCCGATAGCGCTATTGGACTCACCAGATAGAATCTTTAATCATCTAGTTCTAAGGTACTTTAATAGATGGACACAGTCGAGTAACTGTCGTGATCAAAATCAGACAGGCTTTGTTGCTGGCCTTGGAACTACAGTCAATTTAATGATACTCAACGCTTTAAAAGAACAAGCGCAAAACATAAAAACATCCTTGTTCTTTGCATTTATTGATCTAAATTCTGCTTTTCATTCAGTCTCTAGAGTGAAGCTAATTGAAAAATTGATCAAAGCACAATGTCCTCAAAATCTGATTGACATTATTTTCGCCCTACACTCTTCAACTTCTATACAGGTTCAATTGACTATTATGGGTCTGCTGTCTGCGTTAATAGGAACATCAAGAGGGCTGAAGCAGGGGTGTATCCTAGCTTCATCCCTCTTTAATTTCTTTATCCATGATGTTAGAGATATCTTTCTGTCCATAGCATTAGATTCACCTAAAATGAATTCAATTGCTATACAAGCATTATGGTATGCTGACGATCTTGTTCTTGTCTCAAAGACCCCGACAGGACTACAAAAGCTAATATCTGCACTTGTTGTTTACTTTGATGAGAATGAGTTGTCAATGAATGTAAATAAATCACAGCATAGCATATACCCCTAAACTAAATCATAGAAACAAATTTGTTTGGAAGGTTAAGGACCTCACTTTAGATATAGTACCTAACTACAGATACCTGGGCTCCCAATTTGAAGGTAATTCTTCTGCTACATTACATCTACAGACATCGCAAAATAAATTGACTTTAGCCATATCTCAAACTAAATTAATTCTCCATAAATATGGCAAATTCACTATCATTCCAGCGCTACATTTTTGGCATCAAAAAGTATTGCCTGTATTACTGTATGGGTTAGAGACAAGACCTATTACCACCACTAACTGTTTGAATAAATTAGAAGCCAAATTTTGGAGACAAATTTTAAATGTACCACAATCCACCCCTGGTCCATGTTTGAGATATGAGCTAGGTCTTACATCTTTAAGTGCAAAATACCATTGGCAATTATGTGCCTTACTTCGCAAATGTCTTGTCAATACTAATGAAGAGTCAATTCTTGCTACATTATCCTCTTATTTGTTTTCATCGAATCATCTGTTTATCCAGAAATGGACTAAATATGTTTACCAAATCATGGCTGTGGCAAATGTCACTCTTGAAACACTCATAATTGATCCTGTCAGAGCTAAAAAGAAAATCTTTCTCCATGATTGTATTGAGACTTGCTCATTATGTCTACAATATAAGCACTTTAACAGCAATTGCTATGCTGACAAGAAAATGGGGATTGTTGAAACCTATTTGTCGAAATCTCCATCTCCACAAATACGTATGGCAATGGTAAGATTGCGACTTAATTTGTGACCCACTTGTGACATCTTGGCCCAACGTAGACAAATCTGTATGACAGAGAATATTTGTAGATTTTGCAGAGATGTAACGCAAAAAGAAACTCTAAAACACCTAATCATAGAATGTCTAGCTTTGAGTCCTCTGAGAAATAAACTATACGATATGCACATGGCTGTAGTTGCAAATGTGCAGCCGGACCTTAGATGGGCTTTCCTACTCAACTCTGCTAATATGAGCATAAATATCGACTCAGTGAATTTTCTTACTGCTCTTAATTTGAATGATTAAAAGGGCTAGTAAGAAATGCTAATGAAATGTTACAGAATGTCATAGGTTATTATTGTAAATGGCACTTTTAGCTAGTGACTTGATGCATATCAGTTAAACACCATCTAACCAATGGTTAATTGTCGAAAAACAACTTTAATTCCATAACCGTTGCATAGATTGGATGTTGGTGATACTGTCTCATTTATTTCTTCATGTACAAATAATTTAAGATGAATTGTGTAACTAAACTTAGAATGTTTCCTTTCTGTAATTTAGCAATGTTTCTACAAATGTGCTTTCTGAAATGCCCTGTTTATTATGTAAATAATGTAGAGTTGTCTTCTTTTGTAATTAATGATAGTTAAAAAATGTTTATGATGAATTGAAAAAAGTTGATTAACTTCAGCTAAATTTCAATAAAAACACAAACAAAAAAAAAGTAACTGCCCACCAGACCGGTCAAGGGATTGGAAACGTGACTTGAGCACTCTGAATGTGCGTTCCACTATGCCCCGGGTTGCAATATGGGCTGCGTTGTATCTTACCTTGGGTGGTGTGGTGGGGTTCCACATTGGCGTCATCATGTAGGTGCTCAGAGGGTAGGCACTGTCCCCTGGTGGGTGGTAATGGTTGTCATTAGTTGGGTTTGTGTATTTGTCTGTGTGTGACATGCAGGCATGTGCACAGGCATTTGTACTCACCAATGAGCCATGTGTTGCCATGCCACCCAGCTTCCAGGTCCCGGTGTAGGGCTGACATTCTGAATATGAAACTGTCATGGGTGGACCCGGGATAGTTTGCATAGACAGAGGTGATGATTCCCTTGGCATCACATACAACCTGCACGTTGATGAATGCCAGTGCTTGCATTTGCGATAGATGTGCTCAGTGGCCCCTAGGTGGACACAGGGCCACATGGGTGCAATCAATGGCACCAAGCACTCTGGGGAGTGTGCCACCCCGTAAAAGTCCTGGACCACGGCCTGCCTTTCTGCAGGTGTTCTGGGCATGTATATGTGCCTGCAGACTGAGGGGCGTGCAGTCATGATTGCTAACACCTGGTGTAGGCAGCGTGACTGCGTGGCCTGTGAGACGCCCCCAACTATGGCAGTTTTCTGCTGAAATGACCCAGTGGCCAAAAAATGCAGGACATTGAGCACCTTTTCCAAGGGGCTCAGTGCTTAGGAGCACAAGGTGGGTGATGTGAGGTCATCCTCCCACTAAGTGACCAGGTCTAGGATGATATGAAGTGGAAACCTATCCCTGCCATAGACCTTGTCATCGGGCAACCCAAAAAGGCTGGTCCTGGGTAAGAAAATGCAGGGTCTGGCTATCCTCCTCCTCCTGCGGTGTCCCACGATCATTGCTGTGAGAAATGGGACATTCATTGTAGCTGTATATGCTTGTTTGTTGTTTTCGCACACTTTTATGCTGCGCAGAGGTGCTTCCGACCTGCTTTCGCGTGGTGGTTGTGTTTCCGGCTTTGCTCGTCTTTGGGCGTGCGCAGGTTTGCCCTGTTCAATTCCATGAATTCATGTTGTTAGCACGCGTGTGGGCTTTGCAGGGAATTTGCTGCTGTACTTCCCCATTACGCCCACATTTTTGCATGTTGTTCCCCATTCGCATGTTCCGCCCCCTTTTTAGGTGTGTGCGCTGGACATTGTGCGCCTTCACTGGGCGACTCGCGCACAGCTTTCAGGTTGGCACAGTGACGTGTGCGCCATGCGCGGATTCCGTGCAGGTCCCAGGTAAGCCAGGCGCAGGGCCTTCCATGAATTGTGAAACGGGTGCATGCGTGCATTTCACACGTGTGCACTGCATTTTTCATGCTAGCGCCACACATTTCGACACACAATAATTCCATGAATCACCCCGAAAATTGGAATAAGTATCTATTAAAATGTGAGAGCTTTGGTGTATGTGCTATTAACACAGTGCCATAAGCATTTGTTAATAACTGGACCAACATGCTCTTCATGCAAGATACATCGAGGGTCTTAGTTATTATTTCCTTTGCAAGGCCATGTACATATACATATATGGTCCAATTTGTATATTGGGCAATATATGTATATGTACATGGCCCAATATACATATACATATATTGGTCCAAGTTGAGGATAGAATTACTATTGATTGAAATACATTAGAAAATAAGGTCCAAGTTGAGGATAGAATTACTATTGATTGAAATACATTAGAAAATAAGGGTGCTCATAGGTCTGCATTATATTTGTACAACTCACCAGGGACAACGTCTGGGCCCAATGTTTTTAAGTTCCTTAACCCTTCAAGTGCCAAGGACGAGGTATCTCGTCCTTGGGATTACCTCCCCAGTGCCAAGGACGAGATAGCTCGTTCTTCGCACTTAAGGGGTTAACCCCTTAAGTGCCAGGCTATTATGCAAGTCTATGCAAAAAGGACGAACATACCCATCCTTGGCACTTGATACTAAATTCGATTGTTCTGCAGCCACAGGGCTGGTTGTCATCATCTCAATGTCAGACTGATTAGCTTTATTCTTAGTAAACAAATTACATTTAATTCCTACATTGGACTTGTTATTATAGAGACGGCGTGGTTGTGTGTGGCTAATGTTTGCCCTTGTACTTATTACTATATCCGTTTGAGTCCTTATTATTGTGTACGTTTGACTTCTAATGTTATTCAATTCCAAGTTGTTATTAATTTCTCACAACTGTCAACTTTCACCAATACATTTAATAGAGGTTGTTCAATGTTTACTAACCTATCTGCAAGGCCTTGAAAATCCTTCATATTCGTTGACTGATCATTTAGAAAAATATCAGAGTTTTGAGATGAGGATATCTGACAAAAGGTTGTAATTGTTTTCTATTTTTCATTTGTGTTTTTGCATTTTTCTTCTCTACATGTTATGAGGAAAATATTTGGCCATCAGTTTTCTTACATTAAAACATCATGTGCTCTGTGATCTTAGGACGTTCCCTTATGCTATGAATAATATTATTTCATTTTGATGTACATTTGGCATGCCTATCTGTTAACTCTATGATGTTCTTAATGACATCTGTTTCTCAATCTAATGTAGGTGTTATTATGGCCTTCTCTATTTTATGAAACACGATAGGTTTTGTCTCCAGTACTCTCTCAACTTCAGTAATTAGCAATTCAATTGAATCTAATGTTTCATCAGAAATATCACATCTTTTTCTTTTTGTCCCTGCCTGAATAATCAGCGGTGTAGTGGATGCCTCCTGTTTAAGCATAGTGAACCAATAACAAGATGGCAGCCACCAAAAAATGGAACATGCTCACACTGCTTGATAACTTTGTGCTATAAACAGTAAATACACAAAAGCAATTGTGCAAATTGAGCTAGTTGTGAAAATTATATAATTTCAACAATGAGAAAAAAGAATACACAATAACTAAAAAGTTAATCAGTTGTCCATAATTTAATTGACCAATATCATCAAATAACGAATTGACAATAGATTAGTCTGAACCTAAAATTATTCTAAAAAAATAACTCTTCAACTTACTCCACACGCTCCAATTAGTTAAAATCCCAACGCACATTAAACTGTTATCCTTATTGTATTTGATGTGTTTGTTTATAAAAACGATGAGAACAATAAATGACCACCAATGTAAGTGAATTCAATCTGTACGGCACTTTCCTCATGTTCTTTCTAACTCTGTCTACTTCAGCATGTGATAGCCACCGCAGACAATCAGAAGATCACATAAAAAACTGTGGTGCACATCTGCCATCGCTAACACACAATTAGATTTTAGGGTTATAGTATACAAACCTGAGTAGAGCTCTGATAAGAGGTGATATTATTTTCTGGTTTGAATATTATCCTATTGGAACATTTTATCTTCAGTGTGTATGTTAAATAATGAATTTGTATCTCTAATTCGTATATTTCCTTTTCAATATTTTACAGGTATATTAGAATATTCACCTCACAGTCATTTATAATCTGTCTTTTGTAGAAATGTCAATTCTCTTCGAGAGACCAAATCTGTAATGAACAAACTATGCATATTGGTGTAGGTTTCTATACTGAAAGTACATTTTAGAATAAAACAGTTATGCATATTACTATTTTAAAACGTATTAATATATCACCTGTTGATTTAAATTCTGACAATAACCTCTTTTAAGCTTCTTCAAGAGTAGCATTTAATTTCAGTCTCCTCCTATGGATTGTTATTAACCACATCAGAATTTGTTCTTATCCATTTGCTTTCGTTTGCAAAGTTTGCAAACACAGCCCGCAATCCTGTTTAAATGAACTACTAACTAATATTGGCCCTCTATATAAGTTTGGCAGTCCGGAAATAAAGGTGCCGGTAGCAACATACCAGTACCCTTTTCAGACGACCAAACTAGGAGTGTGCCGGTAGGGGCACAGAACTCCCAGCAGGCCTGACCTGCCGGGAGTTCAGGCCCCTACTGGCAGGCTTTTCACTGAAGCACCAGCACCACAATAACAGTGCCGGTGATTCAGTGTCCCAGTTCCCATGGAGCCCAATGGGAATGGGGATTTAACATACAGCTGCCACTTGTGATATCCTAGTAGCACCGGGATGTCAGGTGGCGGTAATGGTAATAAGGGGTTGGCTGCAATCCGCCGGTAGCACCGGCATGTTACCGCTAACCTCGTGATGAGGCGCATTACCTTCCAGGGGAATTTATAGGCAGATGGATGTTGATTACATACAATGGTTTCACTAGGGTAGGGCCGTGGGCGCACATGCCTACCCTACGAAATCATGTGCCAACACTGCACTGCCGAACTCTACAAGCAGCTGCCCAACATCGAACATCCTCATGATGTCTAGCTGGCACCGCCCAAAAGTGTACAATTAAATAAAAAAGATAAAAACTCTAAACATTTTAAATAATCTAATCCAGACTTTTCTTTATTGTTCAGATTTCAATCAGATGCTCGATGCATATTTGGGGATATGTTCCACTTCTTCAGGAGCAGAACTGTAGATACAAACAAAACCAGACCACGTGTCTTACATATGACTCTCAATTTAAATGATTTGACAAGAAATATGTTCACCGTTTTACCAACCATAGACCAAAGTGTTCAACATGCCACAGGTTCACAGACTAACATTTCACTATACTGTGCACCTAATTTCGAATTCCAAATACATTTGAGGGTGTATTTAGGTCACCATCACACTTCATTTATTAGATTATGTCAGCCGCCATTATGGTGGTCTATCATCAGTCTCATGTACGTACACCACAACCTCTAAGTGATCCCCCCATGTTAACTCCATTTACACCTTAGACCTATACATGGTGATGCACTGGCATGATCCAAGTTTCATATGGAGTTAACATGTGTGATGGTGATCTAAATACACTCTGAAACGTATTTGGAATTGGAAATCAGGTTCATAGTATAGTGAAATGTTAGTCTGTAAACCTGAAGAAGGGAAACATATCCCCGAAATGTGTCGAGCATCTGATTGACATCTGAACAATAAATAAAAGTCTGGATTACATTATTTGAAGTGTTTAGAGTTCTCATCTTTTGATTTAATTGTACATTATCTTGATCATAAAAGTGTTGAGCTGTTTAATCCGCATTAAGGTATGCAGGGGACGGGAGTGTCCACAGATTGACACCATTGTATGTATTAAGTATCGGCTTCGTGCCAGGGCTCAAATTCCTCCTCTGCACCCAAATATATTGCAAACATTTAACATTTGGTTACAAGTATTCATTTATCTAGGTGTGCACTTCTGAACAACATTTTGTCTTTTTTCAGAACCTCTGTTATATACAGTGTGACACATTCTCAACAGTAGCACCCAGTATAGAATGTCCTTTTCAGAAATAAATGACCTCACAGCCAATCATGCTGCCACATTAGCCTTCTCATCTGAGGAGGCCAGTAGAATACTCTCATTAATAGGACATGTGGAAAGAAGTACAGATAGTAATGAGGACCTGGACAAATTGATTTCCACATTGGAGAGAGTGATTAGACAAGAAATATCACAGAAGCTGCATGGTACAACTTTGGTGGAATATTCTAAATCACAAAACAAAACCACAGGGATTGACGGTTTACCTAAAACTAACATTGTGTAAGGATAGGCCAGATTATGTTAAGAAGAGGGACCAAATCCTAAATAGGTGCTCTCTGGACCTGATCCTTCTCACTATCGAGAAACTTTCTAAATATCTGAGCTCAATTAAGAATGAAATCACTGAGCTAACCACACAATTAAACTCTTTAAAGATGGATTTGGATCTAATCTCAATTTTGGAGGACATCAATCAAAATCTTGGTTTCCCATTACCCTGGTCTTTTATGGGCTCCCTAAAATTCACACGCATCCTACAAAACCACCACTCAGACCTACTGAGGTAGGGACGGAGAGCATCTTTGACCCCCTAGCAATTTAGATGAATAAAGTTTTACAACCATTATCCCAAGGGATACCAGCATATCTGAGAGATAATACAGATTTTCTGAACTTTATAAATGCTATTGAGGGTCTCATACATGAAAGTCTGCTTTTCTCATTAGATGTGAGTAGTTTATGTACAGCCATCCCCCATAATAAGGGTATTGAGGCCATTGAGTGGATGTTATTAAACGCAGAAAGAGTGAGAGGTAATAAACAGTTCATTATTGAGCTGATCAATACTATTCTCTTTAACAACTACTTTGGATATCAGGGAAAGTTCTTCGCACAAGCATCTGGGACTTCCATGGGGTCAGCAATGGCCCCAGCCTATGCCAATATCTTTATGTATGTATTCAAAAGGACCTTTGTATTAGAGCATCCACACTGGGCAAATAAGATACAAATATGGAAAAGATATATCAGCTATATATCTGGAATTTGGATTAGGAGTAAACAAGAACTCAGGGCTTTTGTGACTATCTTAATCAGACACATAACATTTACACTAGAGATTGGGGAACCCAACCTACATTTTTCTGGATGCACAAATGTCATTAGTGGAAGGTAAACTGGTCACTCTACTTTATCATAAACCTACAGATATGAATAATCTATTACACTAAGCCAGCTTCCACCCGAAAGCCATGACTAGAAGTCTCCCATAAAGGCAAATGCTCAGACTCAAAAGAATCGTCACAGATCCAGAAGTATGTAATGTTGAATGCATGGACCTTCGGAATAGATTCAGTAAAAGAGGGTACCCCAAAAAAAAGTATGAGGTGAAGCTGTGTTGCGAGCAGAACAAGTTCCTAAAGAATCGCTATTGAGACCTAAACATAAAGATACTGAGACACCATTGTTACACATTGCAAAGTATTCAAGACAAAACTTTAAAATTGCAAACTTCTTGAAAAAGATTTGGAGTATTCTGCACCATGATCCACAATTGCTCAAAATGTTCCCAAAACTGCCCCTGGTGGCATATAAACGTGGGAACAATTTGAGGGATACATTGATCCATGCAGAAAAACTACAGAAAGACACGCAGTCCATCTTTAGTACTCGGAAGAAGGGAACATTTCCCTGCCTTACATGTAGCCACTGTAATAATGTGATCAAAGGGCAGGTGACTACTCATTCACACGCAGGCAAGAAGATTGGTCTACAAGATTATGCCACTTGTATGACATCAGGCGTGGTCTATAGTATTAAGTGTCTATGTGGCCTACTATATGTGGGCCAAACTTCAAGACCAGCACGTGAAAGGTGGACTGGACATAACTCTTATGTTCGAACAAAGAATATTATTAAGTCACTGGTAGCAAGACACTTTAATAGAAAGAGACATACAATTCCACAAATGCAGTTTATAGTACTGGAAGTGGTGACACCCCTAAGTAGAGGAGGCGACTTTAACACACACCGTCTGCAGAGAGAAATGTTTTGGATTCATCTATTGGATACAGTGTATCCAAGAGGCATGTACAAAGAATTATGTTTAAACTGCTTTATCTGAAATGATATAGTTAAATATGGTAAACTGTGTTTTTGATGTCCTAGCAATCTGGTTGCTAGGATACTTGTGAGGTATATGAACCACAGACGAATCCACTCCTGATGAATGTCTTCTCAACACTAGATGTGGAGATAGGTAACATTACTGTGGAGTGTAATGGGGCAAAATCTACAGCTTACTGTAAACATGCCACAAGGTGAGGGAGCGAACATTGATAGGATTGCCATATACCTGTGAACTGTGCGCCCTAGTATGGATCTACTCATCTATAAGATAACTGGTGATGTTGTGAATTGTTAATGTTTTTAGATAGATAGGCTCTTGACTGTGTGTACCCTCTACTGTGTGAACTCTGATTCTGTATCTCCGAATCTGTGCACTCTTAGCACATACTAACATTCGAGGATAACCCAAAATACGTAGGTATGTAATCTTGGTAGCAATCACCTCACTTCAGGGGGTAGTTGGAATTTATGCCAGGTAGCGTGCTTACCAGGGCATAATGCTAGAAGATATCCTTGGCTAACTATATCATCTGTGATGATAGTCTGTATGTAAAGATGGACTGTTGTCTTCCATTGCATTGCATGAATTTATGTTTCTTTAATTTTTAAATTACTCTCCTGACAATCTCACAGAAGTTGAGTATCCATGCTCGGATCTTGGGTTCTTCCACTTATCCAGAGTAGCACTGGGTATAATCCAATATAGTTCAGGTACTCTTCTCTAAGATGGCCGCCGGGTTCCCTGGCTAAACACAATCTGTGATTGAACAAGTTCTAGGTGGAGGTAGTCGGCTCACGTAATTGGTTCAGAAAGCAGCATGTATATGGTAATTGGTAGTGTAATACTTTTACAGGGGAAACGCAAAAAGACTCCGGAATAGAGAATTGCGGGACGGAAGGTGAACAGTTGGGTAAAAGGGACCACATTTTCGCTCATAGAGTGTTACAGAGATTGTAATGAGGACCATCTGTATGTTGCTGTCATGACTGGTAAGGTCTGGTGTACTCTCCCGTGACCCCTCCTCACCTCTTTCTTCAGATGAATTGCTCCTGGTCTCTGAAGTCTCTCTTCTCCGGGTTTTCTTGTCCTTGGTGTTCTTCTTGATCTTGACCCTTTTATTGTGCAGATAAGGAGGGGCTCCACTGGAGGCCACCTTGGCAGGATATAGTTACCTGACCAAAGGGAACCCCAGGAAGCCCGCCTCAAACACAGGGAAAAAGCTTCTTGGCACCAAAAAACCCTGCAATGGTGTGACAATTGGCAGCAGTAGAAGGTGGTCCAAACTCAGTAGTTTCAAAGTAATACTGCGAGGAAGACTGGAGTCTTAGTGAAGTCTTAAATCAAAACTCCTTAATAAGCAAGGTGGATCCTGGAGTGAGAATTGGGAGAGGTAAGTAAAGAAACAGAAGCAAGAAGGAAGTATATGGAAAATACCAGTAAAGAAATGAGAGGAAATGCCAGAGCGGCTGCAGGGTGTGCAGAAGCACAGTTCAGAATAACAGTCACGGAAAACCAGGAATTTAACCGTTAGAGACGCAGGGGTCAGAGAGCGAAATGACTGCAGAGCTGATGCGCTCAGAAAAGTACAGACAGAGAGAGAGTGCGGCTGAGAGCAGCCTCAAGGGAGTAGGCGGAAAACAAAAGGTAAGAAGAAATACCAAGAAGAAGAGCAACAGCCTAAGCACCGGCTGTCGAGGGCACAGGGCCAGGAATGGAATCTTCAGAAAGCGAGAAGATGGCGAAGAGCAGGGAACAGCCGAACGCCACCGCGGGTACCGGGTAGAAAGATAAAACGCACTGTATAGAGGTCAGGGAGCATTTTTATAGAAACGCTTTCACACGCTGGCCATCTTGGTAGGAAACTAGACCACGTCTAGTGCTTCTACGATGCTGCTCCGCAAAACTATGGTTCACACCAGAAGCACTGAAACCCTTCCATCAATGCCACACTTTCCAAGCCTGCCTCATGACAGTTGTTACGGGAATCATGTTTCTGTTATTTACTTTCCCTAGGAGATAGAAGACCTCTGGTCATACGCACTGAACACAAGTGCGGGTTATATACGTTTGGAATTCTTCTCTAAGGTATGGCATTAAAAATCAACAGTCATCCATATATGATATGATATGATATGGCATTTATAGGTGCGTTATAAATGCCATATCATATCGTATCATATCACATCATATGGGTGACTGTTCATTTTTAATGCCACTGACACTCTATTCAGGGAGGAGAACATTTTGAGATCATGTTGGTCTCTTAAAAGGTTTTTGTCTTCCACAGTTCAGATCGAGATCTTCTAAAATATATCAGCTGACCTGACAATAATTGGAAGCATAGATAGAAGCCCATGGGACCGGCGCGCAATATAAATGAATTAACAATTACAATTACAATTACAATAGCCCCACACACAAGCGGGTCAGGTAGGCACTACAGAGTTATAAATAGATCTCTTTGGCCACTTACACATGGTGATGCACCGGGATGATCCAAGGTGTATATGGATTTAACATGGGTGTAACACTTAGAGGTTGTGGTGTACGTGAGACTGGTGATAGACCACCATAATGGTGGCTAACATAATCTAATGAATGAAGGGTGATGGTGACCTAAATAGACTCTCAAACGTATTTGGAACTCGAAATCAGGATCACAGTCTAGTGAAATTTTATTCTGTAAACCTGTGGCATGTTGAACACTGTGGTCTATGGTTGGTAAAACGGTGAACATATTTCTTGTTGAATCATTTAAACTAAGATTCATATGTAAGACATGTGTTCTGTTTATGTTTGTATCTACAATTCTGCTCCTGAAGAAATGGGACATATCTCCGAAAGGAATAAAGAATCTGATTGACATCTGAACAATAAAGAAAAGTCTGGATTACATTATTTGAAGTGTTTTGAGTTCTTGTCTTTTTATTGAATTTCACATTATCGTAATCATAAAAGTATTGAGCTGTTTAATCAGCATTAAGGTGTGCAGTGGACGGGAATGTTCAGAGATTGGACACCATTGTATGTATTAAGTATTGGCTTCGTGTCAGGTCTAGAATTCCTCCCCTGCACCCAAATATATTGTAAACATTTAACTTGTGGTTACAAGTATTCATTTACGTAGGTGTGCACTGTTGAACACGATTGTGTCCTAGAATACTCCATGTCCCAGGATGCAGCATACAGTTTTCCATGCCAATTTTTTCCAGGTCCCAATCTCTTCACAGGGAGCTAGAAAAGTAAAGTTAGTGTCTGCTTCACCAACTGGAGCAATGCAATGCAATATGATAAAGGAATTTTGTAGCATGAAATGTCTGCCTCCCACAAGGAATATTATGTGCGATAGGAGGATTTCAAACAAAACATAAAAGATGATACATTAATTATGAAAGGTCTCAGTGAGGCATATACCAGAGAGATGGCTGAAAATTGGCATTACATTAAAATAATTTCTCAAGTTTTACTGTTAAGTGGTAAAACTAAAATTGCCCAAAGGGAGCATTGCTGCTATTCTGATGACATCAATCACGAAAACACGTAAGAAATGTTTTCTTTACTTGCTGATAGATACAGTATTGAAAAAAGGAAACTTAATGGGGCCAACAACTGGCTACTCTATTCGGGGAGGGCATTGCTGAAAGCCTAAGAGGAAGCCAATGTTCTATTATTGCTGATGAGACTAAAGATCTCAGCAAAACCAAACAGCTGTCTGTTGTGAAATACTTCCAAAATAATTCTGTCTGTGACAGATTCCTGAAATTCTATAAAGCAGATAGCCTTGATGCAGCATCTCTAACATGTTATATATTTAATGTCCTACCATCATTGGGCATTGATAAAAATAAATGTGTTGGGCAAGGGTAAGATGGGGCCTCAGTGATGAATGGTTGGCTTAATGGTGTGCAAGCATGGGTTCAAAAAGAGGTACCCTCTGCACCTTATGTTTATTGTATGAAACACCACCTGAATCTATTAATTGCTGACACGGTTTAAAATGTACATACAGCAACTGAGTTTTTTGTAAAATTGGAGAAGCTTTATGTGTTTTGCAGTACATCTGTCCTTTCACTCTGTGTTTGTAAGTGTTCAAACAGAAATGTCAAAACAGGTCATGCAGTTAAAACACTTAAGTGATACATGGTGAACATGCCAATATTCTGCCTGTAAAGCTGTCCTCCAAACCCTCGAGGCTCTTCTGGAAACCCTCAATGTAGAGGCAGAAGGGAGACATACAGAGAGAGCAAGAGAGGCTTATCGAATTTTGGAAGTTCATTAACTTCAGCTTCATTCTAGCTTGTGCTTTTTGAAAACATATTAAAAGGACCCACACTCCATTAAATATGTTACATTAAGCAGGTCTTGACCTGGCTGCAGCTGTCGTCCTTGTACGGACTATCATACAAGAAGTTGAGGAAGTGCGCAATCAGGACTTGGATGCAACAATACAACATGACTGGGACAAAGCAGTCCACCTGAGCAGTAAGTGTGGTATAGCAGAACCTACAAATGATGAGGCGAACCGCCTCACAAAAAGAGTGCCTCCACTGAAGGAATAGTGTCCTAATGGAGACTGTTGGGCAGTGACCAAAGCTGTGCACAAAAGATGATTTTACTAAACATGTTGTGGATGTAGTAAATAATACCAGAACCAAAATTCTGCTTTTCAAAAGATTATTTGCTGATCATGGAATGTATACCAGAACTAAATCTCAGATCTGATTCTTTTCTCAGTTCTCAGAAATTGTCACCAATGGCTACATTCTATTCCTGTGACCTGGAGAACTTGCAAAAAAAATGAAAGCAGGCATTGGTAACCCTGGCAAGGTATAAGGCATCTGGTGCCATTAAGGTGAACACAATTCTGAAGTTCACAAACTTTGCGGAGCCTTATGCTGTTCCATTCTTCAAACTGTAGCCACTGTGTAAAATTGCTTGTGTTTTGCCAGTGAGTAGTGCTTCATGTGAAAGAAGCTTTTCTGCACTAAAGCTAATAAAGTCTTATCTGCATAACAATGACCGAGGAAAGGCTATCAGCTCTTGCCACACTGGCAATTAAGTCCATACTTGCTGTCCATATAAACATGGATGTTGTAATTGACAGGTTTGCATCGATCCACAGAAATTCATGTTTTAATCTTTAATAATGTAAATGGTTTTCTTTATTTTTGACTACAAACACGCAAGTTTAGATTCAGTCCTACCAATAAAATCTTTGGCTTTCAAGTTCAGTTACATCTTGCAAATTGAGTGAAGAAAAACGGATGAAAATAAATTGATTTGTAAAAGGAATCTAGTCTTGTAAATCAGGCCAGTTCTGTGGTGTATGTCCTTTCTGCAGTGATGCTAAAGCTTACACAATTGTTACTGAGCAGGTCTATGAAAGCACTATTGGAGGGCATTTGAGACTCTACTTTCTATGTGATGGCAATATTTGCTGAAAGTCTACATCTTTTACTTGGTGACTTACCGGATATGTTAAGGGGCGTTAGAATGTGCGCTTACAAGATAATGTCAGCCCCTGGACATGGCCTATGAGGCTATACCTTACATATTGTGACTTTCAGCCTGTGTTGGGTCATGTGAGTGTGATCTTGTGGGGCTCTACCTTTCATATGGCGACTCTACCAACAACATAATACTATTTGTGGGGTTTTTGTCAGGCTTTTGAAGCTGCACGTGGCACGTTATTGTGACCCCTGTGAGGGTATACATTTCATATTGTGCCTGTCCAGGCATGCGATATCATTATTGTTGGTTTTGATGCTGCATTTACATCAGAACAAATCATACAGAGGCTGGCTTGGGAAAGGCTGTCATGACACTGTTGGAACTGTCATTATGTTAACTGTGATTAAGCATTATGCTTAACTGGCAGGCTGGTACATTGTGCTGAACCCTGCCCTATTTAAAAGAACCATGCATATTTAAACATTACCTCGGGCAGGTTGGCACTTTTATGAGCAACTCCACGTAATTGAGCAACACAGGTCACTGTAAATTGACAGCACCCTGCAGTATTTGATAAACAGTACGGTGTACTTTGAAGTAACGTCGCATTTGGTGCTAACACATTTCAACTAATTCTGTTTTTTATATTCTGTCATATCCACACCCAGTGCTTTGCACTGCATGTTCTCCTGGCTCAATATTAAAACTTCATTTCCGCTGACCTATGATCCATGGCATTCAGTTTACAGTTG
This sequence comes from Ambystoma mexicanum, assembly GCF_040938575.1. NCBI lineage: Eukaryota > Metazoa > Chordata > Amphibia > Caudata > Ambystomatidae > Ambystoma > Ambystoma mexicanum. The sequence continues at coordinate 532,953,994 of NC_090927.1, read as the reverse complement.
ATGCCCTGGGATCAGAAGCATTAGAATTTTTCATGTGTTTCCAACAGAATTGCTTGCTGCATGAATGCACGTTTTTACCTCCCCATGGCCACTTATGGCCACTTATGGCCACTTTGGACTACTTTGCCCATGTCAATCTGTGAAAGGTGCATTGCCCTTTTATAGACAGCCTCCCTACTTGTGTCTGTGGCCCCCTGTGTGGCCCTCCTAAATTTGATTCCTGGAGATGCCACTGATTAGATAATCGTACATAAATAGCGCTTATTTCAAATAAAACAACACATTTTAAATCTTGTAAGCACCATTCAATGATTCTACTTAAGAACACGTGAGGTACAGTTACGTGTATTATAGCCTAAAGAAGTTGCTGTTCAGACAAACCAGAGTCTGATGACTACCTTACATTTCACTAATTTCACTCATCATACTAAACATGGACATTCGAGCAAGGTCAGGTTAGCTAGTTTCCCTCTGTCTTATTTTACAGTAGTTATTTACAGTGTTTATAATCTAAATGTGTAATATCCGCTGAGACACAATGCACCCTTTTCTGTGAAATGAGACCTGTGTTCTCGGTGAGCGACTGCTGGGAATGAAATGATTCTATATCCCATTGACTGTCTCAGCTAAAAGGCAGACAGTGTTTGTTTGGTGTCACAAATGTCACTTCCAGTAATTCTCAGAAACTGTGACCATAATTCAGGTTTACAGGGACACAGGAGTTCTATATACAGCATAGCTTTATTTGATGCTGTATCTCCTCAAAACAAGAAATAAGGTGACAAAATTAAATTGTTGAAGTGGATCAAAAACTGGAATCCAGTTAACTTTGTTATCTCTTCACCGGCCCCCCCAGCCCCTTATATGGACCCAAAATATTGAGGCATGGGAGGAATTGTTAACCCAGCTCTGAGTAAGTTGGATGGGCAGGCAGAGAAAGGAGAACTGGTCCCAGGATTCACAGGAGGAAGCTTTCACCTCCACTCTAAAGGAAGGTGCACTGGCCACAATAGGCGTCCACTTTGAGGTCTCTCATGGAGGGAAATTAATCCTGCAGAAGGACGCCGAGAGTGGCTAGTGGTTCTTATGGGCCTCCTATTTCAGTATAGGATAGCTGCATCAGATGGAGGCATTAATCCAGGCTCATCTCCAACTTTATCCCCGGGTTGGCAGAAAAGCATGCAAATAGAAGGCTTGGTTTGACAATCCACCTCAGAGCTGGGGGATGCCAAGCATGTTCAGGGATGCACCTAGAGTACCTCAGAGCATGCACAACTAGCAACCAGGCCCCCATGATTAAGGTTGCAAATAGAGAAGGACCTAGTCCCTCGGTGGGATGCAGTTTAGTGGGTCTGTGAGATCCAGAGCACCACATGGGCCCCTTGGCAGTGCCAAAGGATTAGTCAGGGGACATGCAATTGGCCAGATCCTTACTATGATTCAGATGGTCATTATGGTGCACATGGAGGAAGGATTTTTCAGAGCATATGGTTCTCCTGGGTCATGTCACCGGGGTAAGGAGGTGACCCAATAGTAGGTTAGCGCCTTGTTTTTCAACTGGAAGGGGGTGTGATGGATTTTCACCTGCTGGTGGATATTACTCAGATTTTCGAAAGCATGTTAGGAGCTCTAGAAAATGGATTCTGAAATTACAATCTAGATCTACTATACAGTGTCACTTTCAGACTGCTCTGTGTTCTAAAAACTAATGCTGGTGGGTTTGTACACTGATGAGCCAAAGGACACTCCCTGCATACCTGCTGCAGTGCTCGAGTAATTGTCAGGCCAGCTGCAATGGGTCTTCACTTTCAGAAAGTGCCAGGACGATCTTTCTAACAAAAAGCATAAACTAGATTTTGGTTGCAAAATATGGTGCAAAAGTGGTAGAGATCTACCATTTGTATGGATCATTCATAAATACCTCAGGAAGATGCTCTCCAGGATTTCTAGCTGGCATGTATAGAACACAGGAACCGGGATCCTGCACACTGGAAGTAGAATGTCCTGCAGGTCCTCTGGTAACCTTCCTGACGCTGAAGGGCCAATCAATACTACACTTGCCCCTGTAAACTGGGGCTTCCAGCAACCCAATAGTCAAGGAAAAGCCATGGGTTCCACCTCAAATCACCTGTGAGCTACACTAAGTCAGACATGCCTGCCTGCCTGTCCCAAGGTTCTTTGTGCCATGTGTCATTGCTGCTTGGACTGCACCATGTATCAGACCCAGATGTGCAGCTCAACAAACCAATGCCAAAACACCACCTCAGGAAGCCCCTAACAGCCTGGGGCAATGTTGTTGGGCACCCAAAACAAGAACTAATGGTATTTTAAATGGTCCTGTTCCCTGCTCTGCCTAATCATACCCTATTGACTTGTAAGACTCCACTCTCTACAATTTGAAAGACATCTTCGTTGAACTTGAACATTTGATGCTAAAGGTCTTACCTGTCCAGACCCTCTTTAAACACAAAGTGCCCTTTTATTGCAAAATCTGCATTTTGTTTTCCAGGGTTGGCTTATTCAATGTTGTGTTATTTTAGTTTAATTAAAGTTTTGTGTTTTTGTAGAATTTTTAAAGAACATTGTTTAGACATGCATTTTAATTTGGTACCACAGTACTACTGCTGTTTTGAATGCTACTGTGCTCGCTCACACCTCTACCGAAGAGCATAGCCAGCCCCTGGCCTGCATTACCCTAAGAGGCGAAGGAGTTAAACCATTCATATCATTCCTTGTTTGACATTAAGGATTGGGGTCACAGCTAGGTTATTACTAATGGGTGAAAGTGTAAGCACTTTAGCTACTACTCATCCCTCTACTGCTGCAGGGCGGCAGTTATTTCATCACAGTGTGTGACTTATTGCGTTTGGGACTGGGCGGCTGATGAGGTGAGTAAGGCAGTGAAAGGTCGGGTGAGTGATGAATGGTTGGGTGAGTAAGTGAATGAGTCTGTGACTGTTCTCCAGGACCGAGAACACCTTTTCATCTCTCTTGCCAACATTTTACCCAGACCCTGGAATGCTCCCCATAGCCCACACTCCATGCACATTATCTGTGCTTTTAGACACTGCCTGCATTCATTCATTGTTTGTTTCTCTGCAATCTGTTGCTTGGATAGAATCCTCCCTTACTTTCCTAATATCTCTATAATTAGCTCCCTCTTATACAGCCTCTGTCTCAAGTTCTCCATCTCCTTTAACGTCTGCTCTTTACCTCTCAATAATTGTTTCCCATTTTCTTGCCAATGTGCCATATCAGATTCGTCACGCTCTTCCCTTTCTCTCCAAGGGATAACAGATTTTGCAAAGGAACTTTACAATGTCACAATGTCACAACTCTCTCTCTCCCCCCCTCTTTCTCTCTCTCTCTCTCTCTTTCTCTCTCTCTCTCTCTCTCTCTCTCTCTTTCTCTCTCTCTCCCTTTCGCGCTCTCTCTCTCTTTCTCCTTCCCTATAAGAAGTGCTGCTACCTTCCTATTCGAAGAAGAGTGGGCAATAGCGTCTGACATCATTCTGTACCAACACTACCATCCTTTTAGAAGCACCACCCTGTTGCGTTTCCTCCAAATGTCCCTATAGGGCAGTCCTCCTCAGTGTTGAGGGACATTAAATATATATATATAAGAATTCCAGAAGTGGTCAAGTAGAGGGTGCTTCATGGTAGAATTGAGTTGCATTAGTGGAGCTGTGGGGTTTCCAAGCACTACACTCATCTGGGCATGGTGGAGCTTTAGTGGAGTTGTGTACTGTCTGATATTATGCAATGTAGAATGTGTATTTTGCTGCTGCTTTTCAGAGCATCCTGTATTGCAGAAAGAAGCAAAGTGCAGGGTTGATTTCAAAGTTCCCATTCATCAAAGGTATGGCTCTATATAAGATAATGTACACTATAATACAAAAGCATACATTTAGATGTTACTGCATGAAAGCAGTTGATGATTTCACAGACCTATGCTGTGTCTGAGTAGTGTACTAACAGGATATGCTGCAGAGTGGGCTTAAGGTACATTGCCAGGGCTATGTGTTATTCCCTTTGAGTATTAACTGTGGTTTATGCAGGGCGAGATAGAGGTGCATTGCAGGAGCTATAGTTTGGCTCTGCTATATTTCGAGATGCTTAGCTAGCCTGCAAGGCGGGAATGAGGTGCATTGCCAGGGTTGTGTGCTGCACCAGTGGCGTTCTTATGTTAATAGCTTCACTATTCATCCGGGGGATAATGGTGACTTTTTGGAGCTGTTTGTTATCTCTGTGGTGCTGTTAAATGGTGAAGTGCAGGTATTGGTGAATTGATGGTGCTAAGTGCTATCTCAGTAGTGCGTTAACAGAGTGTGCTACAAAATGGTATTGGGATGTGCTGCTATAGCATTGTGCTTTCTTACTAGATGATTAGCCGGGTGTTCTACAGAGTGGGATTCGGGTGCATTGCTAGAGCAGTGGTTAATCTCAGAAGTGCTTTAACAGGGAGTGGTAAGGGGTGGTATTGTGGTGCATGGCAATAGTTTATTTGTATTATTTATATTTATTTGTAATCAGTTATAAAACCTTTACAAAATTCAAATACCATAAAACACAATTCATAGACAGCTTATAACCACTTCATCATCCATTATATAAAATATTATTCATACTGTACATTCATAGCAATAGTGCAGCACACATATATCATACAATCTTGAGGAAATTTAAAATTACAATTCATAGTACTACTATATCTAAAATAATAAATAGTAAAACTGTTGATTTCTTTCCAGCATATTAAAAGGCATTTATTCACAATATCTGGGAAGCACAAAGGACCATCTGCCATTCTTCAAGAATACAATTCATTATTCTCCCCCAGTAGATGTAAGCTTCGGAAGCAATCGACTTATCGTCCCCCAAAGTCTAAATAAAGAAAATGGTTTTGTTGGCTCCTTGGAGTATTAATTTGGCCTCCACGGTGGGACAGCGGTGCATTGCAAGAGCTGTCTCTTGTCTCTGTTGTAGACCAAGAGGCAGATCATTAATCTGCAAGGAGGGGTGAGGCTTATTTGTGGAAGCATCTGTTACCTCACGAGTACACTAGCAGGGTTTAGTGCTGGCTGGGATTGTGGTGCACTGCTGGAGCTGTATTGTCTAAATTGGATATTAACAGTTAGAGCGATTTGTTGTCTCAGTAGAACTATCATTCTTTAGTGTATAATGTGGTTGATGTACAATGGTAATGCTACTGCCTCAGGGTTTCTGCATTTTGGAATTGAGGTGGATTGCTAGAGCTGCCTTTATCTCTGTACTATATTGTATTAATCAGTCTGCAGGAAGGGTTCAGGTTTACTGCGAGGGCTGTGGATTGTCTCAGTGGGGCATTGGGAACATTTATGGCAGGGCCTGATTGGGGTCCTTACAATAGCTCTGGTGGCCACAATAATGGATTACCAAGCTGTGGCAGAGATGTTCAGGAATCTAATAGCAGCAATTATTTTAGTTGATTTGATTTGATTTGAAATTTATATAGCGCAAATCCCATGGGGGAACCCAGCAGCAAGCCACATCTAGGCGCAGATCTTATATACAGTACAATGAAGACTGTCAGGGATTCTATCTTCCTTAGATAAGGCACTTAGCAATTCCATACACGAGGGCCAGCCACCGAAAACCTTTTATGTCCCCAGTGAAGAAATCTGGAGATGGGAACCACCAGTTGGTTTCGAGTCATAGATCGCAAAGATCTATTTGGGGTGTCGGTTTGAATCTTAGCAGATAAATAAGAGGGTGCAAGTCCATGTGCCACTTAAAGACCAGGTACAGGAGCGTAAACTGAATCTGTTGATGGACCGAAAGCCAGTGTTGTTTCTTCCTGAATTCTGAAACCGACTTTTTCCAGGATAAGGAAAACACCACACATATTGCAGTATTTTGTGCCACTGCAAGGAGCTGGTATTTAGGGCATCCTACCAGGAGGCCATTGCAGTAGTCCAACCTGGCATTAACAAGTGAACCCACCACCATTGCTCGGTCAACTGCTGGGATAAGGGGGAGAAGTGGCATTTTCAGATGGAAGTATACTGATTTAACCATTTGGTTCACCTGCGTATTGTACCCCAGATCTCACTGCCAAATGCACCCAAGGTTCTTGACAGATTCTGTGTACTTGAAAATATTTCCAAATAATGAGGGGCATGGCATCATCTGAAAATTGTTTCCTAATGTCTTCTTAGAGCCGAAGATAATTATCTCGGTCTTGTTAAGATTGAGTTGGAGCTCGTTATCCATCATCCATACTCGATTTCCCTCTGCACATTTCAAGATGTTCTCTATTGCCTCTGCTGGTTGTTTTAGGCTGACATAGATCTTTGTGTCGTACGCATAGGAATGATACTGCATATTAAATTGTGGCAGGATTTTTAAGAGAGGACGAATATAGAGATTAAAAAGCACTGGCGATAGCGAGGACCTCTAAGGAACTCCACTTACTATAGTCAGTATTCCTGATAGAAAAGGGCCCATCTTGACCGGCTGCTTTCAGTCATTCAGGAAAGAATCAAACCATCTCCGAGCTTCTTCGGAGACATGTGCCACTTCACGTAATCTGGCATTAAGAATATTAAAATTGACCGTGTCCAACGCTGCCGACAGGTCCAACATAATGAGCATACTAACATTGCCACTGTGTACATTTTCAAGTTTGTTTTTTGTTTCTATTTTTATAAAGCGCTACACACCTACAGACCTCAGAGTGCTACACCAAACATGAACAAGGCACAATAAAACGGAATATATAAACATAAAAAATAATAAATAATAAACAGAGAAACATGATAAACTATATGGCAGAGAATAATAAGAAAAACTGAGACCAACAATACGAGACTTAAATTTAGAAACCCCATTGGCAGGTATCTACACAATTTTAAAAACCCCAAAAGATTACTAGTGCCACAACCAACCACAATACAATCCCTGTTTTTCAATGTACAACAATCATCAATCTTTATTTTACATATAAGCTTCAAATCAGTGCTTCTGACTACACCCGGGCCCGTTCTTAAACAAAGCCAAGCTAAGTATGTCATCCCATACCTTGAGCAATGCCGTCTCCATTCCATGTCTCGGCCTAAAGCCGGACTGGAATGTGTCAATAATATAGTTCTCTTCCAAATGCTTCTGGAGTTGCATGGTCAGAACCTTTTCTAAAATCTTAGTGTTCCATACCAGCCCAGCAATAGGGCGATAGTTAGCCAATAGATGAGGATCCAAACTAAGTTTTTTTAAAAGGGGCATCAGGTATGCTTTCTTTAGATCCTGTTGCACACATCCCTGAGCCAGTGATGCATTAACAAAGCTTTGAAATAGTCCATTGAGGGCTTCTGCGTATTTCTTTGCAAAGTATGCCGGTATGGGATTATATCTGAGATTGGTTGGTTTTAATGCACCAGTTAAATTATTAATATTCTCTTTTTCCACTGGGGCAAAATTAAACTCCATATTTGGGGTAATTTCCCCTGCCTCATGGATTGGTGCAGTGAGGTCATAAACACCAGTAAATTGGCGGTCAATATTTAATCTAATCTGTTCAACCTTATTGAAGAAAAAATAATTAAAATCAGTGCCCATCTTTAAACTCGGATGCAGGCATGTATTAATACAATCATGATTCACTAGATTTCCAAAAACCTTAAATAGTTATTTCTGTCTGTTTTGCACGAAATGAATCTGATTTTGTAAATGTAGTGCCTTTGCCTGTCTAATCTTCTTTTTATAGCACTTTAGTGCTAATTTGGCTATTATAAGGTCTTCACTAGATTGAGTCGAACACCATCTCTTTTCCCTCTCCTAGTAGTTTTTTCCCCGTTTTTTTTAATTGGAGCCAGGAGATCACAATTTGCTTGTAACTGTTGCATCAGGCGCATATAATCTACCTCGCATTCTGACACATCATAATGTTCGGGAATATGTAGCGTTAGATAGATATCTGAAATTTGATTCAGATCTTTTTTTTTGTCATCGATAGCCTATGATGGGTGGTGTTTTACTTGTGTGTTCAATAGACATTGTCACCCATTTAAACTGGACCACTTTCACTGTATAGTGCAAATATGTTGCTTTTTCTCACCTTTGTCAGAAGTTTCAGTCTCATTAAACTGCGACCGCTGTGAGGTTTTAATGGTCTTGGTGTTTCTCCTTGAAGAGATAGAGCAGATCCTGTCCTGCTGCCACAATGCCCCCTGATGTTGTCAAGGTAAGGACAGAGCAGCGGGCAGAGAGGAATTGGCCCCAGTGTAGAGCGAAAAGCCGAGATGTCAGAAAAACCCTCTCAATGGTAGACAGAGATAATCAAAGGAATCACAGTGTTCCAGAATGAAGATGGGTTCAGGATACTGAGGCAATGAATGAGTTCGAGATATGAAAATTGGAAAGGGCAGAGACAGATGCAAGGAAGGCAGGGAAAGTCAAGTGAGAAATACAAAGATAGGTCAGGAAAACTAGCGTCTCGACCAAAGTCTGTGGAGCACCGAGACGACCTGGTGTCTGTCTGAGAGGTAGGAGGTAAGCCAATTCCGGACAGTGATAGCGAATCCTATCCTGTTGGTGTGGAGGGAGAAGAGGATGGTGTGGTCGATGGTGTTGAATGGCGCTGCGCGGCCAACAAAGACAAGTAGGCATGAGTCGCCCTTATCTATGATTTGGACAGCATCATCCACAACTGGTGGTGCAGAACCCCATTTGATATTCATTTCGGAGGTGTAGCTGTTCAATTCTGGCAAGTAGTTGTGTAGCAACTACTTTTCCCAAGATTTTGACGATAAACAGGAGGTTTGTAATGGTCTGCTTGTAGGTTGAGGTGTGAGGGTCCAGAATCAGCTTTTTAAAAAGAGTTCAAATGAGACCAGCCTTGAGAGTGTCAAGGAGTGTCAAGGAATTACCCTTCAGTGATATGATATGATATGGTATTTGTAACGCGCCTATACACAAGTGTTTCAAGGCGCGATGTGGTTATTAATGAAGTAGAGTAGTGCATTGAGTGTTGGGCCCATCAATTATTTAATGATGGAGAGTGGGATGATATCATCAGAGTGGGCAGTAGGTTCAAGGGAGGCAAATATATTTTATGAGATTTGGGGGAGAGAGAGGAATATATTCTGTTGAGAGGGGCCATGTGTTTGATGGGTTGCGCTGACGTTTAATGCTTGGAAAGAGAGATTCGATCATCTGTCAGATTTTGTCTATTTTTTCATTGAAAAAGTTGTTGATTCTGTTACAGTTTTCCTGAATTGCTGGCATCTCAGGGCCAGGTGAGGGTTTGATACAATGCGTTACTGTCTCATAGAGGGCTTTGCTCCTATTAACAGCTGCTGCAATGGTGGTGGAGTCAAAAGCAGATTTGGCATCAATGATCAGAATCCTACAGTTGTCATGCAGAGATGTGAGGTTTGTGAGATTTACAGAGTTATCATTTTTGTGCCGCCAATTTTCTAGGGCACTGATTCAGCATTTCTCTTGATGCAAGATTGGGGGTGTGTCAAGGGGAGGATGGTTTGGTCTTTGCCCTGCTATCCTTGAATACACAGCTATTTATTTATTTATTTATTTATTTAGTGTACATTTGTATGGCACCTATACACCAGTGTTTCCAGGTGCCACAACACACATTGGGGGAGGGGAGCATAGAAAGAAAGTTGAACAACAAAACGGTTATATTGCCCATTTGACAATCCTACTGTGCAAGTACAAGAACTAGGTGGTAAGTGCAAGGGGGGATAGAAGTGCAGGGGTGGGTGCCCAATGGGAGGGCGTGGCAAGTGCTGGGGGGGGCAAAAGGGCAAGTGCTAGGGGCCAAGAAGGCAAGTGTCAGGGAAAAAGGGAGGGTGAGTGCGCGGGACAGGGTGGATCAGGTTAGGGGTAGTCTGCGGAAGGATGCCAGAGGGCAAGTGCTGGTAAGGGATGCTGGAGGGACTGGTAGGGGAATCTGGCCCCTGTGTGACTCGAAGGGACCAGGCCCCAGTCGCAGCAGTAGAGGGAGCATTTAGCATGGGAGGGAGAAGGAAGAGGAGAAATGGAAAGTCTTGAGAAGTTTCCGGAACTTAAGAAGATCCGGCTCAAGTCTGAGAGGGGCTGGGAGGCCATTCCAGAGAGAGTAACCAGCTGGGGAAAGCGATCTACCTCCCACTCGTTTGATCTGCAGAGAGTTGGAACCATAAAATCAAAGGACTCTGGCAGGGAGGTATTTGGGGAGAGAACGCTGGATGTAGAGGGGTGCCAGGCTCCAGACAGCCTTATGGATGATGCAAAGGGTCTAGCATTTCATCCTTCGGGTCACCGGGAGCTAGTTGAGAGATTTTAGGGATGATGAGATGATGTCCCTGGGCTTTTGGCCAAAGATAAATCGTGCAGTTCTATTCTGGATTAGTTGAAGGGGGCGAGGGAGGAAAGAGGCAGATTGAGGAAGCGGCTGTTGCAGGGCTCTGGAGACGTTGAGCTTCTGGGGAAGGTGAGGAACAGAAGAATTCCCCAGAGGAGGTGGAGCTAAAAGTTGGACTTCTTGGCGAGGTCAGTGATGTCAGGAGAGAAAGAGAGAGAGGAGTTAAAGGTGACCCTAAGGTTTTTTGCCTCAAATGTGGGTGAAGGGAGGGGCCCCAAGGAGGCTGGCCAGGGAGTGGGGGGGGAAGGGGCAGGTGTCGTAATGAGGAGGGTCTGTCAAAAGGTGTCTAATCTGCTTCGAAAGAATGATGAAATCACTATGGACCCAAAAGAAAAGAAAAAAGGGACCCATTCTTTTTTAAACTTTAGATATGAACGAGAGCAGGAAGACCTGGAATGTCATTACATGTATCTCCTTGTTACAGGTCATCTTTTATATTAGGTATATTGTCCTCCATATTCTTTTTTTGGCTTTTGTCCAATAGAAAAACAATATTTGTTCATGCATGCTATTTGCAGAACTTCTTCCTGTGGCAAACTAGGTGATTTTAAGGCACTCGAATTGACTTAAAAAAATTATCATTCATAATAAATGACTTTATGTCTGATTTACTACACTTAATAGTGGATGTATGAAGGCCAATCTTAATTTGAGCCCTATCCGAGTCATCTTTTTTCCAAATTCACTCTATATTGGTTCTTTGAAACATATATATTCCAATATTTGAAATGTGTCGCATCAGTTCAAAAGTTCCATTAAATACATTAATCCATATGTTGCAAAATCCTATCAAGAGTAACCTTTCCCCCTTCCTTCCCACCCCATCTGAGTGTTTTTTTCATCCCTTTGGGCAGCATCCCACCTTTATGCTAATACATCATCGTCAGCAATAGGAAAGAACCTTCTGAATTAGTCTTTTTTGTGTTTTAAGTATGTAAATGCATCCGTGTCCTTCCGCCACTCGAGATTTACTTAAGATGCTCACCATCCTCCCATCCCATAATAAGCTCATGAACCAATGCTTTGACCCATGCCATCTATTCCATATTTCACACAAAACAGGTACCATTCCATCTCTATATTCTGCCCATACTCATTTAGCCAACAAATCAATGTTTCCTTGTGATATAGTTCCTCTCCTTTCCTCAACCCTCCTTTGGTCAAAAGAGTGCACCTCTTCCACGATTGATCCAGACATGCTCTACCTGCCAACAACAAATGGGGGATCATGTAGCAAGTGTCTATGCTTACTCTCTCCATCTTGAATCACAAACAATATCAATAACTGGTGGCTGTCTCATTACACTCTATCCAACTATTTAATCCAATAATGGTTTTCCTTCCAATATCTTTGAATCACTCTACATTTCCACCATACATGGAAATATGTACACTTTGCTCTATAACTGCTCCAACAGGCACCGCCTAATCTCAGATACATTTTCGCTTGATGGAGTAAGGTGCCACCCATGGAGAAGTTTAATTCAATGGCGCTTAAATTGATTCACTATGGAAGTTATCTGCCTTTGTTCGCCAATCTGAGACCACATCCCATCGAAGATCTCTATCTCCATATGTATCTGCTACTACGAACGGGTATTTGAAGTAGCCTTCACTTTGAAACCTAGAATCACTTATATAAGCCTGAGATCAGTTCCCTATTTCCTGGTCATGGGCCTAGCTATGCAATTTCTCCATTTTGTGAGGAATCTGATGGTGTCATCACTCCTTCTCCAGTGGTGACCTCCCCTCATGTGGCCAGGGGACAGCATTCACTACCTGATCCTGACCCTGGGGGAGCTACATGAGGGAGGATCACTTAGGGGGAGGCAGCCCTCGGGAGGGGGTCATTACATCATTGGACAAGACATAGTATCCCCCTTTTTCTTCTGAGCATACCCCCACCATTCCCCATGCCTTGATGGAATACCTCCCCTCACCCACTTAGGAAGGATCCTCAAAACCCTCCATGTAAGTCATCAAGAACTGACTTGACTTTTAAAGTCAATAAGAACACCTTTTCAGACTCTGCATATTCATCAAGAACTGATTTTCCTTTTTATATAATTTAAAACACGTTTCCAGACTTGGAAAATAAGTTATCAGAAACAGTCTGAAAACACTGGGACAAAAAAGATGGACCGAGTAATTAAGATTACTGGAAGTCAAGAGCACACACTGCGCTCTAGTGGGTGGGAGATCAAAGCCGCGCACAAGTAATTTGGAAAAACAACTAGACTGCATGTTATACTTCAAGTGTTTGTTACCTTGTTCAAACTCCTTCATCTTCCTCGTCTCAGCACCTGAGGGATTCTGGGAGTTGAGGTCCATAGGTGTCATTGTACACTTGGTGTTTAAATAGTCCTTTTCAATGTTCTTAGATAAAGGTACCTCAGAAACAAAAGATGTTGTGTTGAAGCTTTGTGTGTTTATGTCATAGGTGTGTGTTTGACTCGTAAAATATAAAGGAGAGTTTTTTTTTACTTCCTCTACAGGAGGGAACAAGCAGCTGACAATAGGCAATTAGGGTCTTGGGTATGATAGGGTCTTCCTCATGGGAAAGGGGGAGAGACTGCATCTCGTCCAATGAAGTCATGACATCTCCCCAGTAGTTGTCTCCTCCCATGTGATCCTCCCTCACAAAGCTGCCCCCACGGTCAGGATTAGGAAGCGGCTGCCCTCCCTGTATGCTGTATGCCATCATGGTCTTGTGAAAGAACTGCCTCAGGCCAATATGCAAAGAGTCTGTTTCTAGGATGAATTCCCGGTTGAAATCTGTCAATTTCAACACAGTCTCACTAGACAACATGTGTTTAGTTTGTCAATAAACAACTGATCTTCCTCTCGCCATTTAACTTTCTAGGGTTCCGCGTTTTTTAGGTTGTCAGTAATACAGGACGTGATGAAGGAGAAATTAGGGATAAAACGTCTGTAATATCCTACCAAACCCAAAAAGGCTTGCACATCCTTTTTTGTCTTGGGACTTGGGGTTTATTAAACTGCCCTGGCCTTTTCAGTTTGGGGCTGGACCAATCGTTTCCTACAAAAAACCCAAGATACTTGACTACTGATCTAGCCTAGTGGCATTTCTTAGGATTGGCTGTAAATCCATCTTTTTTTAGTGCCCTGGTGACTAAGTATAGGTGATTAACATGTTGTTTCCATGTTTTACTGTGGATGATGATATCATCGATGGATGCTCCACAGAAAGAGTCATGGGGTGGAAGATTTTGTCCATTAACCTTTGAAAGGTAGCCAGGGCCCCATGAAAAACAAAAGGTAGCACCTTAAACTGAAAAATCCAAATGCAAGTAGAGAAAGCTATCTTTTCCCTATCTGCTGGATTAACTGAGGCCCGCCACTACCCTTTGGTCAGATCAATTGTGGAGAGGGAAATGGCGGGCCCTAATCAATCAATGAGATCATCAATTCTGGGCATGGGGTAGCTGTCAAAATGGGAGACTGCGTTTACCTTCCTGAAATCAATGCAGAATTTCCATGATTAACCTGGCTTGTGGACTTACATACTTGGGGATGGCTACGGGCTCTCTGAGGGATTGATAATATCAGCCCTTAACATATTTTCATAAGCATATGAACGTATACACAATTTTCATCGACCTGAAGACCACTTTTGATGCAGTGTGGCAGGTTCTTTGAAAAAGAAAGGCCCACGCTCATTTGATTACCGTGATCCAGGAGCTGTATAGCTACAACAGGGTGGTTGTTAGATATGGCACGGCTAGCGGAACCATGGCCCCCTTCTTTGTCCACAAGGGAATGAGACAGGGCTGCATCCTTGCTCTCCTATTGTTTTGTATTTACATGGAAGAGATAATAGCCTCACTGCTAGAGGAGAACGTGGACTGCTCTAAGATGGGCCTGGATAGATATCCTGCTCTCGTTTATGCAGATGATGCTGTTTTGCTATCCACCACGCCTCAAGGGTTGAAATCTTGCGTAGCTACCTTCTTGACAAAATGTGCAGACCTTGACTTAAGCCTAAATGTCAGTAAAACGAAAGTCTTGGTGTTTAAACCAAGATTTTCTAAACAGTGAAGACTAAATATTATTGTGGACGGGCACCCTCTAGAACAGGTCAAATCCTATGAATATCTGGGCACCAGCTTTAAAGAAAATGGGCTATGGTCACCCCCCCTGCAAAGCCATGCTCTACACTGGGGAAATATGCTGGAGCCACATTATCTTTTTTTAATAGTTAATTGAGAGGGGAAATCCACCCGGCTATTGAGTTGTATGGTAAACAGTGTGTCCCAGCCACTCTCTATGGCTCAGAATGATCTTTGTGGGGCAATTCCACTACTCTCACTCTTGCCAGGGTGGAAAACAAATTTGGGAAACAACTGCTACAGTTCCCCAGCTCAACTGCCAATGCTCTTATTTGCTTGAAACTCGACTCACGCAGAATCAGTGACTTTGTTTTTCCCCACAATGTTGTATTTGGGGAGACTATGGAGTTTAAAAGATTTGGGAAAATACTTAGATGCCCTGAAAACTTATTCTTGGTCTTGAGGTGGGCACATCTATCCCCTGGACTGCCCATGTACAGAAAAGTGTGTGCAATCTTAATGGACCCAGCTTGTGGGGACAGCTGCAAAACATGGACAAGGCTGCCTATCCCAGAATAAAGGAGGCTGCCATATTCCTGTCAATGAAAAAGAAGATCAAAAAGGGAAGTAAATTACACTGTGGCCCAGGGTGTCTCGGTTTTAAACCAGAATTTGGCCTTGAATGTTATTTGAATTATTTTTCCCCATTGCTAGCAAGATCAATTTTTGTAAGATTGCGGTTTGGGACCTTACCAATTGCCACTCTGAGCAGCGGCTGGGCCGGGAGATCAATGGTGTGTCCCCTATGTGGTGTGGAAGACGAGACAGTGTCACATTTTTTGTTCATATGTATGGCCACAAATCCACAGAGGGGGAATTTTGTATGCCCCTTTCTCAGGCCATCTGGTATTAGCTCAATTATTGAGGCACTGGATCTATGTAAAGAGCTGAAACATCCATTTATAGTAAGTTGTGTTGCCAAATATGTTCATAGAGCTTGGCTGTTAAGACAAAAAAGAATGTACTCTGTGTCAAAGGGCAAATTAGTTTGATAACACCTATATACAATGGGGCTGCAATCATGATCTCCCCACTGGACTTACTAGAAGATATTGTTTGTTCTTCTCTCTCTTTGTATTCATTTTATTGGGCACTTTGCACTTTATCCATATGTAATGAATTTGGATGATTATGTATTAATTCTTTTTTTTTATTATCTGTGTGTTTTATCTTTGTGACTTTTATGGCATTTTAGCTAAATATATGTTTTTGATTGATTGATTGATTGATATTTTCAATTTCTTTCTCAATAATGCTTTTTCTGGCTTCAGTTATCCAATATGGTTTTAAATGCACCACTTTTCCCGGGGGTGTACATCTATAATGGTATATTCCTTTAACCCAACCAGGTTCAGTTTTGAAAACATCAGGAGATTGTTCTAAGAGGTCCATGAAGTCTTACTTTTGATTTTGAGCTATATCGGAAGGATATAGTGTAATCACATTGGTTTCATCAGACAACAAACTGGTATGTCAATAATGGGAAGAGGTTGGCAATCTGACATAGGGAACAAGTGAGCCCAAAGTTCTTTACATCTGCGTAGATCCCAGGGAAATAGAACCGGTTCAGGATTTATGCTTTGGTGGTCCCTAGATGTTCACCAGTCGGGTGGGAATGGGTGATTGTAGTACAATTTTACTTGTGATGTTTAGGTACTATAATTTGCAATCTAGGGGTAGCATCTGGCCCATTATCTCCTATATACAGCAAACGGCTCTTTAGAAAAATAATGGTTCACCTTTCTTCCTTCCCTCCTCTTCGGGTAAGATCTCAAGAAAAAGTTCAGCAAGCAAAGGATCGTCCTTTAGGCAAAGGCTAAATCAGAGATAACTTCAGGTGCTTCTTCAGTCATCTGAGGTGGATCTGCCTCTGGAATAATATGACATTCTATGTCTACCTCTCCAAAACCCTTGCTTCTCTCTCGGTTTTATCGGAGGACTTGACTTCCTAGGGTTTAGGAAAAAGACCCTTTTCCAGAATCCCACAGGCTATTCTGTCCGCCGCCTTCACTTGATAGGCTTCTTTGCCATTTTCTTGTATCAGGATTTGTTTTGGTCTATGATGCCTGCTAACACATTCAGTCCATGATGCCAGGTTAAACCTAACTTAGAGGCAAGTCTAATATATGCTCCAGGAGGGGAATGAGGACTAAGTCAGTAGGTATCAAAACTCAGTCTTCAGGTTGAAGCAGCTCATGCTGCATAAGTCCAATTCAATAGAGTATTCTGTGGCAATTGATGGATTGGAAGCCCGGTTACTGAGTTTCTCGAATCTAAGGGTCCCCCAGTTTATGTCAACTGAGCCCGATCCCACCTCTGACACCATAGATGAGGGGTCAGAAATGGAACAGACACAAGGTTGTCATAATTTCATTCAAAAACATTTATTAAATAATGGGTTGGAAAATGCTTCAGTGTCCACAACTGAAAATAATAATTGCTCCAACATAAATGTTCTCCAAGGTGGAAGTCCTTGGAGCCAGAGGCTGGACCCCTTCCCCTGGATTCTTAAGGAGCAGAACAGATGTCTCTTTTACTAAAAGTTCCTTTGTGGCTCTCCTTGCTTCACAAGGTTACTGTTTAAACAAGTTCTGTACCAGTCTTTCTTTAACATACATTTCTCCTTGGTTTAGAAAACACCGTCTTTCTTTCACGCCAATTTCTCCTTGGTATAGAAAACACTGTCTTTCTTTCACATCACTTTCTCCTTGGTTTAGAAACCATTGTATTTCTTTAGTATTTCTGGAAGCTTTGCAAAGTTCCAGGTATGCTCCCCTGCCAGGACGCTTTATGCAATTCTAACTGTCTGGTGTACTTTCCTACCAGGACTTCACTTGTGTTTTTCACTTGCCTGGTCTACTCCCCTGCCAGGACTTCTCATGCTTTCAATTAGCTGGGGTCCTGACTTGCCAGGATTTCTCATGAGGTTCACTTGCCCAGTGTTTGCCTTGCCAGGACCTCTTATGCATTTCAAAATTTCTCTGTATCGTCAATATCATATATATTGCTCTTGGCTTGGTATATATGTTTTCTGTAAGGTTTGTTCAAGTTTGGCCCTACACTTGCATTTCACGCATCCATAGCTCATGGGGGATTGTACTTTGCCTTTTCTGTATTCAAACAATATTCTTGTAGTTTGCAATGTTGAAAGTATGCCCCGGGGTCCCCACTGGCTTTGGGTAGACTCACTGGTTCTCTCCAGTGTCTCCAGTCTGGTTGCGCTTCTGCAGCAGGAGGCTTTCACCCGCTTTCCACACTGGATTCTGCAGACATCCTTCTGGCTTCCTTCAATGATCCACAATCGCACACCTGCTTCCCTTCTGGTCCCGGAATAGAGAACACCACCTCTGTGAGATGCTGAGCGCCCGGGACCTCTCTCGTGGCTCCCATCATCTCCATGGCCCTTCTGTTTCTCGCACATTGTTCCCCTTCTGACTTGACGGCCTTCTCTGAAGTGCATGATCTTTGCATTCCGGCACCTCCACACTGGAGCCACCATCATCTCCTGCACTGCCCCTCTGAGTAATGCACTTGCCATGTTTAAATGTCTCATGCAGAGGTGATTTGGAAAAACAACTAGACTTCATATCATACTTCAAGTGCGTGTCTCCTCCCATGTGATCCTCCCTCATAAAGCTGTCCCTAGGGTTATATCAGATAGTGGTTGCCGTCCCCATGCCACATAGGAAGAGGTCACCGCCAGGGAATCCATGATGACTCCATTGGATTCTTCACACCATTTCCCCTGGAACAAAGCACTTTGGGCGTGACATCATAAGTGCAAGTTGCACACATTTGAAGAGCAGGAATTGGACCCCTAAAGCAGGCTAGCCTATAAAAGAAGGGGTCTCCACCACTTCTTTGAATCATCTTGGGAATCATTGTGAAGGGCCTTTGGATCATCATGTGAGAAGATTTCACTGGACGTTGCTGAGAGAGCATTCCTCTAAAGTTCTCCAGTTCTGGATGAAGGAAGGGTTGTCTCTTAGCCATCGGATTGGGGTTCACAACACCCTGAGAGCCAAGACAGCCGGCATCCTAGTATTTTTCACCATTAACTGCTTGGAACGTGTTTCAAGAGCTGTTCAGCACATTCGAACCAGCACGGCCCTCCATTATTGCCTAATGCTCTCTCCTGATCTTCGCACAGCACCAAGAAGTCTGGTTTGGCACTGCCAAACCACCAAGAACTGCAAATAAGGTACTATTGACTGCTAACTGCTCCCTTGATCCACCATTTGTGGACTCTAGAAACTGGTTAGATCACAAGTATATATTCTTTTCAAGAACATTGTTGCTTTTGCTTGCCTTTCACCTCTAATTCATTACTTAGATGGCTGCATCTTCTATCCTTGCTTATTCTGTGTTCTTTTCTCAGGGGTGCGTTTTGTGTAGGTTTTTTTTCTACTCAGTATTGTACACAGTGTGTCTGATTAAAGCATATATTTCTATGGAACCTTGATTGGAAATTCCAATATTTTGGACTGTTATACTTTGCTGTTTGGGGTGCTACAAAACCACATTCAAACCCCTCATAAGAGTAGTGCCTTCCCTTTACCACAAAAGGAGAAGGAGGTATATTTCTTGACTGTTTCATGTTTTACCTTTAGGATTGTGTTGGCTCTTGGTTTGCAGAGGTGTGAGGACTGTGTGCGCATTTTAGCCTCTACTCATCTTTGCACTCTATCAGGGCAGAATTCAATTTGACAGATTGGTGGGCTGCAGTTGGGATTTAGAACACACTGTGCCTACAGCCTAGTCAGCCAAAATATGAGTGTACATTTAACATTTAGTTTCACTGCCAAGGCATAGTCTTTAATTGCTAACTATGCACCTCACAATGGGTGTAGTGCACAACATGGGAACAGGTTGCCGGCATCTATTCTGTGAGAGGTTTAGTCTCTTGCATGTTAGTAAGACTAAACTGCTGAGAAACCTTACAGCATTGCTAGGTGATGGGGGAATTTTATTTGTGTGGCGAAGGAAGTATCTGGGATGGTGGCACACAAAGACAACCTGGGTGCCACACTGCGAGGACATAGTCCAAACATCTGAAGTGTGGAGTAAATCTTTTGAGGCATTTACACATCAGCCCTTAGAGTAACTGCGTGGATTGGCCGCAGGTAACAAAATTGACACAATTTAGGGCATATCTAACAGGAACGCCTGTCAAAATACCCTTGAAATGCGAAAGAGATGGAATTGGATCAACATTTAGGGGACATGAGTGACACAAATCCTGTAGATGCTGGGAAGGCAGCAAGAAAGTATGTGAACACTCAAGTCCACACAATGCCTAAGGCATACACACCGAAATCAGAGGCAACTGATTATTGTAAGCACAAGGAGGGAAAGGACACAGGTTCTGACACTCCCTCCAAGAAAGTTCCCCAAAAAATTCAAACGGAAATCCCAGACACGTGGTAGGTGAACTCCCACAGGAAAGCAGAGTGTGGGTACCTCTAGCACTGAGACTCCAACACACTATACAACCAGGAGTTGTTTCCAGTGCAGAGATTTGACACATAGGGAGGGGGATCCTGCCTGCAAGGGGAACCACAAGAAGGATTTTCTGACTGTTGGTCCTCTTGAGGAGGAGGCCACAGGCAGGATGGGCATCTTAACAGATGAAGTCCCACTAGACCAGGGAGTGGCAGGCGACTAGTGAAGGCAGGGTAGTACACCCAAAGACCAATCCTGCAGGTAAGAGGTTTTGATAATCTCAAATACTGTCCCTTGGAAACCACCATGCTTAGTTGGAGGAGTGAAACCTCCCTGCACTTTGTTGCAGTCAAGAACTATTTTCAAGTGGGGTGTCTGTTGGGTAAAAGCCTCCCTGACAAAGAGATAGTCATAAGCGGAAGCTCTGAAAACAGCAGAGGAGGAAGCGCTTGAGGGCTGCACAACCACATAGTAGGTACTGGGTGGAGGTGCTGAATCATTCCAACAGAGGGAACACATGTAGAACGAATGCCCTGGCCAGGTCCAAAAACAGGAGGTTCCTTCCGCTGGAGAGTGTGAGAGACCGATCTCACCGGCAGATCCCAGTCCAGGCCTGAAGTTCCATGAGGCACCTATTCTGACGAGAGAGGATTCAGTGGCCACTGAGGTGACTATGGAGTTGGCATTGCATTCAGTTATCCCAGGGTTGCTACAGGTTTGGAGGAGATACCTGAGATGGTGACGGGATGTTTCAGACCTGAAGGGCCTGCCAGAGCTGAGGAGTTGTCTTCAGCTGGAGGCCCAGATCAGGGTAACTTTTGCCAGGGACAGAGGGACTGTCCGACTCTGGCAAGTCTGTTGAGGCAGAAAGAGGAGCAGGTGCAGGGTGGCAATCCTGAACCACTCCTAAAAGGGGAACAGGCACAGTGAGAAGGCCATGGCATATTCCAACATCAGGAACCTGTGAAAGACGTAAGCCCTGTCCAGTTCACAGACAAGGAGCCCAGGAATTCTGGGGCAGGACACAGCCACAAGTTAGTTGTTCACCAGGACGGACCCCAGGAGTTTCCTACCAGACTTGGTTCCTGACAAATCTGCTTGCCACTTGTATGTCGTTGGGACCTCTGACAGTTTGTCAGATCATTTCTATAATCCATGTGTGGATTCAGAGATGGAAACTGTGCACTCAGTCCAGTCCTGCCTAGGTACGGACAGGACAGGAGAGGCACCCCAGAACCCCTTTAAATCTACTACCTGTGGTTGGGTGGTCTTGTGCGAGGATAAGTAACTTCTCTCAGGTGGAATCCCCCCAATATGTAATTATTGACAGGGACACCAAGCACCAATAGGGGCCACCCAAAGCAACGTTCTAGTGGTCTGCCGTTATGCAACAGTTTGTATCACACAAGGACAGTGAACTCTCAATGATTGAGCAAACATGATAAATACATACAATACTCAGACAGGCTGTAGTGATGAATCAAAACAGTTCTAAGGGACAGCACATTAAATCGAACTGTCCTTGTAAGACCCACACTCTGTTCCTAGGACAGGGTGCTGTGCCGACTATCTACAAAATACATAGAACAAGAAAGAAAGAAAGATCCCTGCTTCTTTAATCTTTATGTCAACATTATTTGCCACTCAACCTTCTCATCACTCACTCATACTACATTTTTATAAGGTGTTTTTTCTTTTTGAATCACAAGTCACACACTTTACGAATAGCTAAAACGAGTGACATTGCTCTACAAGATACCAATTCTATTCTTCCCGGACCTATGGTGTCTCAATCTAAAAAGGATTTGCTAAAGGAGAACTGCCAGGACATGAATTAGATCTGTTAGCAGTGCTTTAATGATCTATATTGCCCAAAGTGTGCTCAATGTAGCAATGGTCTTGGTTTACAAGAATATGGATAGGCAACATTTTGTCCCTATTCCTGGTCGTTCTAGGTCGACCGGTTTCAGCAGCCTTCAGTAGTTATATAGTTATAGCCACCTTCTTCAGGACTGCCTCAGATTACTTTAAACCATGGGTGCACAACATACGGCCCGCGGGCCAGTTGAGGCCCGCCATGCTGTTTTTTCCGGGCCGCGAGGCACAAAGACTTTCCTAATGAAGGGCGGCCCGCAAGCAGCATCGGCCGCCCTCCATTAGGAAAGTCTTTGTTGTCTTCCGGGCCGGACAAAACACTGGCCGTCATTGGCTCAGCACACATGCACCACGTCACACCTACGAGCCACGTAGTGCGTGTGTGCTGCACCAATGGAGTGCCAGCACTACGGCTGGCGTGGCCAGTAAGGCTTGATGCCGGAAGGCATTTCAGCCTTGCTTGCCACGCCAGCCGTAGTACGATTCCACTTACCTCGCCAGCGTTCCAGCTTACCTGCCTTCCAGCACGTCTCCGGTAAGTGGTCTGTGTGTTTGTGTTTGTGTGTCGGGTCTGTTCTGCTGTATGTTTGTGTTGTGTATGTTGAGATGGGCGGGGTCGGGTGGTGTGTCGGATGTGTATGAATGTTAGTTTTTGAGTGTTTGTGTTGTGTATGTTGAGATGGGGGGTGGTGGGCGTGTCGGATGTGTATGAATGTTTGTTTTTGAGTGTTTGTGTTGTGTATGTTGAGATGGGGGGTGGGGGGTGTGTCGGATGTGTATGAATGTTTGTTTTTGAGTGTTCGTGTTGTGTATGTTGAGATGGGGGGGGACGTGTCGGATGTGTATGAATGTTTGTTTTTGAGTGTTTGTGTTGTGTATGTTGAGATGGGGGGAGGGGGGCATTTCGGATGTGTATGAATGTTTGTTTTTGAGTGTTTGTGTTGTGTTTGTTGAGATGGGGGGAGTGTCAGATGTGTATGAATGTTTGTTTTTGAATGTTTACGTTGTGTATGTTGAGATGGGGGGTGGGGAGCATGTCGGATGTGTATGAATGTTTGTTTTTGAGTGTTTGTGTTGTGTATGTTGAGATAGGGGGGTGGGGGGGTGACGGATGTGCATGAATGTTTGTTTTTGAATGTTCGTGTTGTGTATGTTGAGATGCATGTATGGGTGCATGCTTCAGAGTTTGTGTGCTGAGTTGGGGGGTTTGGGTCTGTATGGGTTCATGCTTGAGAGTGTGTGTGCTGAGTTGGGGGGTGGGGATTTCGGGTCTGTATGGGTGCATGTTTGAGAGTGTGCTGATTTGGGGGGTGGGGGGTTCGGGTCTGTATGGGTGCATGTTTGAGAGTGTGTGTGCTGAGTTGGGGGGTGGGGGATTCGGGTCTGTATGGGTGCATGGTGTATGCTTGAGAGTGTGTGCTGAGTTGTCGGGCTGGGGGGTTCGGGTCTGTATGGGTGCATGTTTGAGAGTGTGTGTGCTGAGTTGGGGGGTGAGGGGTTCGGGTCTGTATGGGTGCATGTTTGAGAGTGTGCTGATTATGGGGGTGGGGGGTTTGTGTCTGTATGGGTGCATGTTTGAGAGTGTGTGTGCTGAGTAGGGGGTTCGGATCTGTATGGGTGCATGTTTGAGAGTGTGCTGATTTGGGGGGTGGGGGGTTTGGGTCTGTATGGGTGCATGTTTGAGAGTGTGCTGATTTGGGGGTTGGGGGGTTTGTGTCTGTATGGGTGCATGCTTGAGAGTGTGTGTGCTGAGTTGGGGGGCGGGGGGTTTGGGTGTGCATGAATGTTTGTTTTTGTATGTTTGTGTTGTGTATGTTGAAATGCATGTATGGGTGCATGCTTCAGAGTTTGTGTGCTGAGTTGGGGGGTGGGGTTTCGGGTCTGTTCGGGTGCATATTTGAGAGTGTGTGTGCTGAGTTGGGGGGTGGGGAGTTCGGGTCTGTATGGGTGCATGTTTGAGAGTTTGCTGATTTGGGGGGTTCTGGTCTGTATGGGTGCATGCTTGAGTGTGTTTGGGGCATAGGGTTTGGTTTGGGGGTGAGGGGGCCATGGGGCATAGTGTTTGGTTGGGGGTGGGAGCCATGGGGCATAGTGTTTGGTTGGGGGTGAGGGAGCCATGGGGCATAGTGTTTGGTTGGGGGTGAGGGGACCATGGGGCATAGTGTTTGCTTGGGGGGTGAGGGACAGGGGGCATAGTGTTTGGTTGGGGCTGGGAGCCATGGGGCATAGTGTTTGGTTGGGGGTGAGGGGTCCATGGGGCATAGTGTTTGGTTGGGGGTGAGGGACAGGGGGCGTAGTGTTTGCTTGGGGGGTGAGGGACAGGGGGAATAGTGTTTGGTTGGGGCTGGGAGCCATGGGGCATAGTGTTTGGTTGGGGGTGACAGGGCCATGGGCCATAGTGTTTGGTTGGGGGTGAGGGACAGGGGGCATAGTGTTTGCTTGGGGGGTGAGGGACAGGGGGGCATAGTGTTTAGTTGGAGGTGGGAGCCATGGGGCATAGTGTTTGGTTGCAGGTGAGGGGGCCATGGGGCATAGTGTTTGGTTGGGGGTGTGGGACAGGGGGCATAGTGTTTGCTTGGGGGTGGGAGCCATGGGGCATAGTGTTTGGTTGCGGGTGAGGGGGCCATGGGGCATAGTGTTTGGTTGGGGGTGGGAGCGATGGGGCATAGTGTTTGGTTGGGGGTGAGGGGGCCATGGGGCATACATAGTGTTTGGTTGGGGGTGAGGGACAGGGGGCATAGTGTTTGCTTGGGGGGTGAGGGACAGGGGGCATAGTGTTTGGTTGGGGGTGGGAGCCATGGGGCATAGTGTTTGGTTGGGGTGAGGGGCTCTTGGGGCATAGTGTTTGGTTGGGGGTGAGGGGGCCATGGGGCATAGTATTTGGTTGGGGGTGGGAGCCATGGGGCATAGTGTTTGGTTGGGGGTGAGGGGGCCATGGGGCATAGTGTTTGGTTGGGGGTGAGAGGGCCATGGGGCATAGTGTTTGGTTGGGGGTGGGAGCCATGGGGCATAGTGTTGCACTCCAAGAGTGAACTCAATAATAAAGCTAAAACAGTCACAGTTAGGAGATGTACATCCTTTGCTTTTTTGAGGAAACCTGACTCAACAAAGGCCATACTCCTCTTGGGCAACCGAAACAGCAAACTATAGCAGTCCAAAATAACGAAATGTCCAATCAAGGGTCAATAAAATATATATAATTTAATTAAACAGATGATATACAATAACTACATTGACATAAATGATAACAATGGAAAATGTGTAGTACAAAATGTAAGTTTGAAATGCAATAAAAATCGTTACACCTCAAAAACATATTCTTTTTCCATGTGTTTAATACAAATTGGGGGTTGAAAAAGCCTCCTGACATGTCCCGCCTACCGCCCTGCCCACTTTTACTTTTCGGCCCACAATAGCACTCATGTAAGGTACTTTTGGCCCTCTGTCAAAATCAGTTGTGCACCCCTGCTTTAAACCATACATTTAGCAACGTATTGCTTTTTGTTATGTAACAATATGATTTTATACTTGCTAGGCGTAGTCTGGTCCCCATGTGACCATGGATCAGGGTCGCACTCTGCACAAATGACAGAAGCTATCAGCGCTTATTCCCCCATATTATTCTAATGCTTTCTCAATTTGTCTCATACCAAAGGTTTTCACCCATGCTTCCCGCTATGGCTCGCAATCTGTAAGCATGCCGGATCACCCAGGGATTATTGGTGGGTTCACGTTTTGCTGCTCTTTATGCCATCCGTGGTATTCCTTCAAGTCTCTTGCTACGGCTTGCGATCTAGACTGACAGGAAACCATGTCATCTTTGTGGCTGTGCATACACCACAGACACCTCCGCAGACCTCTGCCTGCCAAACCACTTTCCAGTTATGGAAAGCTGGCTTAAGGAGGGCCCCAGGTCTAGAACTTCAAGACTATGGGCAGGGAAATAAAATCCACACATGCACCTGTAAAATGGGAATTGGAGTGGTCTCAGGGCATCTGAGTCTAGATGCTGCTGATCAGCCCATTATCGGTCTTCACAAGTGGCTGATGGAATAAGAGCGAAACTGGGCGATTGTTGAGAAGGGTCCAGAGCTTGGCCACTGGGACATCTCTCTATGGAGAGTTAAAATGGACATGCTGCTTGAGCCTGGACATCAACATGATAGTGCAGATGGCATTCAGTCCTTTTTTGCCATTAGAATGAGCCTGACCCTTGGGCATATGATGAATTGTCATCAGGCTAACTTGTGAAAGCCCTGGCCCTTTTCATTTTTTCTAAGTAATACAATGATGTGGGTAATTCCATTTCTGAAAGGGCAATCTGCTAATCAGAATCCCCTTGCATAAGCTCCAAGCAAAAAGCATAGTGCTGGGATGCATGTCCAGCTCCCCAGTCCCCCAAACAGTTTAGATTGAGAACAATACACTAGGAGTGTTTGTAGATGATGGCACGAGATGGCAGGGGGGAGGGGAGAGGTGAACACAAGAGGTGACAGGATACTGGAGCTTGTAGTAAATGTAGAGTTTATAGAAGTTAGGTATTTGAAGCAGCGAAATATACTGAACCACCACCATTTTGGAAGCTAGACCTAGAATGGCCAGGACCCAGTACCAGCGAATAATAGATGTAGGCCTTAGCAGTATTACACATTCCCAACCCCGTTCTCATCTCAGCCAATAGACAAGAAGGTCATTCTACCAATTAAAACATAAACCTTCATTGTTTCACACTGCAGGCTCCTGTAATTCGAAAGGAATGTGAACAGTACGTGCGCAATCTGAACAACATATTACTGGCAGAATTTCCAGTTGTCCTGAACCATGCCACAGTACTATGCAACATACCAACTACATCCACTCACTTTACTGTCATTGACTTAAAAAATATCTTATTTTCAGTGCCCTTACACCCATACTCCCAGTACCTCACATTGTTTACCCATGACAGGAGGAGATTCGAACATACAAGGTTGCCTCAGAGGTATTGTGAATCCCCCATTATTTTTAACAGGGTGCTACATGCTGACGTGGGGAATATACAAGTGCCCAGGACCATTATTCAGTATGTTCATGATTTGTTAGTATGCAGTACAAACAAATATCAGTGCAGAGCTGATTTTATCACCCTCTTACAATGGTTGGCCGACAAGGGGTTCAAGGTGGACAGAGCCAAATTACAGTATTGCTAGCTGGAAGTTTTATACCTAGGTCAGCTCATTTCTGTTCACGGGAAGAAGATAACACCCAAATGTGCATCTGGGTGTTAAGTAATTACTGTAGGGCTTGGATTTTTGACTATACGACTTAAACACATCCGTTGTTACTGGCACTCAAGGAGGCCCAAGAGGCAAAAAGTACCATCGCATGGACCGAGGACATGCTCACTAGTTTCAAGGAGCTAAAGGAGGTGATTGCCACAGCCCCAGTGTTAGCTACACCTGTCTGCACACAGGACATTTACCTTTTCTTACACTCTGATGGTCAGATCATTAGAGCTGTACTGACTCAAAAGAGCATGATGGGCCACAAGCCCTTGGCATATTATAGCAGCAGGCCGCGGTGCAGGGTCAGTTCCTGTGCTAACAGACACTAGCAACTGCACCATGGGGTGTTCAGTAACGCTGTATGTAGAGCATTCAGTTTTTCCCATTTTCGAGAGGGCTAAATCCACATTGACTACACAGTGAGCATCAGCATATGAGATAATATTGTCTAGCCCCAATATTCATATAGTACGATGCAAAACAGTGAACACAGCAACCTTCCTAACTGAAACTGTAACTGCAGACGATGAGGCACACGACTGTGCCTCTTCTGAGGGACCAGATGATGACACTCCAAAAGCATGCAACTATGCCTTGGATGAGGTAGAGGTGTTTTTTGTTGATGGGCTGGCAATGATTGACCAAGAGACAGGGAGAAGACACACGTGTGCAGCAGTGGTTCGCCTAGTAGATGGAGAATATGAGACACTAGTACAGAAAAGGTTTCCCATGCATTATTCGGCCCAGGCAGCTGAACTGATTGCATTAATAGAGGCTCTGGAAGCTTTACTCCGATTCATCGTACATCACTACTACAGTACATTCGGGGTTGGCTCGATGGAAAAGGAGGGGATTTACAAGAGCAGATGGGTCCACAGTGCAGCATGCTGCCTTGTTAAACAGACTCATATATTCCCTGTCATGGCAGTGGTGAAAGGTGCCACAACACTAATAATACAGATAACATTTCTCTCTGAAAAACTGCAGCAGACGCAGTGTCCAAGCATACAGCCTACCTCCCCACACCGGAGATAGCAGAATATCCTGAGATTGTGAATATGCAAGTACAGTTGCCAGCCCCATATAAATCCTTACCAACTAGTGAAATAATTGAATTACAGGGACGTGCTCCGCAGGATGAGAAACTGTTGTGGCAAAAGAGAGGGTGTGCACAGTTCCCAACAGATTTAATTTGGAAGCATGGCATAACAGGTAAGGTGGTGATGCCCTATGAGTTGATAGTTGTTTGCATTTGAGCATCTTCACTATCCTTCTCGTGTGTCTAAACAATATATTGCTGTGGACATACAGGAGGACATTTTTGTCCACAATCTGCAAGAATTACTGAACATGTTTATTTTCAACTGCACAGTGTGTCAAAGTTATAGAACTTGGCAAATACTATGGACAATAAGGGGCACCTTGCCCATCCCTACTGGGCCGAACTCCACATCGACTATACTGACATGGGAGAACGGTGCAACACATACCAATATCTGACAGTGGTGGTATATCCCTTCTTCGGTTGGGTTGAGGCTTGTCCTTGTAACCATCCAGATGCCAAATTGTCCACAAAGTTCTTGGTCAGAGAGGTATTTCCTCACTGGGGTATGTGCGATACATTAAGATCGGACATCAGCACACACTTCTTTAAAGAGTTGTTCAAAGAAAAAACTGACTTATTAGGCATAAATCAGATGTGTTCAATTCACCATCCCCAGGCCACTGCCACAGTTGAGATGATCAATTGCCTTTTAAAGGCAAAGTTATCAAAGTTATGTGTTACCCTCAAGAAGAACTGGGTCTACTGTTTGTCCTTGGCCCTTTTCAGCATGCAGACACAACCCTGTAATGATCATCATTTATTGCCCCATGAAATAGTGATGGGCTGGCGTGTGCACTCGACATTATCACCGATTATAAATGCTTCTGATGCTCACAGAGCTGCATCCATTTTGGGGGATGAATCTAAGCAGTACCTGTCTGTGTTGATGCAGTCAACCAAACTTATTTCTCAACAGATAAGTTTATGTTTGTGTTTATTAGGTTTATATAGCGCTTTAATAGCAGAAGACACCATCGCTGCACCAGACTCTGTGAGCTCGTCACCTATTCAATTATCACCAGGAGATATCTTGTACATTCAGAACTTTGTCCGCAGGTGAAGTGAGCCCAGGTACAACGGTCCATTCATGGTCATGTAAGCAAATCTATTCGGGATTATTTTCAGTTGTGCTTGTTTGCTTGTTTAGTAGCTTTTCTGTTTGTTTTATATGATGTTACGGTACAAATGATTATTTTCCTCCACTGTCAGAAATATACAGCACTTTTAAAAGAAGAAATGCACTGTATTATCACTATTACCAGTGGATAAAAGGCATATTTGTAGATTTCCTTTTTGGATTCACACTTTATATAACTAGAACTTTTATATGGTGGAGGCATATAAAGGGGGGTGATAGGGGTGGCAGTGTATATGTGGAAAGGAGCTTAACAACAGAAATGTATTCTGAATCATCATCGCAAATAACGAGTACTGTTATAGGGGTACGTAGGATGAGAAGAGAAGTGGATACCAGAAGAAAATATGATGAATACAGGCGTCTTGGTCTAGATGCAATGGAGGATGTGCACCATACTCAATTTAGTAACATGTGGTACAATGTCATGCGTTCAGTGGGGAAAGAGAGGGCAAATGGAAGCTGCAATGTCTGCCCCTTGATCCCCCACGCATCAGGGGCGCCCAACATGCTAGCGCCCCAGGAAACATCATTGTTAGAAGATTAATGCTTAGAGGATGAAAGGTGTGCCAAGAACATTAAAGACCCGTAATGCACGCTGCATAAACTCATAAAGATGGATGGTGTATTGTTTGAATACAACCGATGGGAAAGAGCAGTGGTTAACTGTACAGCAGGAGGGCTGGTCGGATTTGATGAATAAGTGATATGGGAAGTTAACAATATGTGTCATGACATCTGGACGGTACAGGTCTCCAAGCTAGCATGGATTGCAGCAAAATAAAAACAGTGAAGGTGGTGCAAATGCAAGAATCAGTTGTGTTTTCATGGGGTTGGAACTGTTCCTGTAGGAAACAACAATAAATGCAACAAGACTTTGTACATTACAGATCTAGGGAAGGGCACCACAGCACTCATGGACATGTATTAGGGGTGCAACCACCAGGCATATCTGCACCTCCCACCATGATGGTGGGGCACATACTCGTTGGCTACCCTGCATTCAGCCATCCTTGTGGTTCCAGAGGTGCACCTTGTAATAGGGCCAACCACCAGAGAAGCACAACCGGAGCTACCCACACCCCAGCCCCCAGGAGTGAGGAAAAAGAAGTGCTCACTAAGAAGATAGAAGAGGTGCTCAAACTACTTATCTGAGGATTCTTCCAAGGTGCTGAAAGAAATTCCTGACAAACATAGGCTGTACAACAAAGCTGAGGTATTTTTTGTGTCAATACACTTACTAGGGGCCCAGGCCACAGCAAATGCAAAATGGCTGCAGACAATGAGGTGGGAAGTGATCCAATTAGCCAACGATGCAGATCAAACACTAAATGCGATCAAGAGTGAAATGAGAGCCATCAGGTTGATGACGATCCGAAACCACTATGTTTTGGATCTGCTCACGGCCATGGAAGGGGTTTGTGAAAAAATTGGACTGTTTTGCTGTACATATATACTCCCAAATGATGCAGACAATGGGTCCCTTTTATAGAACACAATTGAGTAAGGTCATATGGGGAGCCTTACCAGTGGAAAAATACATTCAATCCTGAAAAAACAATTCAAAACAAATTCAGAATGTCTGTTACTCTATTTCTTATTTAATATATAAGTAGCAAGTGTTACATATGCATTTGTGGAGACATAGGATACTCAACATAGAACATGAGTACAATACATGATATGGTACATCAATAGCATGACCCAAAAGTCAGACCCTTCAGCTTATAGCAATTTTGTGCAAAAACAGCAACTTTAAAAAAAAAAATGTTTTAAGTAATCTGCAAAAATTACTGTTTTAAAAAATAATAATACTCAGGATGCCAGGTTCTCAACTTTTATTTACACAAGAAATGCGCTAATACATCTCATCACTTGCGCCCCAAAAAAGTGCTGCCCAATCCACAAGGGACACATGAATGGGCACATTTTATATGCGCGCCCATTCAGATGGCCTTTTTCACCTCCTTGATCAAATAAAGTGGCATTTCTGTCAATTTAAAAGCAAGATGCACTTTTAAATGTGTAGAAATTGTAGGCAACCCTATGCACACGGGATCTTGGGCTGCCAATGCATGACAGGGTCTGGTCTTTTAAGGTATGAACCGCTGCTGTGTCGCTTGCATTTCTATTTCTCAAACAGGATAAAAATGCATTTTTTGGGTCACATTTTACAGCGGCACCTGGAGGGCCTGTCCCTGTGAAAGGCGCTGGGAGCTTGCAGAACACTGTTGGGAGAGCGATTCTATTCAAAGTACTGCCCATTTTGATGACAAAAATCTATCGAATGTTACAATTTGACCTATTTCGTCCAGTACTATTCAATCGATTTTTATAAATATTGAACATGTGTTGCGGGGGTGTCACCCGCTCCACATGTTCAGTATTTTTTGTCTAGGGTGGTTGCAGAAGTGTTTTCCCCTTTTTCCTCAAAATTGGAGGCAGGGTCAGAAAGAAAAGAAAGTAACGAAAAAGGGACCCTGCGGAGTCAGATCCGACACGCGTTAGAGGGACGGATCTGGCACTGCAGGGTTGCAGGGGAAGCGGCAGCGACCAAGCAGTTAAGTAGGGGAGAGGTTGGGGTGGTGGTGAAAGGTACATTTTGGGTTGTTTGGCTGAAGTGCAAATCAATTTGCAGCAATTCCACCGCAAATAATTACACTTCAGTCAAACAACCCAGAACACCATTCAAGGCAGCTGGCCAGCGCACAATTTGCGCTACAGCTCAAGCATGTGGAAATGCGCCGGTCACCTTTGAGAATAAGGTGACCAGCTCATTTCCAAAAATGGGCTGTCTAAAAATAGCATATCCTCTGTTCTTTTTTTAAATGCCCCATTATTTGAGGAACCGGGTCAAAATCTACATTTAAAAAAAATAAAAATGAGAGAGAGGGAGAGTGATGGGTGAGATGTGAAGTGATAGGCAAGAAACCAGAGGGAGAGCAGTGGGTCATAGGAGGAAGCACTGTGCAAGAGAGCAGAGGAAGCAGTGATGTGGTGGGCCAGAAATCTGAGAGCGAGCAGAGGTACAGAAAGTAGAGGGAGCGTGTGGTCAGTAAGCCAGAAAGCAGAGAGGAAGCGGTTGGCCAGAAAGAGGAAGTGAGCTGCAGATTGGGAAAAAGGATGAGGGAAGAGTGCGATAGAATGGGAGAAAGGATGCAAGATGCAGAAGCAGCACAAAAGAATGAAGGACTGTATATTGCGGGAGGAATTGTAGAGTGTAAAGGTGTGAGTTGGGAGTATGATTTGGAGTGTGGCAGGGGCTGGGCAGTGGAAATTGTGATTTGACAGTGTGACATAGCACGTGAGTATTTGTATGACAGAGTGAGAGGTTAAGGAATGTAAGTTGTGATAGAGCGTTGGTGAGATGCGTGTTGGTGAGAGAGGTGTGTGGGTGTTTGGGGGATTGGAGAACATAGAAGGGAAATATTTTCAGCATTACAATTGATAATGATCAATTTAGTTAATACTATTAAACATGCATGAACATTAAACCAGAAATGTAGCCAAATCAAACACTGTTCTGCCAAGCCAGAGACATCTGGGACTCTTCCTATTAAATTAATACAAAATATACATAATAATGATACCCTGGCTCTCTTGTAGCCTTGCACTCTGCCTATTTCTTGCAAGGTGGCAATCTTACACCCTCCAGTTAATACAAAATGTCCCTTAAAAATGCTGCTATAAATAAAGGTTTGTGATGCAATATTTGCCATTTCATGCCGCAAAATTTGCCATTTCATGCTGCAAAATCCTGGAAGGTCTGAAAAGTACATTTTGGGTATAGTTTTTCAACAATTACAAACCCTGTATTCCCTACTAGGGGTAAAGAATCGGAGTATTGAGAATGTAATCGGGGTACATAAAAAACAAGTGCGTAGAAGCTGTACAATAGTGGAGTGTTTACAACACAAGTAATGTGGGTGAACACAACCGTGTTTTGGCCTAGAAGCTATATTTGGGTAGCTGTAGGGGGAATGACCTTCATCAGGACGAGAAGCGTTGTGCAAGTAGGAGGGTCCTATGTATATCTGTCGATGAAATAGACAGAAAAATACAATCAGGATGGTGTGCGGGAAGGCTCCATTAAAAAGGGGCAGAGGTGTGATATAGCAATGTACTATCACTAATTACGGTTCTTACCGGAATCAAGAATCCAGTGTCAAAGCTACTGGTGGTCCTTGATTTCAGCAAGGGAAAAAGGGGCATGTGACATCTCTTTTATGCCGGGTCTGTGGATAATTTCCATATATTAAAATGGGAACCACACAAGTGGAGACATTTGTAGTACTATCAGAATTGATAACAACGGGTCAAAAAAGCTTACAAGCCTGCAGTTTGGACAGCCATCCGGGACGTCAAATGTATCCAGGGGAGTCAGGCCAAAGGAGCTAGTTCCATAATGCGTGGTCATTTATTAGCAGTGCTGTATGGAAAAGAGACAGGTATGAATCTACTGTCCCTACTATGCTGGGAGAGAGCAATGTAAATGCTTAAAGTAGAGCTAATACTGTATGCCATTAGGACTATGTAAAAAAAAAACAAGCAAGAAGCTGGTGCCGAAGGTACACAAAAATGCTGAGAAACCGCCCGGACGACCTATAATATCGGCCTGTGGCTCACTACTAGAACCTATGTCCTTGTACACAGACTTCTTTTTAAAACCTTTCGTCAATGAGATACCTTTGTTCCTGAAACACAGCACAGACACCATCCTCTTGTTGGACGAAGTCTTCATGACACAAGACTACATTCTAGTCATTATGGATGTGGAGGCCTTGTATGCCTCTATAATGCAGACATATGGCTTAGAGGCATTGAAAACAGTCCGTGATAAAAGAACAGACAAAGTATCCACCCCCACCTGCTTCATACTAGAGTGTGTCAGACCTGCTATGTCCGAAAACATTTTCATCTTTCGCGACCAACTGTACAAACAAATCAACGGGGTCAGCATGGGTGTGACCTTCGCCCCAGACATAGCAAATCTCTATATGACACAGTACGAAACTGACTACATCACACCACCACTCAATCCTTACAAAAATAACATCATCATATGGAAACGTTATATCGACGACGTCCTCATGATATGGCATGGCAGCCCACAAGACCTGTTTGCCTTTCTGCAATGGCTTAATCAATGTTAACCACATATACGTTTCACCATGCAGTGGGACTTCCAATGCATTGATTTTCTGGACCAACATATTTTCAAATATGGCAATATTTTGAAAACCGAACTGTTCCAAAAACCGACTGACCGCAACACACTTCTGCATTTTGACAGCTACCATCCAGAAGGCCTTAAGTACAATTTACCTTACAGACAGTTTTTACGGGTGAGGAGAAATTGCATTGACATTGAAACCTACAACAAGCATGCCTCCGACCTAAAACAACGTCTCATACATAGAGGATACCGGAAGAAAGTGATAAGACATGCCAAGAAACGGGCGGCCAATACCGATCGGACTATTTGCCTGACCAAGAAAACCAAGACTAGTATGCGTCACAACCTACAGTCCACTGAGCAACCTTGTGAGAAAACCCATGGAGCGGTAGAGTTTTAATGAAATTTAATGAAGTTTGTTTCAACATTGTGACAGTAGGTCACGTCTTGTAGCCATTGTCTCCGTGATGGTGGCGGGCTTCTGCCCCAGGACATCGAGACTCAGCGTTGTGCCAACACCAGCAGTAGGTTTGCAAGTTTCTTTATTGCAGAAGGTAGATTACGTGTACACCCCAGCATGGCTACCATAGGGCTCCTCGGGATCTGTTCTCCTACCATCGTTGAAGTCAGATCTCATCCCAGTAACGGCTGATGGGAGGGCACTCCCAGGCCAGATAAAAGAAGGTTGCCAGGGTGGTACTGCATCTCTCACAAGCTGGTGATATAGAGTCATGGTGCTGGTGGAGTTTGCTCGGGGTAAGGTAGGTCTGATGAAGAAAGTGGAAATGGATCAACTTGAGTCTCGAGTTAAGGGCAACTGTTTGCGTTTGTTGCTGTATGTAGAGCCATTCTTCGTCGCTTATGGTATCTCCGCCCCTTTTTAATGGAGCCTTCCTGCACACCATCCTGATTTTGTTTTTCTGTCTATTTACTCGACGGATATACATAGGACCCTCCTACGTGCACCACGTTTCTCGTCCTGATGAAGGCCGTTCCACCTAGGCCGCATTATGGAACTAGCTCCTTTGGCCTGACTCCTCCGGATACATTTGACGTCCTGGATGGCTGTCCAAACTGCAGGCTTGTAAGCTTTTCTGACCCGTTGTTATCAATTCTGATGGTACTACAAATGTCTCCACTTGTGTGGTTCCCATTTTAATATATGGTCATTATCCACAGAGTCGGCATAAAAGAGATGTCACATGCCCCTTTTTCCCTCGCTGAAATCAAGGACCACCAGTAGCTCTGACACTGGATTCTTGATTCCGGTAAGAACCGTAATTAGTGATAGTACATTGCTATATCACACCCCCCCCCTTTTTAATGGAGCCTTCCCGCACACCATCCTGATTGTATTTTTCTGTCTATTTCATCGACAGATATACATAGGACCCTCCTATGTGCACTACGTTTCTCATCCTGATGAAGGCCGTTCCCCCTACAGCTACCCAAATATAGCTTCTAGCTCGAAACACGGTTGTGTTGACCCACATTACTTGTGTTGTAAACACTCCACTATTGTACAGCTTCTACACACTTGTTTTTTATGTACCCCGATAACAATCTCAATACTCTGATTCTTTACCCCTAATAGAGAATACAGGGTTTGTAATTGTTGGAAACCTATGCCCAAAATGTACTTTTGGGTCATGCTACTGATGTACCATGCCATGTATTGTATTCATGTTTTATGTTGAGTATCCTATGTCTCCACAAATGTATAAGTGACTTGCTACTTTTATATTAAATAAGAAATAGAGTAGCAGATATTCTGAATTTGTTTTGAATTGTTTTTTCAGGATTTAATTTATTGTTCCACTGGTCAGGCTCCCCATATGACCTAACTCAAATGTGTTCTATAAATGTTTACTTACCTGGGTAGAGTAAGGCATTAACCAGGTGCCCTTTGTTAGACAATGGGTCCCTGACACACTTCCTAGGTCACTTGCATAAGCTGAAGACGAAGGGTGGGTGGAATTGAAGCTGATGAGTGGTTTGATAATATGTTCCCAGGGGCACCATCCTAGATGGGAGCACTGGTGAAAATATTTGCCCCCATTGTACTGCTCCTTTTGGTGATGTTCTGCACATGCCAGATGATCCTTTGATGTGTGTAAAGTCTATTCCGAATAGCGTAATCACGATGGTTACAATTGGGGTAAATAGCGTGCCTTGTGGTTCAAAAGATGGGCAGGCCCAAACAGACTATTCTAACAAACCCTGTATGGTGAGAATTGAGCATAGTATTGACCCCCCGGGGATGGTGACCATGCCCCTGCCGGATTCAGAGAATTACACAGAGCACTGGGTTGAGTTGGCAGGTGATGGAGGGTGTATTTACATCACATATACCCAGAAGAGTATGCCCATGCCGGGTAAAGTTTGTGTGATGTATGTCCAGTTTGGGTGCCCAAGGAAGGAACTTGGAGATATAAGGAAGCACAGAGGATTACTTAATGTAGGATTACCTAAAGGGAGAAACGTTGGGATGCATGCCCAGCTCCCCTGTCCCCTCAAACGGTTTAGGAGCATTTGTAGATGATGATGCAAGGTGGTAAGGGGGAAAAGGGAGGGGCACACAAGTGGCGAGATGGTACTGGAGCTTGTAGTAAGTGTAGTGTTTGTAGAAGTTAGGTATTTCGAGCAACAAAATTTACTGAACCAATATCATTTTGGAAGCTAGGCCTAGAAGTGCCAGGATCCAGTACAAGGGAATAATAGATTTAGTCCTTAGCAGTATTCCACTTTCCAATCACCATTCTCCTCTCAGGCAGTAGACTAGGAGGTCATTCTACCAATGAAGACATAACCCTTCATTGTTTCACACTGCAGACCCCTCTAATTTGAAAGGAATGGGAACAGCATAGCACAGGTAGGGTTGAGCCTGTCCCAGGGAGGCAGAGCAGAGGGTTGGGACTGCCAAAACATCTATCCCTGATTTCCGAGCACCCTTGCCCCCAGACCCACAGTCATTCTATTTGAACTACCAGATGCTCACTATTAAAACCCCTACATCCCTCAGAGTTCAATTGATTAGTGTGTTTAGAAGAGGGGGCATGGGGAGGGGGACAGATGCCAAGGGGTGAGCACAAGCAGGAGGCCCTGCGATTTGTACTGCGAGGTGCGATAGGGTGAGAATAACAAATGTAGGCCAAAGATGGCGAGTTATGGAGGAGGCACCAGTGTGTCTGGTATCAGACGAAGCTCCTCACATTTCGGAGAGCTAGCTTGACCTTGAGTGTATCGACTGAGTTCATGTCTAATTACCAGGTTCACATCATGTAGTTGATATGTGGGGAGAGGAGCCTTTTCAATTAATTAACCAATTGTGTTGCCGGTGCCCAAAGTCAGCAATGCCAAAGACCATGTGAAAGAAGATCAGCAAAAAGAACTGTAACCAATCACCTCGTATCCGCTAAGTATATATGGGAAATCAATGAGGGTGATGGGATAACGCTATATACTGTTTGCATCACGAGTGACGATGCTGTTGTTTAAAATGTGTTGTTCGCGTTCAACTAAACAGTGCGCTCCGTGGCAGCAGGGTTTGAATGCCCCTGCTGGAATATATTTTCTTTTGTGAGAATTAAAACTTTGTTAACCTTGCAAAAGGTGCACCATGTTTTTTTTCCCTAGAGGGTTGCATCTCTCTTGTCTGGAGGTCTGCCCTACAATAATGTGTACTTGTGCCTTGCTGCATCAGTATCCTGATTCAGAACACCTGCTCTCCCAGTGACACAGAGCAGGTTCAGAGGTCACCAGTGCCCTCTTGAAAGTTGTGGTGACACGCATGTCTCTGCAGCGCAGGGGCTGCATTTAAAATATGCACCCCTGTTGCAAAAACTGCCTAACTCTGAAGATGTTGTCCCGGTGGCACATACAACTGTAAATATAAGCTATACCTGAGTTAGGTTATGGTGTGCAGCATCTCTCAGAGTTATCCAAGCTACATTAAATTGATATCACACGTGTCAGCCCTGTGAACCTAGTTCAGCTGTGAAGGGTTCTTGAGAAGGGGGGGGGGGCTCTTTGTGTGATTTCCTTTGTTGGTCATTTATCAAGTGACCACCACCTGAAGAAGTCGTCTCTGGGACTTAGAAAGCTAATGAAAATACCAATTCAGCATAATATTTTCAGTTAGTCCAATAGAAGATTTCAAAACTTGGATTTCGTGTGATTTTAAAACAGGACTAACACAGCACCAAACTCTTTTTCTGCACAAATATCTGTGATATACTTCATATAACAATGCTTGATAAATTATTAAAATTCAGGAAATTACCCACCTGGACAATGAATGAATGTAACTATTACATTCTTCTTTCAGGACAAACATAGAAAGAAAAAACCTACTCGATACGTTTTCATATGTTAGAATAAATATCTTCATGCAGCCCTCTTTTATGACTTTATTCGCTAATTTGTATTCTGTGTCTCTTTCCCCCTGTTATTAGTATAATATCTTATTAATTAGATTTGTTGTATTAAATTCATCGTTTTGCTGATCATGCAAAAGGACACATATCAAGTGGACAAATGAGGCCCTGAAGAAGCTCACAGACAGTCGCTATGTATGAGAAATCACACGTAGGCTCAAATTGTTTTGTAATTAATGATGGATCTGAGGAAAATAACGTTTGTGGATAAATTATAGGGTTATACTAGGATTAGGTTCCAATATGTTGTTAATGAAGTGTGACAGGTAAAGGACATAAAGGGGACATTGTTGTACAGCGTGTTGTCACTGGTGCCATGTTGTAGCAGCCCAAGGTTTTTTCTTTAGCCAGTATTTCAAGATTTGGAGAGTTGTTTATTGGTAAGATTGAATTTGTACGAAGGGTGAAAAAAACGGAGTAATTGTTAGTCTTTTCTGGGCAGTCCCCTCTCCTTGTCACATTCCTGACAGATTGAAAGTGTCTCTGCCTTCTAGGCCATCCCTGCATTTTATTCTGTATACACTTTTCTTAGCATCCTCTAATACACCTGTGTTTTCTGTCTCAGACAGTACAAAGTTGCGGAAATGTTGCTAGTGACCACATTGAGGTTCAGGTAATTGGTTCCTGTGGTCACTCTGTTATGCATATTATACCTCTTCTCCCCTCTCCCCCCCATTTCACCCTGTAGGGTACGACAGAGGCTTCCTGAGGATCATCACCTCCACAGAATAGCCATGCATTTGTGTGCGATTCCTCTCTCCCCAAGGGGGTCTGCACGATTACAAGCCACCCTCTCTACATCCCCGCTCTCTGTGATATAACGGGCCGTTGCGCAGCACCACTCTCCACTTACCTGCAATGGCATTGCAGGCCAGAGTTCTGAAGCGACTCCAGACCCTCTCCCTAGGGAGCACATCTCACTGTCACATTAGATATACAGGGCTCCCTAAATTGGTGGGAACAGCACCAGACTCTTCTGAGCGGAATTCCCTTGGACACAGAATGATGACAATAGCAACAGATGCCAGTCGCAGGGCTTGGGGAACCACCATTGAGTCCCTTGAAGTCCAGGGGTTCTGGGCCAGGAGCAAGGCCTAACAATCCTCCAAATGGAAGGTATTGACAGCAATCTGGAGGCCTTACAGGAATTCCAGTTGAAGGTGACTGAATGGCCAGTCCTGGTCCTGATGGACAACTAGGTGGCCAGAGCTTCTGTCAACTGGCAAGGTAGCACATGGTCATTATCCTTAACACAGTGGTTCAACTCACTATGGCCTGGGCACGAAGACTTACCTCCTGCATATCAGAGCAGCCTCCCTCACCGGGCTGGAGAATCGAACTGCAGATCACTTAAACTGGTGCTTTCCATCATAAGTGGAATCTGCTTTGAGCAAAGGGCTTCTCAACTGGTAGTGAGCCTATGGGGCCACCCATGGATACACCTGATGGGTTCTGAGGCCAACTCCCTCCCCCCTTCATCCGGTGCCTTTGGTTTGGATGGTGGAGCCCTCTAAGCCAGATTCCCGGGGAGCCTGGTAAACGCCTTCCCCCCTTTTCTCCTGCTGGCGAGGGTCTTCCAGAAGATTTGTCTGGAAGCATTAAGCATCATTTTGATTGCTCCCTTCTGGACTTGAATAACATGGTTACCCTTCATGCACGGCCTGCTGTCCCAGCCTCTGCTTCATCTTCCAACTCACCCTTCTGTGCCTCTCAGTCCTGTCCTTTACCAGGTGTCAGTTCATTGGATCTGGGTGCTAGGATCCAGAAGTCAAGGTGCCCTTCCACTCTGGCTTCATATAGACATCTTTGGGCGTCCTTCTGAGTGTGGTCTTCAGCCAGGAACCTGCTACCAATATCGAAAGACAAGTGAGAAGCTCTAAGGTTTCACAAGGGGCGCGCCATTCCAACACTTAAGTCTCAGTGGATGGCTACGTGGGAATTTTGAGAGCTGGTAGCTTCCTTAGAAGAACTGCAACCCTTCGTCAAGCTCCTCTTTCAATATTTTGAACTTTAACAACCACTACCAGATCTCTCCTGCCTACTAAGGACCTGGTTTGGTCCTACGTCAACTTGAAAGACCACATTTTTGAACCACTGATAGACGTGGACTTCTTTTCATGGCAAGTGTTTGTTCTACTGTCTGCCATTTCTGCAAGACATATAGGTAAACCAGGGGCCCTCCTGGTGAGGGAACCTTACCTCCGGTTCACCCGGAAATGTTGATTCTTTGGACAGACGCAGCTTCTTTAGAATGGAAGCAGGACATTGTCATTACCCGAGTGGGTCTCAGAGCATCATGAGATCCAAGACATCCCAGTGCTCTCTGCTTCCTCATTTCGAACTGTTTGAACTGTCATCATGCCGGGTTCTTAGGATTTCGAAGCTGCAAGACCCTCCGGCACTGCCTTTGGCACTCACCAAGCTTTTCAAACTCAAACTGCTTGTTTGAACCTGTTCGCCACAGCACTGCACTAACTGAGCATGTCATTGCCATGGTTCAAACTGCAAGCTCCTTTGTTGCATCTACTTGCGCCAAACTGCTGCTCGTTCCGCCAGCATCTTATCTGCTCATCGTCTTCAGCATTCGAACTGACACTGGTGGATTTTAGAGCCCCGACCATCGGATGCTGCATCGCATCACTCAAACAGAACCGGC
Source organism: Ambystoma mexicanum (assembly GCF_040938575.1). NCBI lineage: Eukaryota > Metazoa > Chordata > Amphibia > Caudata > Ambystomatidae > Ambystoma > Ambystoma mexicanum. Next base: position 532,912,377 of record NC_090927.1, on the reverse strand, counting down.
ACATCCTGTCACCAGCATCATCGCTGTCTACTCGACCATTGAACCGACCCAGGTGGCCCTCACAATCTGCATCGCTTTGAGTGTTTTATCCAAACCCGTATGCCTGAGCAGTGTATCCAGTCACCACACCCCCCCCCCATCCAGACATATCCTTTTGCAAAGAACATTGTGGTAATTGAAATTGCCTTTTCACTTGTGTTTTCTCACCTATAGTGTTGCATTTTCTCTATTCTTGCATATTCTCAGTCCTTTCCACATGTGTGGGTTTCTGTACAGCTCTTCTGTTTAGCTTTCTTGCAGATGGGGTGTTTAATTAACCCCACCCCTATTAAGAGTATATCCTTCCCTTGCCCACATTACCACAAAAGGCAATGGATGCATATCTTTTAACTGCGCCTGTTTTACCTTTATGACTGTGTTGGCTCTTGGTTTGTAGAAGTGTGAGGGCTGAGTAGGCACTTCAACTTCTACTCATCCCGGACAGACATCAATTCATCACAATCAGAAAATGATGATGTTCTACAGTGAAAAGTCAGTGTGAGCTATAGCCCCTTCTAGAACCAAGTTGGGCACTGTAGTATCAAGACATATTCATCAATGAATCTTTTGTAACATAATTACCGGAGACCAGTCTCTAAGCTTCTAAGTGCGGGACCAGGTTTCAACGTGTTGCCCCTGAGATATCCTCCTGGCTATATGTGTACATATGTACAGAGTCTTTAACTGGATAATGAAAACGGGTGAATTTTTAACTTAAAATGGAAAACTTGCCTTGTAATCTATAGAGTTGGGTGGAAGATGAACTTCAGTAGACACCTGCTGTCTCCATCTGTTTTCTGTAGGGGCTCCATCAGGGTTTACAAGTAATCTGACCTGGGCACAGAAGGGACACATGTCCTTTCCACTTTCTTGAGTACTGCCTGGCAATATGCAAGGGGTTAAATCAGATAGTAGATGAATAAAGCAAACCAAGTTCTCAAAATGGGGAAAAAGAAGTTCCTCTAAAATTGACATCAACTCTTTTGAAAATAACCTATTTTCTAATGAAAGCCTGACCACAAATCCCAGAAAGCACTTATTTATGTATTTCTATTTAAATTATTTATAAAGATCTCCTTGTTTGGTGCTGTACTGTCCAAGATGTATTAACATTTTAAAAGGCAATAGACAAGATCAGAAGTACAACGATCAAAAAAAGAAAAGTAAAACTAGATAACCCATACTGGTTGGTTGGGAACCATGTCTAATTAGGTCCAAGAAGGTCACTTCATGTCCCATGGCTTTGCGGATTGCACGACACCCCGTGCACGAGACTGCTTGATATGACGTTTCAGTGCAAGTTATCTCTGCCAAAAGTTGTCATGTGATTGCCATAGCAAATGTATAGTGCCATGCAAAGTACTTCTTACCGTGTAAGGTCAGACCATGGTCAGCCGAACACTTAGACAACCTGAAGCACGTTAAGGCAAATGGCAGCGAGGCACTATACAAATATCAAATAACATAACATAACATCACATCGAAGTGAATGTTGGGTGCAAAACACACCAACCCAAAGCAACAGTAAATTGAAGAACATGAGAGTCACAAGCAGCGAATCCAGTCAATCAGATGAAAGAGGACTAGGAAGAGAAGGAAGACCAGCCAAGCCATGAAAGACTGTGGACAGGTGCAGCCCCTCTGCTGCAGCAGATGCTTCTGGTGTGTGCCATGGATAAGGTCATGAACGAATTTCACTTCTAGAGCATTTTCCAAGCAGCCACCTCGAAGGACACATCCGAATCCTTTGTGCTGCCTGATCTATACCCCAAGCTGTCATACTGCATCAACTGTGTCATCCATAGACAAGTGGTGAGGAACAGGGGTGGGCTGGGAACCGAAAGAGGCCCTGGAAATAATGTTCAAAGTGGCCCCATATTACATATTTTCAGAAAGCTCAAGTCTTTTACTATGAGAAAATAAAATACAAAAAGTCCCAGGGTGCAGAGGCCCACCGGGAAATCTCGAGAGTTCCCTATAGGTCAGTCCACCCCTGGGGAGGAATCAGTGTGCTGAGGCCTGCAATGATCACACTCCATAATTCAGGTGGGGTCCTGTAGGGCAGCCTCTGCATGCCCCAGCGAAGCCCATGTCAGGAGACTGGAGGATATTTGCAAGTGCGGTACATTGGTACAAGGAATCCTGGTGACCATTGGGAGGGGGCATGTGTCCATGTAGCATGTATCTCCAGCCTTTAGAATGGATTCACTGTGAATTATGCAGCACTACATAGGCATTGCCTTACAGTAGCAATGCAGTGTCTTTATTACGCACATCAGGTCGCCCGGAGAAGGCAGCATTTACGTATCTGCAAATAGAAATCTAATTATGGCAGCTTTTGACATACTTCTTGGAATTCAAATTGAGTCATTAGATGAGGAACGGGTATGGCTACGTTGCAGACGGAAAGAGTGCATTTTCTTCCTTCAGTATGTAGGAGGAATAAGTACTGAAAATATACCGCTTTGACAGAACAACCATACTCTTTATGTTGAACAGTATGAAACGGAAATTGGAGTTCTCAGGAAACTTGCACCATGCAGTCCCCCCACTCAGGAAATACTATCAGTTTGGCACTTTTGCACAAGAAGCTACTTTCAAGGAAAAATAGCCATGGCAGCACGGGTGTCACAGCCATTATTTAGCATGATTCTGAGGCAGGTCATCGATGCCATGTTGGAGAACATGAGTGACTATGTTCAGTTCCTCGAGAATGATACAGACGTTTGCAATGTCAACCTTGTTTTTTTTAATGGAATATCATCCTTTCCCAACATAGCCGGTGCTTTGGTCTGCACACTTGTGTGCATTGTCGCACTGCTGAGACACCATGCAGAAATATTTCAGATGAATAAATGACATATAATACGCTGATGCCCCGTGCCTCCGACCTCCACATCACACACGGTTGTGCTAATATCCCAGGATGGGTACGTGATGCATTCATAATACACAGCCGTGCCCTTGCGGAATTGATGGTAACATTATCTCAGCCCTGAGGATGGGCATTGGATAGGCAGTTTGGCTGTAAATGCGTGCTGAACACATGCCAGGCACAAGTAATCGCCTTTATTGGCTTCAACTAATGGGTGCTTCTTTTGAATGTACTGCTTGTCCCTTGCAGAGAGTGCCTATCATGGCTTTTGATTCCTAAACGGACCCTTGTGCAGCTGCAGAGGAGAGGTACAACAATACATGTATAATAACAAGGAACAACATCCAGCAAGTCTGTGCCTTGTTCTAAAGCACCATCACGCGCTCAGGTGGATAAGGAAACGGTTTGCAAAAGAAGTCCACTGACATATGCGCATAACAATCTGTGCGCGTGAGGGTGCGGTGCATCTACTAACGGTTACTGCTGCTCGATGCTCCACTAACCATACATATCGCTCACAAGATCAGCAACCAATTATCACCTTAACGTTTCGCTTAGCACTTAACGGTTGTATTACGTCTCGTAACTTTATATTGTGATCCCTGACAAGCTGACAAATCACCTCACGCCAGGAAGTTAAAAAAAAATGTTCGCAATGAAGCAGGTTTTCTTTTCCCATACATACAGGCATTGTGCTGGTGGAAGAGGTTGACAGTGGCACTTTCAGCTTGAACCTCTAACACAATACTTGAGGAAAGAAGTGCTTGGCTCAAACGGTTTAAGACTTTCCAGACCTCAAAGATTCTGTAGTAATCTATCAACATAGAAAATATGTTGTATTGATGTATTTTTCTTGGATAGGGCACCCAGTTGTTTACCATGTGTTTAACACGCGGTGTTGGCTAACTTTGCTATTGGTTCTACTGCAGGATTTCCCCTTCCTGGCATATTAAGCTTCAGTATCAACCCTGTGCATGTTGCCAGAAACACTAGAGAGAAGGAAGGGCGATCCAAACAAACATGTTGCTATTATCCTGCTGGGATATTAGAGGATGACCGATAAGCAGTGTTATGATATGGGTCTATAGTGTTTAGAAATATAGCACAAAGTCTGAAGGGTGCAATCCAGACACACTACTATATCTCCCAAGACAATGTTACTCCAAAATATGGCAGTTTCAATATCGAACTCCATATGTTCCAAAATCCTACGTGTAGGCAAGGCAATTTTGGAGGATGAACACAAATTATTTTTTTGTGTGACAAGAGTTCTATTTATTTATTGTTGGCTTGTTAGGTGATTATACAGCAAGTAAAATACTGTTTCAAAGCGCCCACAGGGCGAGGGGAGGGAACAAGTAAATGACCTACATTACAAACACAATAATTAATAAAAGCAGTGGAGGGAAAAGGAGGAAGGGCAAACCTACTATGCCTTGTGAGTATTCAGAATGTGCAAGTGCAGCAAGGAAAGGGCAGAGGGCATAAATGCAGGGGAGGCCGGGATCATGGGTGAGCCACAGGTGAAGTGCTTGGGTTGATGAGTGAAACAAGGCCAGGGGCCACGTTAGGTGTAAGTGCGAACATCCGAGGCGAAGGGTGTGCCAAGTCAAACTCCGAGGGTAGACAGGAGCTGGGCAGATTGGATGTGGGAGGTCAGGGGCCCCGAGGATGCATAAGGGCCCTGGACAGCAATCGCAGCAACTGTGGGATTAGTAGAGAAGAGAATAAGGGAAGGAGGACGTAAAGAGGTAGGTCTTGAGGAGCTTCCGGAATTTAAGAAAGTCCTGCTCAAGGCGCAGAGGCAGGGGGAGGTTGTTCCATAGTAGGGAGCCAGCTGAGGAAAGTGATCGACCACCTACCCTCTGTTAGCAAAGCGCTTTAAACACAAGGTGTTGGTACCAGAGGAATAAAGTGATCTAGAGGGAGAGTATTTGGTAAGATAAAATTGGAGATAGTGTGGTCTCCGGGCCCAGACAGCCTTGTGGATGATGCAGATGGATTTGAAATAACCTGTGCAACAACCGGGAGCCAATTAAGACTTTTTAGGGCAGGAGAGATGCGGTCCCTGGGTTTAAGACCACAAATAACTCTTCCTGCCCTATTCTGGATTATCTGGAGGGATCGCAGAGTGGAAGAAGGTAGATCCAGGAGGAGGCTATTGCAATAGTCAATTAGAGAGAACCAGGGCTCGGGTAACATTGAGCTTCTGGGGAAAAGTAAGAAAAGGGAGAATTCCTTTGAGAAGGAAGAGTAGAAAGTGGGACTTCTTGGCAATGTCCTGAGTGTGAGGGAGGAAGGAGAGAGAGAGGAGTTGAAGACGACTCCAAGGTTTCTGGCTTCAGAAGAAGGAGCCGGGGGAGAGCCCAAGGAGGAATGCCAGAGTGAAGGGAAGAAGGAGGGAGCAGGGGTCCAAATAGGAAGGATCTTAGTTTTACAGGTGTTGAAGCTGAGATCGTTGGAGATGCACCAGGACTGGATGGCAGATAGGTAGTCAGGGATGATGGAGGTTGCAAGAGGGACAGCAGGAAGTTTGAAAAAGAGCGGTATGTCATCTGCATAACACTGGAAGTTGGAGAAGAAGGAGGAGATGAGGAGTGCAAGCAGTGCACGATAGATGTTAAACAACCAAGGGGAGAGGATAGAAGCCTGGGGAACACCACAGGTGGAGAAGGAAGTAGGAGAGGAGAAGGTGCCCAAGATGACTTGGGAAGAGCAGTCAGTAAGGAAGAATGTCAGCCAGTCCAGTGCCTGTTCCATGATACCAAGGCTATTGTGGAGCCTTTGCATGAGGATGAAATGGTTGACTGTATCAACGGCAGATTGAAAAGGATGAGGACAGAAGGGGAGTTGGAGTCCAGAGATGTGAGCAGTTCTTCACAGGTGTTCAGAAGAGCAGTTCAGTGCCTCTGGATGCTCGGAACCCAAATTGATGGTTGTGGAGACTGTCAACAAGTTTTGTGTGTGAGTTGAGTTGTGGTAATGACAGCTTCTCCAATAGCTTACCCAGAAAGTGGGTGACGAAAATAGGGTGGTAGTTGGAAGGACATGTAGGGTCTGCTGAAAGTTTTTTCAGGAGTGTGTGCACAAGAGAGTGTTTAAGGGCAGAGGAGAAAGATCCAGTGTCAAAAGAGCGATTGCAGAAATCAGCGAGTACGGGGCAAAGGGAGCCAATGTTATCCTTGATAGTTCTGGGTGAGCAAGGGGGAACCGGTTTAGAAGAGATCTTCATAGAGCAGACAACTCTGGTACTTCTTCAGGTGTGACAGAGGAGAAGGAGGAGAAGGGGGAAGGAGGCGGGTGACGGGCCGATGGAGGCAAGGGGGTGAGGGATGGGTTCAGAGGTTGGCTAGCAAGGGAGTTCAGGATGTCCTGAGTTTTGGTGGCAGAGTGTGTGGCCTTTTCACTGCAGAGGATGGGAAGGAGAAGGGGAGGAGGAGACTGTGGAAGGGTTGGCAAGTTCCCTGCAGATCTTGAAAAGTTCTGCTGTGTTGTTGGATGCACCAGAAACCAGTGGCGGTATGTGGGCTCTTTTCTTGGTGCAGATGGAGTGTCTGTATTGCCTTTGGAGCAGGCGGCAGGTCAGTTTGTCAGAGGGTGAGCCTGTAGTTTGCCACTTCTGTTCTGCTGCCCCGCACTTTCGCTTCAGGGCCGCAAGTTCTGAGTCGTACCAGGTGTTAAGCTTAGAGGTAGGTTTAAGGCGGATCCTCATGACTGGGGCGAGAATGTCAAGGGTATTGGTGATGGAAAGGTGGTGGTTGCTGCACCCCCCAAATCCTCTCTTGCCTCCCTTGTCTCCCCTCTCCCCTTACTCTCCTCCTTCTCTCCCATTGCACCAGATGAGATCTCTAGAGTTGTCCGCTCTTGAAAATCTCCTTTACACAGGTGCTCCCCTGCTCCTCCAGAACCATCAAGGACAACATTGCCTCTGTCACCCCAGCCTTGGCTGACCTCTGCAACCGCTCATTTGCCACTGGCTCATCCCCAAAACCGCTTATATACTCTCTTGTGCACCCTCTCCTAAAGAAGCTGTCTGCTGACCCTTCTTGCCCGGCTAACTATCACCCTATCTCTATCACCCTTTTTTTTGGGCAAAACTCATGGAGAAGCTGGTCATCCCCCAACTGACCCTTCACACTGAAGTGGCTGGCTGCCTCCATTACCACCAGTCCGGTTTCAGGGCATCCAGAGGCATGGAAACTGCTCTCTTGACCACCTGGGAGGACCTACTCTCTAATCTGTACTTAAACACTCCCACTGTTCTGATCCTCCTCAATCTTTCTTCTGCCTTTCAACACAGTCAACCACTCCATCCTCATAAACTATCTCCATGATACTGCAGGCATCATGGACAGGGCACTGGCGTGGCTTACCTCCTTCCTTTCAAACAGACCACTCTATACATGTGGCGTCCCTTAGGACTCTATCCTATCGCCATTGCTTTTCAACATCTTCCTGGCACCTCTGGCCACCTGATCTCCACCTTCTCTCCTGATTTCCAATGTTACGCAGACAACACGCAGCTCTCTTTCAAACTGCCATGCTCTGCCTCCTCCCTCATACCTGACTGCCTGACTGCTATTCAGGCATGATGCTCTGCCAATGATCTCTTGAGATCATCTTTGACTCCCCCCTCTCTTTCTCTCCACACATCACACACTTTCAGCTGCACCACCTCAGGGGCATTCTATCTTTCCTCGCCTTCCCCCAGAAGCTCAACGTCTCCAGAGCCCTGGGTCTCCCTACACTGGACTACTGCAACAGCCTCTTTCTCAATCTGCCTCTTTCCACACTTCGCCCCCTTCAACTAATCCAGAATAGGACTGCAAGACTTATCCTTGGCCTCTAGCCCAGGGACTGCACCTCTCCAGCCCTAAAATCTCTTCCCTGTCTCCCAGTGACCGCAAGGATCAAATTCAAGACTCTTTGCATCATCCACAATGCTGTCTGGGGCTTGGGACCTCTTTACATCCAGCTTTCCCTCCCTAAATACCTCCTGGCCAGAGTCCTTCGGTCATGTGGCTTCAACTCTCTGCAGGTCATATGTTTCTCCAAGCAGAGAGTGGGAGGTCGAGCCCTTTCTTTGGCTGGTTCCTCCCTCTGGAACGGCTTGCCTGCCCTCTCAGACTTGAGCCAGATCTTCTTAAGCTCTGGAAACTTCTCAAGACTTTCCTTTTCTCCTCTTCCTTCCCTCTCCCACTCCTGTGCTAACTCTCCCGCTGCGACTGGGGCCAGGTTCGTTCAAAGTCATACATGGGCCAGACCACCACCTACCAGTCCCCACAGCATCCCTTGCCAGCACTTGCCTTCAGACTCCCTTTCCCGGACTAGCCCAACCTGGTCCTCCCTGTCCACCGCACTCATCCTTTCTTCCCCCCTCTTTCTCTGGCACTTGCCACCTTGGACCGTCCAGCACTTGCCCGCCCCAAATTTGGTGAATCCCACTCCTGCACTTCTCCCTCCACCCCGTGTGCCCCTGCACTTGTCACCTTGTCATTCACTTGCACTGTAGGATTGTCAGAAGGCCAATATAATTGTTTTTGTTGAGAGCCTGAGGGTCTGGCCAGAGAGTACAGGCGTGTTATAAATGCCATATCATAAAATATCTTATCATATAACAGCGTCCAAAATGCTGGCCAGAACTATTCTGGAATTTAGTTTGTGGGATATGTGGTGGGTACTGCATGGGGAGGCACGTAGTTACTCCTACTTTTCTGTGGTGCACGGGTCATACTCATGCATTGATTACGCATTGGTGGGGGAGGAGGGCTTTTCCTTGGTTACCACCGCAAAATTCCTAGACAGAACTTTGTTCGATCATGTGCCTTTATTACTAGGGCTGGTCAGGAAGATGGACTGGCCACTGATACTTAAATGGAGATTTGACAATCAGATGCTTTTGGACAGGGCCTTTCACACAACACTGGGGGATCAAATTCAACAGTTGTTACTGCACACAGGGCCACGGAATGGGAAGCACTGAAGGTTTTTATTAGGGGGATCTGCATCTCGGTGAAAGTAGGATTACACAAGGTATTAATGCATGAAGTGAGGGTTCTGAAACAGTGGGTCGCCATGCTGGAGCAGGAACTGACAAGGGGTAGGATCAAGGCGGTAGGTTGGCTGAAGCACGCAACGATTTCCACGCAGCGAGAGAGCAGTTGGATGCATGTACCTATGCCAAACACACAACCCAACAGCACTCGGTGGGGGATAAAGCCGACAAGTTATTGGCCTGGATGGTGCAGAGGGAGGGGAGACAACAAGGCTTCGGAGGGTGTGGGATGGACAGGAGACGTTGGTGATGGACAGGAAAGCTATATGCTACGTTTCATAGTGTTCTACTCATCCTTATATGCAAAGAGGGTTGGGTGTGATGCCAACCTAGCAATGCAATGGCTGGATGAGGCGGGTCTAGAGGGGATCACAGAGGAACAGAGAGTGCAGTTGGAGAGGGAAATAGATGTCCATTAGATGGAACAGGCAGTTAGGGGACTGGGTAAGGGTGAGACTAAAGGAATAGACATAACTGTGGAGGTATACATGGAATATGAAGAATTGTTGCTCCCCTAGCTCTTGGAGGTTTATCGAGAGGCTAAGGTGCGAGCTGGGTTCTCCCAACCGATGTTAAAGGCCCTGGTGATACTCCTGTCAAAATAAGGCAGGGACAATATGATTGTGCGTCATACCGCCCCTTATCAATGATAAATGTGGACATCAAGATCCTGTGCAAAGTGCTTGTGGGCGCCTAATGCCGATCATGCAGGGGCTATTGCACCCGGATCAGACAGGGTTTATTCCTGGCAAGTCCACCCAACACAACATTAGGAGACTGTTTATGATGCTGAAAAAATACAGAGAGTCATCAAAAAAGGGGGCAGTGGTGAGCCTGGATTCATATAAGGCCTTTTATTATGTTGCTTGGGAGTTCCAATGGATGGTGTTGAAGAAGATGGGCTTGGGGCCTCAATTTATAGAGTGGGCGTGGTTACTATATGGCATCTCTACCTCAAGAGTGCATATCAATGGTGTGGTGCTGCAACCCTGGCTTGTGCAACAGGGCATGCAGCAGGGGTGCTGTTATCCCCTCTGCTGTTTGCACTGGTAATTGAACCACTGGCACGGATGGTCCGCAAAAGGCACAAACCTATGGGTCTGCAGTGGGGGGATTAAGCATTGCATATTGTTATACGCGGACAACGTGTTACTGTACTGTAAAGACGGAGGCATTGATTTGACCAGGTCATGGCAACGATGTGTGAGTTTGGGAAACTCTCAAGACTGGTAGTGAACTATTCTAAGTCTGCAATCTACACCTTGCCAGCAGAGCTGGGTAGAGAACTGGAACAGCATGGGATTGAAATCCCAGTAGGGTGATTTCTGTACTTGGGTATCAGGGAAGGTGCAGAGTGGGACTGGGTGTATCGGCAGAATGTGGACAAAGTGTTGGGGGCCTTCAAAAAAGCAGCTAACTTCTAGATGAGATTTCCCATCTCCTTACCGTGGAGTGCTGCACTAGCTAACATGATAGTTCTGCCTAAGTTGTTATATGTGTTCCAAGTGATGCCCATGGTCATACTGATGACCTGCTTTCGGGCCCTCCAAAGGACGATGGATGGATTGTTGTGGAAGGGAGGTGTGGCGAGGGTTGCGCTAACCACCTTACAGCTCCCTGTGGGGAAAGGGGGAAATGAACGGGTGGTTAGGGGACTGGGTAAGGGTACCAGACTTTAGAGCATACTACTGGATGTCGGCATTGCGGTTTTAGCATAATTGACATAAAAACATTTGACCTAAAACATTTGATCAAAATGTATTGACCTTTTTTTGGTCAAATTTAATTAAATATATAGAAGGGGTAGGTAAGGGTATAGATTAGGTTGAGGGGAAGTAGGCTGGAGTTGCGGGGGGTCTCCCCCGCAGTTTAGACCAAACAAAAGGTCAACAAAATTTGATCAAATGTGATTAGATCAAATGTTTTAATTGAAATAGACCCAAACCGACATCGCAGTGCGTGGTGTTCTGGTTTACCTACCAACACAGAGACAGGCTCACAGCTTGGATAAAGGCTTAGGTGGCGCCTCTACAAGTGACGGAACTGCTAAGAGGGAGGGAGAGACAGATTGGACAGGTATTGACACCAGCCAGTACCATTATATGTATGTAGTGGCAGGCCACCAAGACGCCAGGCCAGAGTTTTCCATTTACGGCTGAACTGCCCTTGACCTGCAGCTGGTTGAGGTGCACAACAGGCCGAGGGGAAGAGTACACTGTTGAGCGATTGGGTAAAGGGGAATTAGTGGGTGGGGGACATGTATACAGAAGACGAGGCAAGCATTTTTACTGAATTTAAGGCAGTTCATAGGAGGGTGCGACTAATTTTCTGGAATTTGCAACTTTAATGCAGGGAATAAGAGCAGCGTGGGAATGTTTTCTGGACAAATCACAAACACTTGGGACAAATGCACAAATAATCTGATTGATGGAGGGTAATTGGATGGTCTCCGAACTGTATGCAATGAATAGAATGGAACTGGACACCAAAGCAACAGGTCTGCGTGGTAGATGAGAGAGGGATATAGGGGAGACACTCTGAGAGTGAGAATAGAATAGGGTTCTCCTGTATGCAAAGCAGGTCACCAGTAATGTACAGTTCCAATGGATACAGTGCAATATAGTGAGGAGGGCATATATCACACCGGTGAGAGTGGCTAAAAAATGTCAGCCGGAGCATGCCCAGCGCAATGTTGGACGTAACGGACAGGTATCTGGACGTTTCTCCACATGTGGTGGGAATGCAACAGGGTATCAAGGGTCTGGCAATAGGTTCACAGGGAGTTGTATGACTTGGTGCAGGTTGGGATTCAGCTAACAGTGAAGCACTGTAGCCTGGGCATATGGTGTATTAAGAAGAGTAGTGACAGGGTGAGTCTCAAACTGGTGGTGTTGGGGTTTATATTGGCCAGATGGGTGGTGGCCATGGACTGGAAGCAAACACGGCGCCCAGGACGAGTGATTGGTGGAGAGAGATGCATAAATGGAGGTTGTCTGAAATGGATTTAACGTCACATTCTCTCGCACTAAAGGAGGAAGGGGTACAGTACAAGGTGTGGCATGGGGTCTGGGACACTTACACCCGCGACAGATCATTGAGGGAGCCGGGTAGTGTTGCGGACGAGAGATTGGTGGGGACAAGTCGGGCACGAGCATTTCGGCAGGGATTGGAGGGCTCCTGTGGAGTAGAAATGGAAAAAAGGATATACACTAGCGAGGGCACTGTGCCGTGGGAAAGTAGGTGGACTTTAATGTTTGAAGACCAAACAATTCTTGGTTTTAAAATGGAAAATGGAAATGACAAATACAAGTTTTAAAAAAAGTTCATAGCAATTAGCTCCCCGGCTTGTCTGGGTGCTAGCTTCGGAAGGGTGCATCTGCTCTGAAGAGTCACCTGATGGCCTGAGCACAACAAACCTGGAGCAGGATCAGTCCCTCAAAAAAGAGAACATTCTCAGCTCAAGATGCTTTTTTACACATTCTATTGCATTCAATATAGCAATTCTGTTTAGCTTGGCAACGCTTTGCAGGAGTTTTCTGGTCTCCTGAATTCAAAACTACTTGGTGTAACCATGTTCAGCTGGCAGTGGTTAGAGTACCATGTCGCATAAAGGAAGAGTGTTTGCTTTTTAATTTTATGAGGGTGCTTATTGTAAATCGGTGAGTGTGCGGTCTATTTGTTCCCCATCAGAAGGAAAGTGTGTAGTAAAAACATAGGGTTGGGAAGTTAACGTGACTATCTGATAAGATAGTGAAAGAAAGTAGTATTTTATAGACAAAAACCCCTTCTCACTTGGGTTGGATTTGCAGCCCCTGCCCTCTTGGATAGTGTTAATGGTGAAATGTAACCAGGCAACCCGATTAACGACCCAAACAAAGCCTAACTGAACAAATATGGCTGCCTGTTCAGATGGTTCTAACATTCATTCCAAACAGGATGACACATTCATCATGTTAACCGCCGGTGTGGCTAAGATAACGTTATCAGGAAGTAGCTCTGTTTCATTTATTACAAATGGCTCTTTTGGTTGTAAAACGGAAAGAACTTTGACCTCAAACGGTAAACTGTGCAATAAGCGTCACCATCTATTCTTCTAAGTGGGCATTGTCAAACTGACACTTTTTTCAGTTTAAAATGATTATGGTTTTCACTTTGCCCTTAACAAAGCATATAAGAAGATCTTCACAAGACATGTTTCAGTGCAGCTTATTTATTTTGTTTATTATTTACAAAAAAAACACATACCGAATATTTACATGTATGCAATTACACCTTTTTAAGGATTAAGGATACGATTCCTAAAAAGCCAGTACATCATTTTTAATTTCAGAAACACATACTCTTGAAAGATGCGCTAGATGACTATCCCATTTTATCTTTAAATAATTTAAAACATCTGTCAATTCGAACACAGAACCCGTTGACCAGTAGGTCATTGAAAGAGCCACCATCGCCTTAATAGTGCCAACATTATAAGGTATTAAAAGAGATTTTACCAACACGTACCCGACACATAATTCCTTGCAATAGTCCCTTCTTTTCACAAAAATAAGAACCTGGGCATTATTGTACTCTAATTAAAAATGAGGTTTCAGAATCGTGATTGGTTCTTAAAGACAGAAGACTTCGCAGTTATATTCATTATTTTAAGTACATAAATACGACAATAACTTAATGAAAAATCAACTTCCCCGGCACTATAAAGTGCGTGACCAACCACCTTGTGACTCAAAATTTCTCAATTAATCCAAACATAAGTAAATCGACATATACAACATATATCTCTCTCCCTCTTGACCCCTAAATGGGGTGTATTTTAAAAGGTCCTAAATACAGTACCATAAGCAGGGACAGCAGAAAATGTGGTATTAGCGCACCGAGCCCCAGAGTGCCAGTGTGTGTCTGAAGTACAAGAGCATTGCATTTGGAGAAGGCAACACGCTGAAGGGGGATAGAAGGAGCAGAAGCTGGAGACGCGGGAGAGGTTTTGTTTGTTTGTTTATTATTTGTAATGCGCCAGAATACCCTAAGGTAACAGGGCGCAGCAGTTACAAGAATTTGCGAAGCGTGGAACGGGCTGGTAGTGGGGAGGAGGTGGTGAGAGGTATGAGGGTTATGGATGAAGTGGTGACATTGGACAGATGGAGGGGATGGCAGTTAAGATGATAAAGGAGCGGGCGGTACCAACAGGGAGCGGGAGAGTGTAGGTGGAGGTGGCGAGAGTTAAGCAAGAGAAGAGGTGGTTACATTGGATAGAGAGTGCTTGCAGCAGGAGGTGATAACATCAGGAAATTGATGTGGAAGCCGAGAGGAGCTCCTCGGGATGCAAGTGGACATGGTAGAACCCAAGGAGAAAGAGGAGGTGTTAACATTGGATGCTGGCAGTGACACATAGGAGGTAACATCAGGGGAGATAGTGATACCACAAAGGTGCAGCTAGGTAAACAAAAAGGTGGTAGTGAAGGTGCTGTGGAGGAGGTTGACAATATACAAATACCAGGCAGACAGACCAGTTCAGACTGAAGGGTAACATCCCTAAAGGTTTGAAGCAGAGGAAAGAACCAACACTTAGATGTCGAGCACAGGTAGGTTCTGGCTGTTTCAATCTGCTGTAGGCAGGAACAGATGGTGAGAGATGGGGTCAGGGAAATTATTTTGTGGAGCTAGAAAAAAACAGAAAGCAGCCCAGACCCGGGTGCATCCACTAACCCATCTCCTCACAAGATTCTTCAAAAGAGTGAGTATTAGGGTATGCCTCCCAGCAAAACCAGCACCCAGTTCAGACACAGATAAAGGGTTTGAGTTTCCAATAAGTCAGCAATGCCGGGAAGGGGGTTCAGCAACATACTGCATGAACTGGGACACTTGCCCCCAAGGGCCGGGAAGGACCAAGTATCTGCTTCATGCAAAAGAAATATTGGACACAGGGAGGGTCCCATGGATGAAATGAGCCTGACCCTAAGGAGAAAACCACCCTGACCTTTGCTTTATTTGGGAAGATCCCATTTACATTTGCATTGCCCATTCCTGTAATTTATCTCTAATAAATGTAGTGAACTACAACATATTGTCTTGTGTATATATTTATACCACACTTGTAAAGCGCACGGTCGCCCGAGGGCATCATGACACTACCCAGTAAGTAGAAGAGAAACTAAACAGGTAGCACTTTGAAGCTCTCCTGAAGGCCAGAAAATCATGCATCCATTCACTACATAGTCAGAGGGAAAGAGTTCCACAGGATGGCACCTGCAATGAGAAGGCCTGACTGCCATCCTGGGACCATCTGAAGCAAGGAACCTCCATCAGAAAACCTTTGGCAGAGCGAAGAGAATGGCAAGGTACATAAAACTGGAACATAGACTACAAATAGACTACCCTGGTCCCATGAGGGGCACGAAAAAACATGCAGAGTGACTTAAACTGCTTGCTTTTCGCCACAGGGAGCCAGTGGAGGCAGCGCAGCACAGGAGAAATGTGAGTCCTGTAAGGGGTGGAAGTAGTGATCTGGGCCGCTAGATTTTGTAAAACTTGAAGGTGCCAGATCAGATAAGCTGGCTGTGCCAGGAATAGCGCACTGCAATAATCAAGAGATGAAAGCACTAGCGAAGAGACCACCAGTGCCTGAAAGTGGGGAATCAAAAACAGCAAGACTTTCCACAGTATCTTGAGCTTGAGATGCCCCACCTGACAGATAGAACTGACTTGAGCGACCATGGAGAGTGAAGATGCAATTTTCAGCCCCAGATCTTTAACAATAGGCACAAGAGTAGGAGTAGAGCATGGGGCCCAGTGAAGAAGGTCAAAATAGGGGAAACCAGGAAGCATCTGCATCAGGAGGACCCACCAGCAATAGCTCTGTCTTCTCCCCATTCAGTTTCAGCCAGTTCGAGGACATCCATTCCCCTACGGTCTCCAAGTATGTCCCTAGCCTGACAGCTGTCTCTG
Source organism: Ambystoma mexicanum (assembly GCF_040938575.1). Taxonomy (NCBI): domain Eukaryota; kingdom Metazoa; phylum Chordata; class Amphibia; order Caudata; family Ambystomatidae; genus Ambystoma; species Ambystoma mexicanum. The sequence continues at coordinate 532,896,460 of NC_090927.1, read as the reverse complement.
GTATGCCAAATCCGGAAGGACCAGAATCTTGGTATCATCGGTGTAGGCATAGCAAGTGAAGCCATGGGAGGCAATGAGCCTTGTCAGTGGCTGAACATAGATGTTGAGCAAAACAGGGGAGATAGCAGGGCCTTGAGGAACCCCAAAGGGAAGTGCAGTAGGAGCAGAGCGGAATGGTGGTAAAAAGAAAGATTGGGACCACTGCAATAGAAAGAAGTAGAACCATGCCAGTACCATCCCGGAGATCCTGGACCCGGCAAGGGCGGCTCAGCAAGACTGCATGATCGATGTTATCAAAGGCAGCCGGCAGATCAAGCAGGGTTACTGCGCCTGTGCCGCTGAAATCATGCAGTCGAGCGAGATTATCCAACAGGACTCCTTCCGTACCGTGGCTGGGCCGGCATCCAGATTGGGACGAGTGAAATAAAGAAGATTTCTCCAAGAATGTGGTTGGAGGGTACAGACAAGGGACTAGAGCAGTTTCATTAGAAAAGGTAGCAAACAGATAGGTTGAAAGTTATCCAACACCGAAGGATCAGGAGTGAGATTTTTCAGTAAGCGAATCACCAGAGTGTGCTTCAGTGAAGTGGGAATGAGGCCAGTTTTGAATGAGTCATTAATTGCTGTTGCTACCAGTGGGGCAACTTGATCTATCACCTCCTTTAATACCCAAAATGGAATAGCGTTAGTTGGGGAGACAGATTTCAATCTTCCAGTGGCCAGCACATTGTCTTCCGAAGAGAAAAGCAGAAACACATCCCGACTGCACAGAGAAAGAGGCTGGGTGGCCTAGTTAGTTTCGCGAATGTCAGCAATTGTCTTCGAAAAGAAATATGAAAGGGAATCACATAAAGATTGCGATGCAGGAGCCCCTTCCGAAGGGATAAAAGAGAAAGAGCAAACCAGTTTGAAAACTTGGCATCCCCCTTGATACCAGGTAGAACCATGTGACAATGGTCACTTAACTTATTGGAGATATCCTTAATAATCCTTATCATTTACAGGTGGTTGTACTTTTTCTATATTTGCTTGACTATAGTCAGCTAAAAGCCATTAACGTGCAAAGGATTCATTATAAATAAATTAAAATAAGAAAAAAGTCAGCATTTAAATGTTGTATTAAAAAACATTCTTATCTATAGATTTCATATTTTCAAAAAACAATTCATAAACAATAGCTCATGGAGATACACTCCATCGCACAAAAATGAATTTAATTTAAAATAATACTGTATAAATAACACGGTAATATACTAAAACCCAGAAAATTAAAAGCAGTTAATTCTAAAATATTCAAGTAAACAAATCTAAAAATCTTAACCGAGTAGACCAGGCAGTAAAAAGGTATTTTGCATTCACAAGTGTGGATTCTTTTGATTCATAAGATTTCAACATCTCTTCAAAAAGGCTTTACACCATTTAGACCTTGGTCTAGAATATAAAGGGCTGTATAAACCTGTTCTAAGCCAATTCCATCTTCGCCTATGTTCATAGCAAAATTCTCAAAAACTGGTGTAAGCCCATAGTAAACGGTTGGCAAAATAACTTCAAGTTCTAACTTATGCCAATGTATTCTCTCTCTATTTTATGTATGGGGCCTTTAATTTAGTAGAGTCAGAAAAGGATTGGTCATCCACTTAATTTATTCTCAGAATAACTAGGCCATGGTCACTCTCAGTTCTTAAAGTAGGTTTTAAGACACAGGCCAATTCCCGGCTCTCAATAATTCAGGAGAATATAATGAAGATGAGACCTGGTATAGCCTTTACAGAATGCAAGGGCAGCTGGTAAGTCACCAGAGAGTCTACCATTGCCATTAAGACCAAGTTCAATAAACAGAAGAGTCATCATTAGGGCATCAGTGAGGTGGAGATCAGCCATACTTGCTTAGAAATCATGGATATTCCATGCAACATCTTCCTCATTAGTAAAATCTTTAAATGCGCAAATTGTTAATTAAGATCAACCACCACTGCAACTGTTTCTGATTTCCACATAGATGGTGACCAAGAATTATGCAAATCTGCCCTGTCTGCTCTAGACATCTGCAATCAAGTTTACCACATGATGGTCTTACATAAACATTGAATAGAAGAGGTTTCAGAAAAGCAGAAGCCAAAAACCTCCTACAAAGTTGCTACCTCTTCATTTTTGTATCTCTTGAAAATAGGCTATATTGCCATTTTCAATAAAGTCATGCCAATCTAGAGCTTTTGTTCCACAACATTATTTTAACAGGTGCAGACATTTCAGGGAGGCAAACATTTTAATTTGTGTTTTAGGAGGGCTGTATGAAGCACAGGGAGGTTATATCAATCAATGTCAGTCGCTTGAATTATTGGTATTCTATATACATGTAGCTGCAAATGTGCTAGAGAAAGCTAATATGGGACTATATTTCGCTTATAGACGTGGCATACTATAATCAGCAGGGAGGTTAATGAACTTGCGCAAAGATATGACAACACTTTTTGATGGATAGATCCTATAATCAATTCCAAGAAGTCCCTCAACCAAACAGGATCTGGTAAGTGACACTCTGATCATGTCAAATACACAATTAAAAAGATTAGAGTGTGTCTAGAAACCAGAAAAAAAGTATATTACATATATATTAAATGATATGTTAGTGCTTAGCAAATTGAAGGATAAGACAAATTGCATATGGAATTTCAGAAAATAACCTTTCTCAATAACATTTGAACTCTTCCATGGAAAAGTTTGAAACATTCCCAAAGTAATTTTTGAAGACATCCATTCCTACATACAAATCTTCAGAATTGTTCATGGACATATTCTAATTTTTTTTAACAGGTTGTTGTAATTAGTTTTGAACAGCTTTTAGCATGGGGGTTCCCCTCAGAGAATCAAAATATTGTTTGTCCAAAATATATACAAATCGGATACTTTTGACGTTCAAGATATTTGCCGTGCACCTACATTCCATCACAATTTGGTGTCCACAAAAAGTATTTAGAAAATTCACCCTAGTCGTTTTAGGGATATTACACCTTTAAAATGTATCTAAAGATCATGCATGCACAGAATGAATGTACAGATTTTATACAAACTGTACATGTGTGAAGATATTGTGCTCTCATAAAAACTGTATACATTTTGCACCCATCCGATATTTATCTATAAGTGAGGACTTACTTCAATTACACTTTTCATAGGTATATACGATGTACAAAAAATGTACATTGCCTGCAATAGATATACTTTAGTTTTACCGCAACCTCACACACACACACACGCACACGCACACACACACACACACACACACACACACACACACACACACACACACATACACACACATGCATACACACACCACCACAAAAAGTAACAAACGCAAAAACACCTGCCATATGACAGTGCTGTACACTCCAGCCAAGCACATGCATACACATACGCACACACATGTACATACACATACTTACACATGCACAGAAACACACACACACAGGGATGCCAACCCCAACAGTAAAGGACACTGACTATTTGACACATGCAGAATTTTACATACACAAAGAAACAATTTAAATACACTACAGCCAAACAGTGCAATTGCTATACTTTATCATGTTCACAAAAACCTCTTGTATGCAATGAAGTACATAACAGTTCACATAGAAAAACTCCCAAATTACTTATCATACAACATTTGATAATAATAATAATAATAATAATTAGGCTTTTATATAGCGCTACAAACCCTCAGGTATCTGAGCGCTGCTTATTATTACCCACGGTGTGTGGTGCTCATTTATCGACCTCGGAAGGATGAGAGGCTGAGTTTGACCCTGCCGGGATTCGAACCTGCGTTAACAGGCTCTGCACGGGTGTCAAAGCGGGCGCTCTACTCGCTGTGCCACTTGACCGGCTTTTTGAAGCATTCCCAAAATGTTTTGAAAATACTCCATCAAGATGAAAGATTTCGGCATTGTTACTCCTGATGCTGTAGAGTGATATGGGAGCCATGTCATGTTCTCGCATAAAAGTAAAAATGTATCTATTCACTGTTAATGCACTTCAATACATTTTTCAGGGATCTTCGGTTCTGCTTGTCCATGTTTTACTGGCAGCCAAGCATGAAAACATGATGTCACACCTTGCCAACATAATACAAAAATGTAATAAATCAGACTTCCACTCCTTCCCCCAGAAGCTCATGGTATGCCAAGCTCTGGTTCTCTCTAGCTTGGACTATTGTAACAGCCTCTTTCTAAATATACCCGCCTCTACTCTCCACCCTCTGCAACTAATCCAGAACAGGACTACAAGACTTGTCCTTGGCCTCAAGCCCTGCAATCGTATCTCTCCAGCTCTGAAATCTGTCCATTGGCTCCCAGTGGATCCAAGGATTATATTCCAAACCCTCTGCATTGTCCACAAGGCTTTCTGGGGCCTGGGTCCAAAATACCTTCAGCTATCCCTCTGCAAATACCTCCCCTCTCGAGCTCTTCACTCCTCTACCTCCAACTCCCTCAGGGTCAGTCGTTTTTTCAAAGAAACGAGCTGGGGGTAGATCTCTGTCTTCGGCTGGGGCCTCCCTCTGGAACAGCCTCCCTGTCACACTAAAACATGAGGAAAACCATCTCCGGTTCCGTAAGCACCTCAAGACCTTCCTCTTTTCTTCTGCCTTCGCTCCACCTCTCCCCTGCTGATCTGTTCTCTCTTGGCACCGTGCACCTGGCCACCCTCTGTCTTCCAGGCCCAGGTACCTGCTTACCCTGCCACCCTCCCGCACTGCCTCTGGGCCACACCTTGCACTGGGGTCTGTATCTGTACTCATACAGCCCCTCCTTTTTCTTCCTGCACTTATCAGACCTACCCTGTCCGCTGCCTTAAACCTAGCACTTGCAAATTGCTGGCTGCACTACCACTGTTTGTTGCCTTTATTATTCATTTATTGTTATTTATCTGTTTCTCCTCTGCTTCGCACTTTCCCCCCTTCCATGCACTTTTCCCCTCCCCCTCTCCCATACACTTGCGCGTTCTCAATGTCACTGGGCCTAGTAAGATCGCTATTTTGGTCTCCCCTGCTCCCCTCCCTTGCCTTGTCGCGCTCTGAAACACTTGTGTACGAGCGCCATAGAAATAAAATATCAATATCAATATCCACATGTCAATGCACCTGTATTAAGCCACTTTGATACCTTTTGTGATACCTTTGTGAGGACTGATGCAAGTAATATAGACCTAGGTGCTGTATTACTGCAGAGACAGAATGAATGTGAAAAGAACATAGCTTTTGCCTCCAGATGTTTGAAAGGTGCAGAGGAAAAGTACACTATAATAGAGAAAGAAGCCTTACATGCACTTTGGTCTATTAACAGATATAAAGCATTTTTGGGAGGAATGAGCTTCTCAATCTTTATAGATCGCAAGCACCGCAGAATAATGAGGTGGGTTACTGCATTACAAGGGCATCGGTTTGTTGTGGCACACATCAGTGGTAAAGAGAATGTTGTAGCAGATTTTCTTTCCAGGAACATTTGTCCTAGCATAGAATGAGGTAAGGATTGCAGCACCGAGACTGAAATGAGGGAGATATTTTTGGACCTGTGAATCTTCTATTGCTGAGAGTGACTGGAAGGAAGCTGAAATTAGAGATAGCCAATTACATACAGTGAAAGAGTTTGTACTCAAACATTGGGTTGGATGAAGTCCAGAAGATGGCGTTGGAGTGTTCCATAGGGTCAGGGATGAACTCAGTGTGGACGGAGATCACTTATTGAGGTCTGGCCGCCTTGTTCCTCCACAAGATGTTAGAGGCAAATTGGTTGAGCTAGGGCATGAGGGACACTTAGGCAAATCTAAGACAAAAGGATGCCTAAGGACTGACTATTGGTGGCCCAACCTCGACAGTGATGTTGAGAAAGAAATAAATGAGTGCTCCGTGCATAAAGATTCTGCTAAGGAGCATAAGTGCAGCGTACAGTTGAGACCCATAGAATTTCCAGTAACGCCATGGGAATTCATAGCGATGGACATTTTAGGACCTGTTAGTGGGACTCAAGGAGTGAGAAAATATATTATTGTCCTCATGGATATGTAATCCAAGTGGGTAGAAGTGCACAATGTCAGTGAAGCTGAGCCAAAGGCAGTGATTTCTTTTATGGTTTGAGTGTTCCAACAAGAAGGTTTTCCTAAGAAAATACTTACTGATAATGTAGTACAGTTCACTTCCCGTATAATGAAGATGTTTTTAGCAAATATGGGTGTTAGTCAGATCAGCACTGTTCCATCCTCAAACCAATGCCATGGTTGAGAGGTTTAATGGCACGATCATGCAGGGTATACATATAAGTGAGAGAGAAGATAAACTGTTGGATGAACAAGTGGAGAAAAGAGTAAATGCTTACAGACTATCTCCACATGCCACCACAGGGTTGGTGCCATTTGAAATACTCAGGAGGAGAAAACCTTTCACTGGAATTTCTCCAGTTTGGCTAGGCAGATTAAAGTTTGTAGAGTGGGATGACAAATTATTGAGGGACAACATAAACTACAAGAATAAATGAATGAAAGAGAGGTATGTTCTTCAAAAGAAAGTTAGACTCACTCACGTTTCTGAGGGTGACAGAGTGTGTGTACGGAAGGCAGGAATAATACCCAAAATAGAAAGCAAATTTAAACGTCTTGTGGCCATAAAGAAGGTACTTGGGGATGCTGTCTTATTAGAAGATGGCAGAAAATGTAATAACAGCAGGATTGCAAGAAAGTAAGCACATTTTCTTTGCAGGAAAAAGGGGAGGTGTGTTATATCCTGCTTAAAGTCCGGTATTTAATTGCTGTGGTTGTACATATATATAACACAGCCACAGTAGTGGCTGTGTAGTTATGGTTAAGTTGCTAATCCCATAGGAAGAGCACTTTTTGGGTGGCTTATAACTTCGCTCTCCCGGGACCAATCCTCTCCAAACTTTGCAAAAAAAGTATATGGCCCACCCTGAAGTTTGATGAGGTTTGGTACGGGGGGGCAAAGTTATAGGGGGGTCCCAAAATTTATTTTTTTCCAATAGACTGAATGGGGAAAAAACTTTGCTCACGCCTACAGCCCAAACCGCTGGACGGATTTTTACCAAATTTGCATCAGGAGCAGCGGGGAGGTGTGTTATATCCTGCTGAAAGTCCGGTATTTAATTGCTGTGGTTGTACATATATATTACACAGCCACATTAGTGGCTGTGTAGTTATGGTTAAGTTGCTAACCCCATAGGAAGAGCACTTTTTGGGTGGCTTATAACTTTGCTCTCCCGGGACCAATCCTCATGAAACTTTGCAAAAAAAGTATATGGCCCACTTTGAAGTTTGATGAGGTTTGGAACAGGGGGGGCAAAGTTATAGGGGGGTCCCAAAATTTCTTTTTTTCCAATAGACTGAATGGGGAAAAAACTTTGCTCACGCCTACAGCCCAAACCGCTGGACAGATTTTCACCAAATTTGCATCAGGAGCAGTGGCTTGGTCCCAAAAGCGTGCTTTTGTAAATTTGGTGAAAATCCGTCCAGTAGTTTTTTAAAAAAAGACCAAAAAGTAGGTCACAAAAAATTTGTGATATCTATGTCTGCTCCGCGGACACACTTCCCTGTTCGCTCCGCAGACAGGACACAGATTGGCTAATCGGCTTGCATCATGTCCGCGGACATGCAACATGTTCGCTGATTGGCTGGAATGAAGCGTGAGGTGCGTCGTATTGTTTTGATGCGCCCGCCATCTTGGATCCGCGGACAGCGCAGCAATGAGCGGGGAAGAATACAACTTTGGCAAGTATGTTGGTGTGTAAGAGTGCTTGGGGAGGGTGGGGGAGTAAGAGATGGGTCAAATGCTGTATTTGTTTAGGTGGCAGGCAGCACTGATGTGTTCGTCATGTCTGCGGTCACTGCGGCTGTCCACAGACATAAAAAATGCAATACAGTAGCTCATATAGCCAGTTAAAATGTTTGATTCCATGGGTGTGATCTATGGGTGTGATATGCTGCAGTGGTTGTGGCCAGGGCCTAGAGTCTTGGGTGCATGGCCGAAGGCCGAAGGCCATAGGCCCTAGGCCATGCACCCAAGACTCTAGGCCCTGGCCACAACCAAAGCAGCATATCACACCCATAGATCACACCCATAGAATCAAACATCTATCAAATATTTGCAAATCTACAGTTTGATTTGTATAGTTTGTATGTGAAGTTTTGGCTACGTCATCTCATTAATATTGTAGAGTTTGGTAACAAGCACTGCAGTATAACATATCCATGGAAGTAAACATTTTGTATTTAGGTGTACGGTTAGATGTTTGCTTCAATGGTTGTGTTATGGAGCAGTATTTATGAGTTGTATTTATTATAATATACTTACTGATTTTTTTGTGATTGGATATATATTTTTAAGACGTGGGTAACTGGAGCAGATATTCTGTTTCAATTTCTGTGATAAAAGAAAAGATCATGTTAGTGTAGGTAGTTTATAAAGACTTACATTACATAATAGACATTTCTGCTTTATTCAAACCCTCATATTTAGTAGTTTACAAACTAGGGTACTGTTGAATTTGCTCAGTTTCTGTGCTTGTTGCTTAAATCATTGGGTCTGTGGGAAAAAAAATTCCATGTTGGATTAAAAAAAAAGTTTTTGTTGTGGTACATTACATTTCATTCTTTGTTTTCAGTGTTTATTTGTTGTTTCTGGCTAATGTTCTATCTGTTGCCTTGTTCCAGATTGTTAGATACCTGTTGTCGAATTGTAACTTGTTACAGTTTTTTTATTTATATTGTCAAGTTGCTAATCTATCTGTTTGGTTGTTGCAGATTCTTTGGGCAGTTAGATACATGTTGGTGTATTCTAACAGTTTATTTATTTTTATAATTTAGTGGTGTTGATTTATCTGTTTGGTTGTTGCAGAATTTTGGGGCTGTTAGATACCTGTTGGCGCATTGTAACTGTTTATATTTTTCTAATTGAAGTTTTATTAATGTTTAGGCACAGATTAGTTATTAGTGGTATTGATTTATTTGTTTGGTTGTTGCAAAATCTTGGGGCCGTTAGATACCTGTTGGCGTATTCGAACTGTTTATTTCTTCTTATAATTTAGTGGTATTGATTTATCTGTTTGGTTGTTGCAGAATCTTGGGGCAGTTAGATAATTGTTGGCGTATTCAACTGTTTATAGTTTTCTAATTGAAGTTTTATTAATGTTTATGCACAGATTAGTTATTAAATTTTGGTTTTAAGAGTTTTAAATAAGCGTTTATAAGATTTGCTGGTAATCTTTGCTTTAGAGTAATGGTACTATCATTACATTCGAACCGTCCACAATTTATTTTTTATATATGCAGTGTAGTGACCTGCATTGGTTGTGGCTCCTGCATGGTAGATTATACATATTGTTGTGAAGGTTTTCTTACCAAGTGATACTTGACCATGTGTGAGTCCAGTCAGCTTGCAGTTGTTTTTGGTACCATCTGCATTGTAGCGTAAAAGCATTAGTATTACATATTTACCATGTGTTTGTATTTGAAAGGTGGAGCGATTATCTGAATTGCAGGTAGTACATAATCTGCCATGGTTTGCATTTTGTACAAGTTGCTGAAATGGAACAGATTCACAGTTAGGTATGGACATATATACAAAACGTTCATTAGGGATTTGTTCCTGTGCCATATTGTTGCACAGAGTGCATGTATGTTTCCACATGTATGAAATCTGGAAGATTTCATTTATAGGTATGTTTTTGTTTTCCAGTACTTGTAGTAAGTACATTAGAAATTCTTGTGGATCTTCTTGTGAATGTCACTATTCCAGCACAGTAGTCCAATTCTTGTCTTATTCCATGAACACTATATGTGTTGTCAGGATTGTTGCTTGCATTTTTATGAAGGACTAACATTTGCAAACACAATTGGTCTGTATTGTGCAAGTAAATGTTGTCAACAATTGGTGGCAATTGAAATAGAATATTTATTGCTACATTTGCGTAGCAATTTACACCAGTTATATTTGAAAATTTGAATGGACCAGGTAGTACTGTGTCCAAGTCATTTCTTCGGAGTGTGTGTTGCTTCTTTGAAGAAGTACCTGAGTTACTTTGAGTAGTACATTCTTCTTTGGTTGTAGTAATTGATGAAGTTTTAGCTTCTTTTATTTTCTTTGGAGGATTTGCAGTGAGATCCTGTTGCATTTCTGTTTGAAGTAGTTTTCTTTTACAACGTTTTGCTTTTTGTGGAACAGGATAGGTTTTTAGATGTGGGGTGTATAGTGAACATAGTCTATTGTATTCTAAAATGCAAGGAATATCAGCGTTTACTTTACTTGCATCAAAGTTGATTAGAAATAGACCGTCAATTGTACGTAAGCGTGATAGTGCTACGTAGCTCATGCCTTCTTTAAAGACTGTGTTCCCAATATCTATCAATGCTTTATCTAGGGTAAGACCTTGTGATTTGTGAATGGTGACTGCATGTGCTAGAGTTAGAAACAATTGTTCTCTGCCTACATACATGTCTTTGAAAAGAATGAATCGAGCTGTTGAGCGTCCTATCCTTTTTACTTCGGATAGTTTGTCAAAGAGAATATTGACAAACTGAATGTTGTCACGTGGGTATGCTTGAAAGCCAACAACTGTACCAAGTGCTCCATTAACTAGTCCTTGCTCCACATCAAGGTTACGTGTAAGCATTACTCTACAGTTTAAAGATAATTTTAATATTTTCTCCAAACCAGCTGTTTTGGAGATAGAGTTTTCTAAGGTATTTAGTCTTGTTCTGGCTTGTTGACACATGCGTAGTGTCATACTATGTACGTCCAGTTTGTCTGTGGAGCAAATTTCAATTATTGGTTGCATTTATTTTTTCAACATTGTTTAATTGAATTTGGAACAGCTTGCAAGAGTTGGCATCAAGAACATACAATTGACATTTTTGTGTGCTAATTGTTCCATGACATCAGTAGCACATGAGTTATGGCCATAAAGTGCATGAATGTGCCGGGTTTTTAATATTGCTTCTGCTTCTTGAGATAGTACACCAACTCTAATACTTTTTAAAATGTTGGCGTAGGTGAAGATCTCCGAAAACAATAATGTGTTTTCCTCCAAAGAGCACTTCGTAGTTTGTTTTGAGTACTTCTTGTAATCTGAGGTGAATCAAAGCCAACATTAGGTTGGAGACGATGCTCACTTCATCTATCAGTAGCATTTTCATTTGTTTTAACACTCTGCATAGTTCAATTGCAGCTTCTGTAGAAAGTTCGTAATATTTTAATTTGTTTTGGTGTTCTACTGGAAGGAGTAGTAATCAATGTAAAGTGACACCGCCTATGTTGTAGGCAGCTAAACCTGTGGGGGCAGTTACAACAGCTGACAGTTTGTTGTTTGGCAGTTGTTGAAGGAACTTGCTGATGATTTTGATTAAGAATGTTTTGCCTGAACCAGCTTGAACACCGACGTATAGTAGTATAGGTTTGTAATTTTGACAGGTACATTCTTTATTTTCATGTTGTACACCATGTGCAATTTCTTTTGTTACTTCTTGAAAAATGGTACGCTGCTCTTTGTTCAGTTTTGATTGTAGTACAGTTAAGTCTTCTGTATCTTCTTCATAGTGACACATGGGGGGTAATTCATAGAATTCAGCGCACAAGTGGCGCACGCGGTTGTGCCAGCCGCATGTGCCAAAATCCATTTCCGCGCACAGCGCATTCATGGATTTTAACATCCATAACCAGCCGTGACGCAGAGTGGCGCAGCGACTGTGCAGCAGCGCCAGTAACGCCCCCAACCGCTCCCCATTCGCCATGAACAGCGCACAAATCCTGTACATGGCGCACAGGCCAGTGGACCAGCATACAGCCCCCCAACCACGAAAATGTCTGTAAAACTCCCCACGCACCCCTCCGAATACACGTACCCCGCTGCGTGGGGAGAATCACACGCGATAGGCCATGTGCGAGCGGGGTACGTGTATTTCGGGGGTGCACATGGAGAATCACATGCGATAGGCCCTGTGCAAGAGGGGTACGTGTATTTTGGGGGTGCGTGGGGAGAATCCCACGCGATAGGCCTTGTGCGAGTGGGGTACGTGTATTTCGAGGGTGCGTGGGGAGAATCACATGCGATAGGCCCTGTGTGAGCGGGGTACGTGTATTTTGGGGGTGCGCGGGGAGAATCACACGTGATAGGCATTGTGCGAGCGGGGTATGTGTATTTCGCGGGTGCGCGGGGAGAATCACACGCGATAGGCCCTGTGCGAGCGGGGTACGTGTATTTTGGGGTTGCGTGGGGAGAATCACATGCGATAGGCATTGTGCGAGCAGGGTACGTGTATTTCGGGGGTGTGCGGGGAGAATCACATGCTATAGGCATTGTGCGAGCGGGGTACGTGTATTTCAGGGGTGCGCGGGGAGAATCACACGCGATAGGCCCTGTGCGAGTGGGGTACGTGTATTTCGGCAGTGCACGGGGAGAATCACACGCGATAGGACCTGTGCGAGTGGGGTACATATATTTCGGGGGTGCGCAGAGAGAATCACACATGATAGGCCCTGCGCGAGCGGGGTACGTATACTACTGGGGTTTGCACGGGATAGGCCTTGGACAAGCGGGTACGTGTATTACTGGGGTTTGCGGGGAGTCTCACACGTGATAGGCCTTGTGCGAGCAGGGTACTTGTAAGACTGGCGTGCCCCAACGGGAATTGGCAGTGTGTGTCCTCCCAGGTGAGCCCTCACCACCCTCCCCAGGGCTTGCAGGCATCCCACACCACAGGGGACTACCCTGCAACCCTGCCATGCCCCGCAGGCAGCCCATCCACCCTGGCAATGCCCCTCAGCCAGCCCACATGTCACCATGCACAAGTGAGCACTGACTCACCCCCCCAGTAGTGACTGGCACCTGCCAGCAGGCCCCGGCTCATGTCTCCCGCGCCCCCCCCACCCAGCAGTGACGGGCACCTGCCATCAGGCCCCGACTCATGTCCCCCTGCACCCTCCCACCCTCCCACCCAGCAGTGACAGGCACCTGCCAGCAGGCCCCGACTCATGTCCCCCTGCAGCCCCCGACCCAGCAGTGACGGGCACCTGCCAGCAGGCCCCGACTCATGTACCCCTGCACCCCCCCATCCAGCAGTGACGGGCACCTGCCAGCAGGCCCCGACTCATGTCCCCCTGCACCCCGCCCCCCAGCAGTGACAGTGACGGGCACCTGTCAGCAGGCCCCAACTCATGTCCCCCCCAACACGCCATAAAGATGCACAATCATGGCCCTCATGTCCACCAAAATCCCACAGCACGCCACCCCAGTCTTGAGATGCAATGAATTTCCCAATCCACCCCACACTGACATGCCTACCTCATGACACAAACAAAAAGTCAACTATGTACATCAACACATGTCCGTCACACACACACAATGGGTGCCATTGATTGTGTAAACCCACATTTTGACATGCATGAACCCAATGAGTGAATTCCACACATGGAAGTAAAATATGAAAATATATTATGAACAAAATAAATGTAATAAAATGAAAGCTTAAAAAAATGTCAAACATGATATGAAATGCATGTCCAAAACATACTAAAATCAAATGTAGAACCAATCCAAAGAAATCCAAAAGAAAAATTGTCCGAATTCTCCGTCCACCAAAGCAAATCCAAAGGAAACATAAAATGTAAAATCCATTGATCCACGGTGAATAAAAATATAATAAATTCTCACAAATCCAATGTACAACTATGTACAACGAATGTTCAAAGGGTCCATGAGCCCAATGAAAGAAATGAAACCTATCAAAGAAACTACCTAAGAAATAACTATATACAAAAGTGTGGGGCATAGTCCAATCACCCCAAAATAAAGCAAAACGAAAATTAAACCTAACACTAAAAACTATATACAATGGCGGTGGGCTAGTCCGATGGCTCACTTTCCGATTTCCCAGACCAGGGAATCATCAAACTCCTGCTCTATGTCCTGGAGGCGGTCCTCTTCCATGGCCCCGAGGGTTCGCAGGGCAATGCCATGTTCAACTCCAACTCCCTGCGAATTGCCTCGAGGCACTCGGCCCGCCTCAGCGCCCTCCGCATGGAGTTCTCTGCCCTGACCATTGTGAGCTGTGTCTCTTCCGCCCGCCGCCGCTCCGCACCTATGGTCTGTCCCAACCGCTGGCACACAGAAGACACTCCCAATCCTGGGTCCTTCTGCCCTCTGGCCGATGCCTGCCCCTCGGATGATGATGGCCCCGAGCCATCATCGCTCCCACCTTGTTGCTGCTGCTGCTGTGCCTGTGCCCTGGCTCTTGCTGCCTGCACGTCCTCCTCCGGCTGGGGTGCAGTTGTTGTGGTGGCCACCCCTGCTGAACGTCCGACTCCTGACTGTGGCAGGGATGTGTCCTCCACCAGCCTGGCTGCTGGGTCAGAGGCAGCTCCACAGGGCACCTAGGTGATACATGGGTGGGAAGATGGCATGGAGGACGACTGGCGAATAGGTTCAGGTGAGGAGGGGGTCGGAAGAAGGTCCAGCATACGGAGGAATCCTGCCCTGGTGACCCGTCCCAGTAGGTCAACACGGTGAACGAGGCATCCGAGATGACCTTCAGTGTCTTCACAAAAACACTGCAGGTCACCTCGCATACCCCGTTGACGCAACGTTATCCCAGCCAGGACAGGCTCAACCCGGTCCCGGATTGCCACGTCCACAGGGAGAGGAAGGCCAGTTGTTGTGCAATCATCCACTCTCTGAGAACGGGTCTGGACGTAGGCATCCCTGCTGGTGCAGGAAGATGCAGTGACAGCGATCAGGGACAGGATTACACACAGGCACCTCGCGGCCGCCAGTGCTGCCTTCTGCCCCTGCACTGCACCACTAGCACCAGTGGAATCCCCACCTCCAGACCCTGTGTGTGTCCCTTCCACAGCCTCCTCCTCCACCAAACCCCCACCAACCTGGATCACTCCGTGCCATCTTCCTCCATCGGACCCTGTGGGGTCTCAGCTGCCCCTTCTGCTGCTGAGGAGTCCACCTCTGACCTCCGCCTCTTGGACCTACCCTGGGCAGCTGCAGCCTGGGACGCGGCACCAGACTCCTCACTCCCTGACGAGATGACAACCTGGGAGGGGAACCGGGCCTTGCGTCTCCGGCTGGTGGTGCAATCCCTGCCGCTTTGCTCCACAGCACCCTCTCCGCCCTCTTCATCAGTTGACGCTGCAGACAGGGAGAGATAGAACACAGGCATCAGGGCACTGTACAATGGACTGATACACACATGACAGTTGTACATGAGTGGCAGTTTCAAACTTCAGACATGGCATCACACACCCCAACACACATGTCATTTCAACTCACACGCATGAGCAAATCAACAGGAATATTGCACCAGGCAGCACCATCCATACACAAACAACAGCACGAGCAGCCGAAGGTGAGCCGGACGTCACATGCAACACGGGGAGTGCAGAACACATGCACACAGGCCACCAGACTCACATGCATGTGTACATCTCCACCAACTGTCGCAGTGATGAGATCGCCATCCATGTCACATCTGGCATTCAGCCTTCTACTTGTCAGTGTCACATGCATCCATGTTGCATCACAGTTGCACACTTGTCAAATACACACACATGCACATGTACATAGTGCAGATACATGCAGCAGGAACCAGCATCCATGTGTGACACCACAACCATGCAACAGTACATACACATCATTTATTACATGTGTGCACCCACACATACATTTGCACAGCGGTCTTACCAACACATACACCATCGATGTGTCTCACACATGAGAGGAAGCACATGTGGCAGGTTCACGTCCCTGTACATATACATCCATACATGTCCCTACAAAGATATATGCGCAACATGAACACTCCTGGCACACCACAACAGGCACAGAGTCCAATCAGTACATATGTAAACTTACCGCTTGACTCCAGACGGGTCTGCCTCTCAAGGACCTGGACGTGGAGCGCTGGGCGTATGCGTTCCAGGACCCTCATTTGGTTGTTGGTCAGGTGGACCCGGCACCCCTTGGCATCTGCTGCCTTCAAAAGGCGCCGGGCCTTGTTGACGGTCCTGGACCTGAAGTCCTCCCAGCGCTTCCAGACGTGTTTAATCTCGTGGACTGCCACCCCCTCCTCGTTGATGGCAGTCACAATGTCCCTCCAGATCCTCTTCCGTCCTTCATTGTCTGCACACAAACTTCCAAAGAGGGCATCATACTGCCCCAGGACTTGCTCCACCAGGACACCAACTTCACTGGCACTGAAGCTGGTGGCCCTCTGCCTCTCTGGCTGGGGGTTGCCAGTGGTGCCAGATGGTGTTGTGTCCGACATGGCAACCCAAGAGGCAGGTGTGGGTGAGCAACTGGGTTTTGGGGCTGGGCTGTGGAGCGATGGTATCCCAGTCGAGAGTCTTCAGTTCCAGCAGGGGTGGACACAGCAACTGCACCCCTGCAGATGGCTGACATGCAGGCAGCAAATAGCAGGGCATGTGGGCAGCAGGAAGGCAGCAGCAGATGTCAGGTGGGAGCATGCTCGGGGCTCTGGGGGGCAGGAAAATGGCCTTCTGGGCAGGAGCGTGGTCTTCCGTGTGTTTTCACGTGGCCAGCTTGATACAGAGTTATTTGGTACGTGAAAAAAGTGCACGTCAGCGTGTAAATCAAGGAATGGACCTTAGCCCGTAAGCGCGCCTGTGACGTTACGCATGCGGGCGTTTCCCTCGTCACGTGTGCATAGTGATTCAGCACGTGAAAAAGCTGCACATCCGCATGTTAATGCGTGTAATCCAAGGAAAGGGCCTACACGTGTAAGTGACTTGACGCGCATGGGCGTTTCCCTCAGCACGGGTTAAAGGTGAGCGGCTCCCGGCAGTCTGCTGTACATGCCTTTCGTGGAGACCGATGTGTGTGTTGCTACTTCGTGTTGTTTCGCGCACCATCACAACTTCACAGCAATCAAGGATGTAGCTCTTCTTTTGGCGGGGGTATTGGCTATGCGTGTTTTTCATTATCACGCTAGTCTGACGGTGAGTCGCGCACGCTATTTTTCCCACTGCAGGTGCCCCTGTGTATCGCGTACCCATTTTCGAGGTCATAGCAGCCTGCGTGTCCCGCGCGTACGTGTTTTTCGTGTCCCTGGGTGGCACCGCGTACTGTGGGAGGTTAATTCCACACACGTGGGCTACTGGGGTGCGTGCAAGGTTTTACTGCAGTTTTGGGGTGCCTGAGCGTTGCGTGACCCATCACTTCATCACCGTGGTCACATACAGCCTTGCAGGTGCAGGGGTGCTTAAACCATCTTGTGTCCCATCCGCTTCACCCCAATGCCCAGGACAATTTTTGTGTACACCTTCCATTGGCACCTCTCCATCTGTGCTGGCACTACTCAATCTGTGCCATGGTTGGGAGGCCACCAAAGGTGAGGGGTGCCTCAGCTGGGTGTACTCCTCGTGGCGGGCATGGTCAGGGAAGTGGCCGGGGTGACCAGGGAGTAGGGGGACTCCAGGGTGTCCAGGGTGGCTGCAGAGGGGGAAGAGGCAGGGGTGCGCCAGCTCGGGACGATGTTGTGCCACATGTGGGTGCAGTCATGCCACTACCCCCTGCGGCTCCACAAGATGCAGTTCTCGCATCTGGCACTGGCGCTCGTGTGACCCGGGAGTCTGTTTCATCGACTGCCACAGGCCCAAGGCTAGTGGTAGCTGCAGGTGCAGCTGTGGACACCATGACCCAGGCTCAGGGTCTGCCAGCGCAGGCTGCATTGGCACATGAGGAGTCCATGGAAGATTCCCAGGTGGTCAGGAGGCACACCGTAGGTGCACGTAGGGCTGCCCAGACCGAGGCATGTGTCCATGGGGCAGTAATTCCATCTGCTGGCCCCACCAGCCGGGTGTCGGCAACTGAAGGGGCAGATGCAGCCGACATGACCCCGGTTGTGAGTCTACCAACCAGGACAGTCCCGGTCAATGACCTTGGCGGATGTTGCTGTGCAGGGTCCATTCCAGGGCACCCAGCAGCCACTAATGCAAGTCAGGGCCTCACTCCATGTTCCACCTGCCACTCCCTTGGCTCATTCCACCAGTGCCACTGCCCATACTGATCAGGGTGGCATTTGCCAGCCAGGGTCCGGACCAGCATCCAAGAGGAGGAAGGTTGCACCTGCTGTACAGGCTGGGATGCCAGACACAGCTACGGCCTCCTGCACGTCGAGGAAGAAGCCTTTCTGCAAGCAGGAACTGGACTGCCTCGTGGACTACGTGTGGGATCACAACCGTGACATGCTAGTGGGGCCGAATTGCCAGACTATGGCTGCCCATCGTGATACCCACTGGAAGGAAGTTGCGGAATATGTGAGTGCATTCAGCCATGAGGTGCGCACAGCCCAAGAGTGCAAAAAGCGTTGGAATGACCTCAAACGCAGTGCTAAGGTGAAGCGTGCCTCAAATTATAACATGACTCTGGTGACTGGCAGTGGGCCGGCACCTGAGGAGGTAGACCTCACTCTGCACGAGTCACTCGTAGCAGAGTTCATATCACCACAATTGGTCGAAGGAGTGGGAGAGATGCAGGACTTTGATGACCTGTCCAGTGAGTGTTGCTGCGTGTTTGTCGAGGCCATGGTAGTTTTGCTCATGTCATGTGTTGGGTATGACTGCCACTACATGTCATGTGGTCATGGTTCTCATGGGTGTCCTGAGGAAGATTCAACACCAATAGGATTGAATGATGAAAGGTTTGGGGTAATTGGACCTAAAACAAAAGGGTCACATTTCTCATACATCATATATATATGGTTAATGCTTTTTGCATAGTTAAAAATAAAAGTGGTTTTTGCTACAATAACTGGGGTTGTGGGGGGAAACCACAAACTATTGGGCCAAAAAAATGGACCCTTTGGTCATTCGATCCTTTGCATTCGAACATTTGCCCTAGAACCGTTTTCATATGCAAGTCATGCAATGCTTCACTTATGCGTGCCTGCTGTGCAGGATGGTGGACATGTTGAGCAGACAGGGACTGTCCTCATCACCACACTTACACCATACTCACATGCTAGTCACCCGGATGCCCCTCTGGTCCATGTTCCAGCTCACTGGCTCTTCTGCATGTAGACTGTGTTGTCCTTCCTCTCAGCACTGGGACTATGTCATTGCATGAGTGACGTGCATGTGTCCCCTGCCTGCATGCAGGTACTCCACGTAGGCATGCTCCCTTGCCCCTCCACCCCCCCTGTACCCCAATTTCACCATTGCACTGTTGTGCATCATTTTGCCGTACTGCAATGGCCTGTTCAAGCCTCCTGTGTACATGCTAACTTCCACCAGCCAACCTGCAAGACACATGCAGTGGGGTACATCCTCTGTCCTTCATGCAGGGTGTCTCACTTGGACTGTGCAGATGGAAGATGTTCCGCAGGGACCCGATTGTCCATTCATGCTCCATGTGTATTCCATGCGTCCCCCTATGTGTCCTTGACTGGATGATCATCGTAGTACGTGTCCAGGGTGACCTACATTTCATGGCATTCCACGATCCATCCAATGGCCACTTTGGCCCAGTCCTGCATCACACACATATTTAGGGTGTCACAGTCTTTGTGGGGCACAGTCCTCCCCCAGTTTCAGGCCCACTGTCCAACTGGGTAGTGGGTTTTGCACACATGGGAGTACTACTGAGGGTTTGTCATGTATCCTGCTTACTGTCCCATCATCATCTACTGTGTTGTTAGTAGACTCAGGTCATGCCATTGATGCTAGTCAACACTGGCTGCCAATACACAGGTCTCTGGTCACCCTTTTGCTACCATGCAAGGCATCCCTGGATTTCCACTCAGGGGGGGGTTTGCTTGTAGCCATGCAACCCATAGCATGCACATTGCACGTGATCCCTGAACTTGCCCATGCACTGCCTTCATGTGTTTTGATACACATCATGAAGTACTTGTTCATGTAGCTAGTGAGTAACGTACACATGTTCTGCACTGCATAAACCCACTTCTGAGCCATGTAACACCGTTATACATGCGTACTCACTGATGCAATGTCAAATTGACCAGGCATGCATGGCAGGTTCTCTTTTGTGTGTGACATGTCTGCTTCATGTGTTGGCTGTCTGTGTGATGTCCATGTGTGACTGTGTTATGTGCTTCTTACATGTGTACTAATGTTTTTCTCTCTCCACTCTTCAGATGATGACGCAATGGAGGCAGAGGATGGTGTTGTCATGCCAGGCACAGGGTTGTTATCACAACCGCAACCCGGCACAAGTGGGGGTCGTGGGGTGGTAGACCACAAGCACCCACGGGTCCTACAATCCATCTTGTCTTTGGCTGGCAATGACTCCAGCCCAGATGACCACTCTGACGACCATGTCGAGTTGGATGTGCATCAGGTCCATACGTCAGGGTTGAGTGATTCTGATGTGGACACTCCTCTTACCGCGACACCTGCACTGAGGGGCCAGACAGTGGTGGAAACTCTGCCTGTGATGGATCGGGATGCAGGGTCACCCTCCACACCAGTCGCTGATGTGCCTGGGACATCAGGTAGACAGGGGCATGTAGTCATGCAGCCGCGGGCGGTGCCAACCCAGCGAGGACGCCCGGTCCTTGGTTCCCGCAGGTGTCAATCCCAGCAATGCGGTGGCCGCGCGCCACCGAGGTATACTGAGTGGGAGCAAGATATGACTGCCAATTCAGAACGTCAGGGGACAGCACTTGATAACATCGCTGTGAGCATGGAACGTGTGTCCCAATCCATGCTACCCCCTGCTAGGCAGGTGCTTCTCCAGCGGCAGGCAGCGCAGTCCATGGCCCACTCGCTCAGGCTGGGCATGGCGGCCTCTGACAGGGCACACCAGGCTGAAATGTTGTCTCTGCATCAAGCAATTACTGCTCACACAGAGGCACACATGGAGGCCCTGAGGGCTGAGTATCAGTCCCTTGGATCAACTCTGGGTGCCCTTTGATGTCCCAGAGGCTGCGGTCGGAGGAGAGGTTTGAGCAGCTTGAGCATACCATCTCGGCTGAGCTACGTGCTTGCCGGGAGGTGCATCAGTTTTCCAGCCAAACCACGCAGGAAGAACTCTGTTACACGTGTTACCTTGCAAGAGGAAGCACGTGTATCAGGGGAGGTTCTGCATGCAGACCTCGTGTCATTGCCGAACAGAACCAGGCTCACCCGTCCGTCAGACTTGCTGCCGATGAGGGGCAAGCTGTGCCTAGGCGTGGTCGGGCTCGTGCCCCACATCCTTCTATTCTGGATGAGAAAGACTCGGGCAACAAAATATCTCCCACACAGATCACGCTCTGCAGGCGTTGAGCCCATGGAGGTATTTATTTTTGCCTCAACATCATCGCATGTGGGTGTTGAGGTGCACCCTGTATGTCCCCCCTCCTATTTGATAGTAATTTTAATAAGGTTATGTAGGTTGTTCATTGTTAGTTTAATTAGTTAATATGGTTTAACATTGTTTGTCTATTGTGATTTCATGTGACGGTGTGGTGCTTTGTGGCTTTTGAAAGCATCCACTGTCTGTTCCAGCTGGGCCCTTCAAGTTTGTCTTGTGTATGTGTTTGCAGCTTGGGGTCCTGACTCACAGGGGCCACTCCTGCTTCCCTTATCCATGGGCTCGCTAGGATGGTTCGGTGTAACAAAATATTACACAAGGGCTTTGGACTTACCTCATAACTGTGGCCTGTCCGCTGCTGTACTACTTGTGTTAACACCCTAGTGGGGATTGGTTGCATTTCATCCACCCGATGTCTGTAATGAATTTGGGTGAGTATGTGATTGTTTTATCCATTAATTGATGTGGATTGTGATGTATGTCATGTTCTTGCCTGTATATGTGCTTGGTGCACTTCATGCTGTAGACAGTAGCCTGCATCCTTGGCCTTTCAAAGTGACACTGATGGTGGGAGGAGTTTGGATGTAGCTCTGTAACCTGTCCCTGTGACAACCAGCATGTAGACGCACACACAGGGAAGTTTCCAGCCTTATTGCCTTGTTTAATGCCCTTTCTGCAGGAAGATGAGCCTCCAGACTACATTTGGCAGCAGACACAGGGACCAGTAATCCAGGAAACTGGCCACGTTCGTTGGCGCAGACGTGTGGCTGTGTGCGCAAGCAGATGCACAGGGCTTGTGCTCAGATGTCCGACAGAAGCAGACGTGTTTCCAGGAGCTCCTGGTAAGGTGAGCAACACAAGGGCCCACGCTGCAGACTACCTTCCACCAGGCCACTTGCACATGGATGCTAAGTAGCACCTGTGCTGAGGAGCTTTGCCAGGCATTGTTGGAGAAGCACACAGTACAGTTGACATGCGTTGAGGGCCACATGGCAAGTGCCTTTGAAAGTTGTCAGTGGCACACGCAGGGGCCATCAAACATATTCTCAAGTACCCCCTGCTCCATTGAAGCAGAGTAATTAGGGTAGTAGTGTTCCTAGCCAGGAACTGATACAGTGCACAGGGACGACCAGCGAGGCTCAGACTTGTGGTGAGTGCATGTCATTTGCATGTGGAAATTGCCACGTGCACTACCTATTTGAATCAGCGGCAGCCAGAACACAACTTGGACTGAAGTTGCACCTTGCTATACACATCTAGTAGCTCCCCAGGGACCATTGTATCATGTCTGATTATTTACCCATCTGTCTTCCATTTCCCACGCGGCCACACGCACCGGCCTTACTGCATTGACAGTGTATGTGCCATCGGTGGGCCAAGCTAACGTATGGGTACATGGCAGCAGACAGGGGTGTTTGTTTGTGGAGAAGTCACTTACTTTGGGGCATGGATGGGGTTGTGTATGTGTGTTGTAAACACACATTCAGATTAGTAACTCACGCTCTCTTTGCAGCATTGACGCGCTCCTGTTACCGGACCTGAGAGTGCACAGGCAGGAGGCCAGCACTCACCCCAGAGCATTTGACTGATTTGGTACAATGTACATGATGAAAATGTTTGCTGTAATTGAGTATGTGTTTTACTGAATAGTTGTGTTTTGCCTACTTTCCCTTGCAAAGCCACATCCACTCTCCTGCCCCTCTTTCCGGTTATCCTGAATACCAATGCCTGTCCATGCAACATATCCCTGACCCTCCTTCCCCGCCGGGGTCTCAGAGGCCTGTGTTAGTTTGACCTTGCAGGCGCCCAGACCACGGAGGGGGTGGTTGGTTCGTGCTACTCTTGCGCCTGGACACCCGAGCTGTGACACTACCCATCAGTTGTTGAATCATCATTGTATGTAATGTACCATAAATGGTACCCATCCTTTTGGACCATTGTTCAACTGTGCTACCTTGGTTGTTCTATCATTGTGCTTGTACATGTGCGTTGACATTTCCTGCTACTTCAAGTCATCTACTGGAGACTCTTACAGGGTTTTTTGGTGCTTGCAGCCTTTTTCCCTGCTTTGTGGGTTTGCCTACTTGGAGTTCTCTGCGATTTGGTATTTTTACCAGTCAAGGTGGGCCCTGTGGGGGGGCTGGACCCTATTTACACGCAAGCTGGAACATGGAGACCAGGGTTAGGGTGATCCTGTAGCCAGGTACACTTGAAGAAAGAAGGCTACATACCCCAGAGACAGTAGTTCAGAAGGTCATGGTGATGTGTAAGGGAGGGCCTTTTGTTGTTGGACAGTTGGCTTGGCCTACAGTGTTTTGGGCACTCTGACGTTGTAATTGTGGGGTACTATGTACATGATGCGTTGTGCTGCTCAATGCCTGTTCCTGTGTTGTCTTTACTTTTCAGTTGTCAGGGGATTGGTGTGGTTTGACATGCTGGGGTGTTCACATGGGCAATGTTCACATTTGATGTGTACAGGGCACTGAGGCTCACTTGATTTCACATGCATATATTGAGTGCATGTCCCTAATGACACACACAGTTGCACGATGATCCACCACACGTACATCCACCCTTCCATGGCCACAGGTACACACAGATTGCATTCTCAGGCCCGCGGTGTCCATGCAGCACATGATCTATTTCCACTTGGGTACCCTGTGCATGCGTCCTTTGGTGGTAGATTTCATTGGTCTTTTACATGTGATGCTCAAGGTGTATCTGCAACACTATGGCTTATCAAAGTGCTGTGTGCTGAGCAGTGTGTTGCAGGAGACACACACAGCACACAGGTTCAGGAGTTGGGACTTTGCCATGCCCAATGTGCATGGGAACAGGCATTCAGTGTTGTGTTCATGCTACGACTGTTGGAAAGGATTTGTGTCTGACTTTGTATGTGTGGGAGGTTGTTGTCAGTCATTTCATCTGATTCCATGTCCGACATCATTGTCTCATGCCATTTTTCATGTATGACATGTCACTTTGTATGTTATTGGTCATGGTTTGGCCTTTTGCTATTGCATGCAATGTCATGGTGTAGCAGACAAGGGTGATGTGGTTTGGGAGGGTTTGGGTGACATACCAGGGATTCTGATGGACTGTTTTGCAGGATGTGTGATACACACCTTGCATGTGTTCCTTTTGGTCACACAGGATTGGTTATGTTTAAGTAGCTAGGGATGCACACAATGTAGCACTTCTGTGGCAACATTCTCAGGGTGGTAAGGTTGTGACAGTTGACTGTCTCTTTGTCATCATCGATTGTCACCTGGTATGTGCCAGGACAGTGTGAACTCCGCAGGGGTGAGAGTTTAGGTGAAGAATGTGGCCACAAGCTGGGTCCGGGCTGTCTCGCCACGTGCCCTGTCCCCTCCCATGGGCAGGGCCTGTGCCTGTGGTTGTGGATGTGGGGGCGCCACCATGTCCACCGGTACCTCCCACTGTGTTGCAACATTGTTCAGGACACATGCTGCCACAATGATCCTGCACACTACTGGGGGTGCATATTGTAGCTGCCCACCAGAGCGGTCAAGGGAGCAAAAGCGTGTCTTGAGCACTCTGAATGTGCGCTCCACTATGCCCCTGGTTGCAATATGGCCATCATTGTATCTTACCTGGGGTGGTGTGGTGGGGTTGTGGATTGGAGTCATCATGTGGTTGCTCAGAGGGTAGGCACTGTCCCCAGGGGAGGTGATAATAGTTGAGATTATTAGGGTTTGGGTATTTATCTGTGTGTGACTTGCATGCATGTGCACAGGCATTTGTACTCACCTAGGAGCCATGTGTCGCCATGCTGCCCAGCTTCCAGGGCCCGGCTTAGGGCAGACATTCTGTATATGAAATTGTCATGGGTGGAGCCAGGGTAGTTTGCATAGACAGAGGTGATGATTAATTTAGCATCGCATACAACCTGCATGTTGATGGCATGCCAGTGCTTGCGGTTTCGATAGATGTGCTCAGTGGCCCTAGGTGGATGTAGGCACCGAGCACTTTGGGGAAGTATGCCACCCTGTAAAAGTCCTGGACCACGGCCTGCCTTATTGCACGCGTTCTGGGCATGACATGTGCCTGCGGACTGAGGTGCGTGCAGTGATGATTGCCAACACCTGGTGTAGGCAGCGTGACTGCGTGGCCTGTGAGACCCCACCCACTATGTCAGTAGTCCGCTGAAATGACCCCGTGGCCAAAAAATGCAGGACATTGAGCACCTTCTCCAAGGGGATCAATGCTTGGGAGCACAGGGTGGGGGATGTAAGGTCATCTTCCCACTCCCTGATGAGGTCTAGGATGATACGAGGTGGAAACCTATACCTCCCATAGACGTGGTCATCAGGCATCCCAAAAAGGCTGGTCCGGGGAAAAAAAAGCGGGCCCTGGCTATTCTCCTCCTCCTGCGGTGTCCCACGATCAGTGTTGTGACAAATGGGACATTCATCGTAACTGTATATACGTGTTTGTTGTTTGCGCGCACTTTTATACTGTTCGCGGGGACGCTTCCGCCTGCCTTCGTGTGGCGGACGCGTTGACGTCTATGCGTGTCTTTTACCATGCACAGGTTTCCCGTATTCGAATCCATGAATACGGGTTGTTCGCGTGCGTGTGGGTGTTCTGTGTATTCCCCTGCAGTACTTCACCAGTTACGCCTTCTTTTTCACGTGTTGTTCCCCATTCCGCGTGTTACGCCCTGTGTCCCGCCCCCTTTTTGGTGTGTGCGCAGACATTGTGTACTTTCCCTGTGCACGTCGCGCATGGCGTTCGGGATGTTGCAATGACGTGTGCGCCCGTATGCGCCATGCACGGGTTTGGCACACATCCCAAGAAAAACACGCACAGAGACTTCCATGAATCTCATGGGTGCGTGTGCACTTCCTTATTAACGCTTGCGCCAGCTTGCGCCAGCCTGCGCCACTTTTTTCGGCGCACGTTTGTTCCATGAAAACGGCCCCATGGTGTTTTCTACTTCTGTCATAGGTAATTCTGCCTCATTTGCTGTTAGTGGATGTCCCAGTGGTTCTTGGCTTCCTGTTACAGAAGGTGACTACTGTCGGGAGTGTCCTTATCTAGTTGGCCCTGGAGTTCTTCTTCGTGTTGCTGTTCATTGTGCAATATTGTTTTGTACTGTGTAAAGTTTACATCGGTTATAGTGCTTTCATTTGCTTTGAAAGCGTCTTCATAGGAGTCATAGATATCTAGTATCTCTTCTTCTTTTCTCCATGGTTTAAAAAGTTGTAGCTGGGACATGTAATATAGTTCTTTATGTTGAGGTGTTTTTAATGACAATTTGATATGATTAATTAAGCTTCGTTTGGTAAGTTTCACTAAACTGCCTTCACAATTTGTCACTCTGTATCTACCTTTATTTTCATCGGGTTTTATATTATTTTTGTATGTGAAGTTTTGGGCTATGTGGTATAGACACATGGGCCCTCATTACAAATCAGGCGGTCCGGAAATAACGGTGGCAGTAAACCCGCCGCCACAGTTGTTTCCGGACCACCTGATCCCGACTCCTGCAGGCGGGAAGTGATGTTCCCGACAGGTTTGACCTGGCGGGTTTAACACCGCCCGTCTGCAGGCGGACAAGAAACACCGGCAGCATTACGAGATGCTGCCGGTGTTTCCATGATCCCCATTCCCATTGACTCCCATAGGACTCAATGAGAATGGGGATTAACACCATTCCGCCTCCGTGATTCCCGGAAAACTGGGGTTGTAATGCCCCGGTAATTCCGGGAATCATGGCGGTGGAATGGTAATACGAGTCCGGCGGTAACCAGGTGGTTTTACCGCATCGGTTACCGCCGGACTCGTAATGAGGCCCATGGTTTCCAAAGTGGTACTCCTGTTTGGGTAGTATGTGTCTAGTAAATTGTTTTTCAAAATGTCTTGGCTGTCGGGATCATTTTTGGCTATTGTTTCTATGTCGTCGTATGATCTGAGAACTCTTTTTCTAGATTTAGCAGGACCAAGACTTAGCCATACTATATTTTCAGATTTTCCATACAAAGCAGTACCGGTTAAATAATCTGCAGCTTCATAGCACCCACATTCTCTATGAGAGAGCATTTTTATGCCTAAACTATACAATTTCTGAGACAGTGTTTTGTCCGATGATAGGTCATTCCAGAGGCCTGAAGCTCTGTTTTTCTGCTTTGGTTAAGTAGGTTGTAACATATCGTGCAACTGCAGTGGAATTGTCTGCAATGTTCTGCACATCTATGTTTGCATTCCATAAGAGGGCATTGATCGCATTGTAATCATTGATATATTTTGCTTCTTCTGTTCTTTTTATGTAATATGTGTTCTTAGGCGATTTACCTTTAACGCTATGTCTAACTGAAGACATTAAGTTGTTCACTTCACCTGTTTCTGTAACTGGCCTAGGGAAACCAAAGTGGCATTTGGTGTAGTATTTCCCTTTGTTTTTGTATTTGCGACGACAATATTTCCCACATTTGTGTCTTTGAAATTGTACAATTTGTGCATGAAGATCACTATTTGTTGCTTCTGATGGAATTTCACAAGTGACATATTTTTCGATAAACTGTAAAACAGTGGCATCACTGTCTTGAGCAAATTTAGGAGCATCTTTAATCCATGAAAGCATGTGGATATGTGGTGCTCCTCTGGCTTGGTATTATTTTCTCCAAAAGAAGTGTTGCACTTCTCTAAGGGGAGGAACAGTTTTATTACAAATAAAGTGTAGCATAGCAATGAAGCGGTGATGGAAATATCTTGAAACATTATTTGGATCTAGAGAGCAAAGTTCTCCAGGTGTAAGTATATCTATGTTTGTTTTGTTTTTGTTTGATATGCGTAGGAAATCATGTAAATCTTCCCATGCATATTCTGCACAACTTAATGTAACAAACCAAGTGGGTGGGCCAATGTTTCTTATCATACAACGTACATCTCCGTGACGTCGGAACCAGTACTCTTTAGTACCACGCATGTTTGCTAACAGATTTGTAATGCTTGATTGTAAAACCTCATCTTTTTCTTGCAATTTTTGTAGTAATTGCGTAGCTGACATATTTTGAAAGTGGGTACCTGATTTCAATGTGTGTGCAACTCCGTAACATAGAGTTGCTAGTTCACTTTCAAAGAGTAGGTGAAATATGTATTCCACATTTGGTCTAATTCTGGGATCTTCAGAATACATTCGTAATGAGCGGTATTCTGATGCTGTTATGTGAATGGGTCTATCATCGTACCTCCCTCCTTTCCCAGTAGGAAAGAGTAGAGGAAAAGCATGTGCTTCTATACTTATTTCCCATATGCTGATTGATGATCCTTTGGTTTGTCGCATTTGGTACGTTTCTAGTGCATCATATATGGTGTCATTAGAGTGTAATGGATGAATTGTATAATGGTCTAAAACATTGGCTACTCTAGCAGGATCTAGAAGTTCAAATTGACCAGTTTCTGGTGACTCTTCAAGTATTTCAGTGGTTTCCCTCAAGTTTTCTTCAATATTCATTTATTTGTAGTATTCATTATTGTCTTTTAGATATTGCAAGGCTTGTCTAACTATGTAAGGCTACGAGTTTTTGCCAATTTTTTTTGTCTTTTTTAGGTACACCATTTACTAAGACAATTAAAGATTGCTCTATTGGACGTTGCACTCACAGAGTGTGCACATTTTCTTTCAGATCTAATGTTAAATAAACTACTTTGCCACAAATGCCTTTCACTAATTCAGAGGGAGGTCATTTTGCTGTTTTTGGTAGAAGGCGTATTATTGCTTGAAATGGGTGTGCTGTTTGAATTATGATGCTCTCATATAAATTAAGTTGTTGAAGGGGTTTTGGTAGTGGACATAATTCCAAGTTATTTGTGATAGCACGTGAAGGAGTTTGGTTGTTGTCAAGTTTTGTAGTGCAGTAACTGCAAAGTATTATGGGGTCAGTTATTTCGTATTTGTTTTCTGCTATAAGGTAGAGAGCTTATTCAAACCATTTAGAATCTTCATTGTCTTCTATTTTGTATGTTACATCTACAGTTTTTGTGCTACTTTTATTAAAAGTTCTGCGGCAACAGACATACACATGGTTTGGTACTTCAGCGGATGTACTTTTAAATGATAGTATTTCATTTTTGTATGTGTGTAGTAGAAGGTTGCCATCTGTACAATTGTTGCTAGTCTGTTGTAAAGCTATTGCATTTTGTAAGTTGCTTTCACTTCCAAAATATTTTCTCTGGATATGCTCTATTTCTTCGAGTAGGTCTTTGGCTGTACCATGAAGAAGATTGCTATTTAAATTGGCTAGTGCTCAATCAGGACTTTTAGCACAGTACAGTTTATAGACTAGATTTCTTATAGTTGAATGATGTGTTGATATCATTTTGATATGATGGAAGGTGCTTTTGCAAATAGGTGCTGAAATGCAGGCTAATGAATGTCCTTGTAGTCCTGTGTATTTGCGCACTGGACAGGTATCCATATTTTGTAGTAGTTTCATTTTGATTTTGTCTTTGCCTTTCACATACTGATTGAGGAACTGGCGTAAAGATTTGAAAGATTTGTTGGCAATGTTACACATTGACATGCATGGCCATTTGTTTACTGGGCGTTCTGGTTCAGTCGAATGGAGAGGTGATACTGAGTTTTCTGGGGATATTTTTGTAAGCAGTATTTTCTTGTTGCATTATGGTATTATTAAGTTTTTCATACCCTTGTCCACTGCTATGTATGGCAATTGTGTTTGTTTGCTTTTGTTTGTATGCTTCTTCATTGAAATATGGTTTGGTGCTCTTGGTGTCACTCCATTCACCTCCACAGATATTTAAGAAGTTATTTGTGTTGACATTACGTTTATTGAGAAGTCTTTTTTGTAATTTAGTAGTTAGTTTTGTTAGTGGTTTCATTCTGTTTAACACTAAAATAAATAACTTCCTTTTGAGAAGGATGGCACTGTCTATCAAAGCTTCTAAGATTAATTTTCTACGGTAGGTTTTAAGCTTTTTTGGTATTGTTACTTGCCACTACATCAAGATTTATAGGAGCAGTGTTAGCAGTAGTGGTAGCTGAATTCTTGTTAATCACTTTCTGTTTTGTTTTACATTTTGAAAGAGGAGGGAAAGTTGTTGTATTGGAAGCTTGTTTTGTTTCGCTTAATGACTCTATTAGATCTTTTGTTTGAACTTTTTGTCCAAATCCTGCTAGATATGGATGCTTATTTTGGACACTTTTATTTTCATTTGCTCTACTTCTGCGTTGCTTTCTACGGACTTGCTTTTTGGTAGGCATTCTTTTGGGTCTGTTGAAAAAAAAAGAAGGTATGGGTTGGGCCAATGTTCCCTCTAATTATTTTTCTCTATGTGCGGATCTGGTTTGCTGTTGTGCGCACATTATTTTCCATGTGCGCAACTGACTAATGAGGTAATCCACTTTGTGAGCATGCGTGTTTAGTGAACTACCGTTGCAGAAGAGTTTGGAAAGGAATTTCCTCTTCGCAGCCACTGCAATTCTTGACAAATCTTACAACCCTTTTTCCAAACACATAGGCTAAAATTGAATATGTCATATGTGATTACACAGAAAACTCCTCAACCAGTCCAAGACTGTAACATCTGCCACAGTATCTTGCAAATGTTAAATGCCACTGGAAAATCACTTGTGTACTACAAAACACAAATATCTCTTGTCATAAACTGATGTGGCTCTCAAGAAATTCAGACAGAATACACATTTGTCGATGGATTAATGGCAATTCAAAGCAATGTGTCAAAAAACATGCTGATAGGAGTTCAAGTGCCACTTTATTGAATTAATTCAAGGGCCAGGAGAACATGCTTCTAATAATTTGTATTCTTACACAATAATTGCATCAGAATAACTTCCCCTCAGAATATGATGATCAAATATTCCTGTGCCTCTGCTTACTATCCACATTAAGTTGTCCTTTGGGTAGTGATAATAGCATTCAAGCTAAGAGACATACACCATCCATTTTTACTCCCTAAAAATGAAAGGGTGCTCAACAAAAATGAAAACAATGAACATTTAGTTGCTTTAACCCAATAAGCTCCACTGATATTTTTATTTTTGAATTAGTGACCAGTAAAGCAGTGTTACAGGAAGGAACTCTAATATTATCAATACCTGATCTCAACAGGAATGTTAAGGGGAAGAACATCTTTTAATAAGCAGAAAGTATCCCTATTGGCTAAGCTAATTACTATTTTACTCCCTTAAAAATCATTTGACTCCAAGTAGGGAGCAAAATCTGATTAGAGCCCTGCTTATACCGCTGACATAGGAAGTTAAATGACCAGGCATATAATAAAGTCTATAGTTTTGCCCCCCCTTCCACACCACAGCCTAGATAAAATTAAATAAGAGCCTTACTGAGGTTTATGATGGAGCCCGGCTGAAGAAAATCACATGTATATATATATATGCCTTTTAAGTAAATAGTATTAATTCATTAGAGATACAAGTGAGTGCTTTCTTCTGTAATTATGAATGCCTCTTCTGTAATTCTTTATTAGTTAAATAAGAGGCGGGGGGAAGCTAGAGATGATACACACAGAACACATGGTCATATTAAAAAGGCCTCAGCAGCTGAGCATAGAAAGAAAAAGAAGGTTCTGTTGTCTAGACTGGTACTGGCATTTCCTATCCTTTAGCAAACAAGCAACACATTTCTTTCAGTGTCCTGCCTAAACGTCTGACTTGGTTTTTGAAATTAGCTGTTTTGTTCATCACCCGCAAGGATTGATGACCACTGCTCTTCTACCGATACCCTTCCCCGGCCCCTGTGCAAGCCTCCAATACTAGTTGATAGAGCACTGTAAAAAGTGAGGGATTGTAGCAGTAAACACTCACTGTGATATTTGCAGACCCACAATACTTTGCAAGCAAAGCATATTTAATGCCTCAACATATTATGTGCATTTTAGGAATGTCATGACTCTGCATGTACACAATTTTGCAATTCATACAAGATTGTTTGCAACATACCCCAACCTTATAACATTGTGTAGGATTACACGGTACTCAGTGAAACCGTTTTTGCATAGCAGCGAGATACCAAATAACGTGTAAAGGTCCATGCCCAAAGTAACTCTGAACACGTGGAAACGAGGTAGATTGTGAGAAAAGCATTCTCCTGTCTGTATATCCAGTGCCCTGATACTATGAACGAGTAATCCCAGGCATAGCTCATACCCATTAACCCTTGTAGGCAAAGTAGAATGATATTGTAGGAGATACTGAGCATAACATTTGCCTTTTCAAAATCTTTACAGGGCAAATTAATATTTGAGATTTATAATGCGTTAACTTGTAAAGGGGACGCTTCAAAGCACTTTTGTGACATTTGTACAAAGAAGAGGAAGCATGGGGTAAGGTTACACACCCAGGTAGCCTGCTTACTTACAGTCAGGATCCGATATTTTAGCTGATAGTTTGATTGTATCGTGTGGGTGACACTTTTGGTAAGGCACAATGAGTAACAGAAATTCTGGAACGTGAACAGTATTTATATTATACATATTACAACAAACAAAAAAAAGTGGATGTAGGTACACGTCTGCTAACCTTTCGCAAGAGCAAAGAGAGGAAGAGTCAAGGTTGGCTGGTACTATCTTAATGTGTTCTGGGGCAGAGGTTAGAGTCATAAGGTAAATGTGTGGTAGAATCAAGCTTAGGAGTCATGGGTGGGGAGGGAATACTGGGCATGATTATAAGTTTGCCGGTCCGGGAACAAGGGTGCAGGTAAACTCACCTATGAATCTGCCTGCCGGGGCCACTGTGCCCGACAGGCCTGACCCTGCCGGGTGGACCGGTCATGGTAGGCAGACTTTTCAAAGGTTGAACCGGCATCGTTATCAACGGTGCCCGTGCTCCCATGTCCCCACTTCCATAGAGTCCCACAGGACTCTATGGGAATGGGGATTTCCAAATATACCTGCACCTGACTTCCCGGCCGCCGGACTCAGAATGAGCCAGTGGCACTGAGAGGTTAGGTGTCAGTAAATTATTCCAAGCCCGGCGGCAGCTCGCGGGTAGCACCGGCGGGTTTACTGCCAGACTCGGAATGAGGCCCATTATTTGGTTAATGTGTGCAGCCATATCTTGGTTAGATTTTTCTGTTCATGGAGCCAGTTTTTCGTATTAGTTTTTAACCTCTTATGTGTGTATTTTGCTGTTAGGGATTTTAGGTGTTTACGGTCACCCTTGCATAGTAGTGTAACTCAAATTAGCAGAATATTAAGACTATTTGCTTATTTTAAGGGACAGCTCATTTCAATTAATTGCTGTGGCTTGTGCCTTATTAAATATTTTTGAATAGGTGAGAATTGTCTGTGTGCGCTGCTAAAAATTTTCTGAGCGGCACCCAGGAGGAAGCTGGGCAAGCGCACGTGCGCACAGCTTAGAGGGAACACTGGGTTGGGCTGTTCTGCAATATATGTGTGCTGTGTGCATGAGTGTCTGAGTATGATGATAATGATGTATGTGGTGGTGTGTGATTGTGCATTGGGCAGCCACAACTAGTTGGGAAGGCTATTCTTGTATTTGTGTGTTACTATACTGGGGTTCAGATGACAGTAGAAAGTAAGCTAGTGGTGAGGAGAAGCACTAATACTAAATCTAATGGTATAGAATTAAAACAGTTCTTTGTTCTGTAACACTAACATTCTAGGGGCTGAGTTATGTCATTTGTGGCCCGAAAAACAGGGATATTTGTGCCATTCTGCCTGCTAATCCCTGTTTACCAAATGGAGATTTGTGGGCAGAATGGTGCACAAATCTCCGTTTTTCGGCGCACAAATTCCATGAATCAACCCCACAGTGTGTTTGAGTAATAGTAAGAATATTATGGTAGTATTGTACTTACTCTTTTTGTGTGGAATGAGCAGGTTTCTTCTGAGATGTTGTTTGTACTTCAGATGCTGCTGCTTTTCCGGAGAGTGGTCTTCACTGCAATTGTAAAAGAAAGAAGTTAGTAATTTTGTGTGTTTATAGCACTGATGTTAATTTAGACGTTGATTTTTATGTTTTTGAAGTAGTATTCTTGTTTGATATCTGAACATAGTGTGTGCATGCAGTTTCCTTTGACTATGCGCAGCCTTTATATTGTACTTACAATGTGTTAGTTCAACATGCTTTGCAAATGAGTAGAATACTAACAGGGTAATTCATGGAATAAATGTCCCCCGAAAAGGGGAGCGCAAGCGTGAAAATCTCAGCGTACGTGTGCTAAAGCCGCGCACACAGCTGTTCGTTGATTCATGGAATGCGCTGCGCATGTAAACCCTGGGATGTGCGCCAAATCCGTGGGTGGTGCACACGGACAAATATGTCACTAAACGCTGTGCTCGATGTGCACAGCGAAAGCGCACAACATGTTGCGCACATAAGAAAAGGGGGCGTAACATGGGGCGTAACACACGGAATGGGGAACAACACGTGAAAATGTGGGCGTTACAGGGGAAGTACCGCAGGTAAATGCTCGCAACGCCCACACGCACGCCAGCAACACGTATTCATGGAATCAAACAGGGGAAACCCGTGCGTCAAAAAAGACATGCTAATCCGGAAACACGTACGCCAGCAGGAAGCAGGCGTAAGCGGCCCCGTGTAGCATAAAAGTGCGCGCAAACAACAAACAAGCTCATACGCTATGATGAATATACCGTTCCTCGCAGCAATGGTCGTGGGACACCGCAGGAGGAAGATAGCTAGGCCCGCAATTTTTTACCCAGGACCAGCCTTTTTGGGACGCCTGATGACCAGGTCTATGGGAGAAACAGGTTTCCACCCCAAATCATCCTGGAACTGGTTGCTGAATTGGAGGATGAACTCACATCACCCACCCTGTGCTCCCAAGCACTGAGCCCCTTGGAAAAGGTGCTCAATGTACTGCATTTCTTGGCTACTGGGTCATTTCAGCAGACAAGTGCCATAGTTGGGGGTGTCTCACAGGCCACGCAGTCACGCTGCCTACACCAGGTGTTGGCGATCATGACTGCACACCCCTCAGTCCGCAGGCACATATACATGCCCAGAACACTTGCAGAAAGGCAGGCCGTCGTCCAGGACTTTTACGGGGTGGCACACTTCCCAAAAGTGCTAGGTGCATTCATTGCACCCATGTGGCTCTACGTCCTCCCAGGGCCACTGAGCACATCTATCGAAACCACAAGCACTGGCATTCCATCAACGTGCAGGTTGTATGTGATTCCAAGGGGATCATCACCTCAGTATATGCCAACTATCCGGGGTCCAGCCATAATAGTTTCATATTCCGAATGTCACCCTTAAACTAGGACCTGGAAGCTGGGAGGCATGGCGACACATGGCTTATTGGTGAGTACAAATGCCTCTGCACATGCATGCATGTCAGACACTGAGAAATGGGAAAACCCAACTAATGACAACCATTATCACCTCCAAAGGGGACAGTGCCTACCCTCTGAGCACCTACATGTTGACGCCAATACGTAACCCCACCACACCACCCGAGGTAAAATACAACACAGCCCATATTGCAACCCTGGGCATTGTGGAGCGCACATTCAGAGTACTGAAGTCACGCTTTTGCTCCCTTGACCGCTCTGGTGGGCAGCTGCTATATGCGCCTCCAGTAGTGTGCAGGATCATAGTGGCAGCATGTGTCCTGCACAACATTGCAACCCGACGGGGCATGCCGGTGGACATGGTGGTGCCCCCACATCCCCATCCGCATGCACGCCCGCTGCGCATGGGAGGTGAAAGGGCATGTGGTGAGGCATCCTGTACCCAGCTTGTGGCAAATTTCTTCACCTAAAATCCCACCCCTGCGGAGTGCACACAGGCCTGGCACATACCAGCTGACAATTTATGATGATGACAAAAGGGACAGTCAACTGTCACAACCATACCACCCTGAGATTGTTTACCTGGAAGTGCTACATTGTGTGCATCCCTAGCTACTTAAACACACCGGGCCTCATTACGACCCAGGCGGTAAGTTACCGCCTGGGTCGTACCTTTACCACCATGGCGTAAACTACGTTTACGCCATGGTGGTTGGCGGACTTACCGCCCCATTCCGAGGTTGCCGGGGCGGTAAGTCCCCAATCCCCATTTACCCTTCCCCATTCCCATTTTTGCCCCATAGGGCATAATGGGAGTGGGGAAGGCGTTAATTACGCCACCGTAAATTACGGTGGCGTAATTAACAACAAGGTCCGTTAGCGCCATGGATTTTAACACCTGCTAAAAGCAGGTGTTAAATCCTCCATGGCGCTAAGGGACCTCGGAATCAGGCGGTAAGGGTCGGCGCTGTTTACGCTGCCGTAAACCCCTTACCGCCTGGGTCGTAATGAGGCCCACCCTATGCTTTGTCAGGAAAAGGCACACTTTCATGCAGCATGAAGGACTACCCCTTGCGAAATACTACCAACAAATAGTGGCATGTCACCCAACCCCTCCCTAACCCCATCTCAGCTACCCAACACAACATGGCATGGCATGCTATGTGAAAACAACCAAATGAATGCACAACACATGACACAAGTGTCACAAAGTACACTGTCCCAAATAGAAACAGGCCAGAGACAATTTCCGATCACTAATGAAAAAGAAACAGCACACATGAACAAATACTTACCAGCCAGACAAAACATTAGTACAGGATCCAACAGTGGCAACGTATGACAGTAAAAAATGAAAGTACTGCAAGTGTCACAACCTGACAAAGGCAGCACATCGACCTGTTCCAACTGCAGTGTGTTGCTGGTAGGCAAATGTGGCAGTGTACTGCATACAACATGAACTGCATCTGCAAAGGAGACTGGCTTGTTAAGACATGAAGAAGCTACATGCACATATGCAAAAAGTCCTGTATGTAATACAATATACAAATCAACAATACAGTGGAGAAATCAATACCAATCCCCACTAGGGATGTATACACAGTTTGGACTACAGACTGGCCACACAACTTATGGGAGCCCAATGCCTCTGTGTAAGTTACTGTTACTTGGTCACACCCTTTGCAAGCCCATGGAAAGGGGAAGCAGGAGGGGCGTGTGTGTCAGGAACCCAAGTTTCTAACCCAAACACAGGACAAGCCTGCATGTGCCCAGCAGGAATACACAGTGGATGCCTACGGGAGCCACACAAAGCAACACACTGTAACATGAATGTACAATCTGAAAGAAAATAGTTATCAACAGAAAAGCAAATGTAACTTAAAATAATGAAATGAAAAATAAGAACAAAAAATAATAATGAAAAGTATGAAATGAAAATTGAACAATCAAAATAGTAAAT
This sequence comes from Ambystoma mexicanum, assembly GCF_040938575.1. Lineage (NCBI taxonomy): Eukaryota > Metazoa > Chordata > Amphibia > Caudata > Ambystomatidae > Ambystoma > Ambystoma mexicanum. The sequence goes on along the minus strand of NC_090927.1, from coordinate 532,858,855 downwards.
CAATAAAAAATAGAAAAAATAAAAAAATAAAATAAAAAATAAAAATGAAAACAATCAAATAATCACATTAAACATAAAAAGAAAATGAAAACAATTAACTGAAAATATCAAAACAAAAAATCAAAATTAAAAAATTAAATTCTAATGAAAAAATCTACAAAAAATTCAATGTTGTCAAAAAGAAAAATGAAAAATGGCCATGAGGGCCATGGCCATTTTTCATTTTTCTTTTTGACAACATTGAATTTTTTGTAGATTTTTTCATTAGAATTTAATTTTTTCATTTTGATTTTTTGTTTTGATATTTTCAGTTAATTGTTGGTCCATGCAGCTAAGGTTACAATTCCGCCATGGTGGATGGCGGAATTACCGCCCCATTACAAGGTGAGTGGGGCGGTAATTCCCCATTCACCAATGGCCCCTTCCCCATTCCCATTTTTGCCCCATAGGGCATAATGGGAGTGGGGAAGGCGCTAATTACTGCACCGTAAATTACGGTGCCGTAATTAGCACTAAGGTGGTTTAGCGCCTTGCATTTTAACGCCTGCAAAAAGCAGGCGTTAAAATGTGAATCAGGCGTTAAGGGTTAACGGCACCGACAGCGCCGTTAAACCCTTAACGCCTGAGTTGTAATGAGGGCCCATGTGTTGACCGGGGTGGGGGGGTCACCCAGGAGTGAGAAGGTACAGGGTGCACCCCAACACCCAAATGCGTGGATGCTGAGAAAAAAAAATCCCTCCATGGGCTCATAGCCTGCACGGCTACCCTATAGTGGGAGAACTGCCGTCGCTGTCATTGGTGGTGCATTAGAAGGTGCGCGTGGTATGGGAGGCAGACCACGCAAAGCGCTGGCATGCTCTTCCATGGCAGCAAGCATGCGGGTCTGAAAGGTTTGGTTCTGCAGGATGATGGTACGGAGATCCCCATGCAGCACCTCACGGGTAGCCGGATTTCTGCCTGCAAGGCCTCGTATGATGCCCGGATCTCATCACGGGTTGCCTGGAGCTCAGCTGAGATTGTGCGTGTTAGCTGCTCCAGCTGCTGTTCTGACCTTGTACTCTGGGACACCTCAAGTGTACCCATTATCTCTGAGGGACCTGTGTTCTAACCTCAGGGCATCCCTGTGGGCCTGTGACTCTGCAGATATGGCTGTGCGCAGAGTCTCCAGTCCAGCCTGTCGGTCCCCGTTGGACGACAACATGTCCTCCCTGTGTGAGCGGCACATGGACTCTGTTGCCTGCTGCTGGAGCTCCACCTGCCTTTCAGGGGGGAGAATGGAAGTGGCCACCCTATCCATGGCCTGAGCCATCACCTCACACGATGCCCCCTGTTGTGCTGCAATAGTATAAATGGAGTTCTCCCACACAGTATTGCCTGGTGGCACACGGCCACCGCATTAGCGGGCACCACACCTTTTTGGGGCAAGGTGATGTGCACCTTGCTGTGCTGGCACTGCCTGAGGCTGCAGGACTGCATTCCTCCTTTGATCTGCTAGCCCAGGAACAGGAGCAAATATAGTGGAGTGTGATCCTGCATCCGTAACCGCCACAGGCAGACATTCCAACACTGAATGCCCCACAGAGGGGTCTACCCACAGTGCAGGTGGGTTGGATAGAACAGCATCCCTGCCAGAACACTCACCTGTGACGGGACATTTGTCTCAATGTCAGATTCATTACCTGAGGCACAGAGGTCTTCAGAGGTGTACCCAGAGACACCCCTGGACAGGATGGTCTGTAGGAGTACTGGATTTTCACCCACCAGCACCCCATGTCCTCCACTGGTGCCTGGTTGGGGCTGTGAGTACTCCTGCCCCTGTGCCATCTCCTCCTCCTCAACAGCATCTAGTGCCTCATCACCGGCAAAAACATTAAACAAAAGTAATGAAGACAGGCATGAACAGCACAGCCCACACACATAGGCATCACGATGTACACATCGAATACATAAATGACACATGTCACACATGACACTAACTCTGGTATGCGCACACTGGCAATGAAGTGGAAGGGGAGCCTAAAAGAAGACACTGAGTACTCCAAGATGGAAAAGCAACACATGTGCTGCATGCTGTATAGCACCTGCATCACACAGCCTGTCAGTGGAATGGACAATACACATACATGACACATGCCAGCACACAGATGGCAAGTAGCATAGCCATGGCAGATTTGACAAGGACACCCAGAAGGTAGCAAATCAGTACTGTGCCCCATCCATGTGAGATGGACATCATGAAATAGAAACTGCAAAAGAGTGTGACAAAACACGCAATGTGCCACATGCTGCAACAAAGCCAGTGTTCACTAATACAGTGATGGCAGGAACATGGATACATCAATGGTTGGTCACTTGGGCATGACAGAAGACAATTGTCATGTTGAACATTCAAACAGGGCCTCGAAGTGAAGGTGTGCAGGGCATGTGTAGGTGCATAATAGTCAATCAGCATGATTGATGAAATCATTCCCATAATAAGTAAACAAATATGGAGCATTGTGAGGTGAAATCTATGTCTGAAGTATGTTGAATTTTGGGCAGACGGGCACAAAAATGTGTGTTAATCATGCAAAGGATTCCATCAATCAGGAATCCTTTGCATGATAACAGTAGGAAAACAGTATGAACAATGTTGTGGCATGATGGCAGTTGAAGGGCAAGTGCAGTAATCAGGTGCAAATTGTTAACTGCGGTCAGAAGGAATACTCTAAAACCCAAACCCAAGGCCGGGGGATGGTTTGGAGGCACCACATGGGTGACCCATAGCAGTCATGACTACACAGCCTCACCTGGCACTCAATCAGAACAAATCACCCAAGAAACATACACATGGTTTGCACACACATGCATGCCCACTCACCGGACATTGCCTCAATATCTGGTAGGTCTCCCACACCTTGGATCTGATCCTCTGTGATGAAGCCTCCAGCGATTGACTCATATTCTGTGAGTACTTCCTCCTCTGGTGGAGACCCACTGCCAGTCACCAGAGTAGAGTCATGATGGGAAGCCAGCTTGTTTTTTGCTCCGGGTTTGAGGTCATTCCACTGCTTAGAGGAATCATCAGCTGTGCGCCTCACGAATCCAAGTGAACTAATCTGGTCCGCGATGCACTGCCAGTGGGCCCTACGTTGAGCAGTCATATTCTTGCAACCTGTACTCACCAGCATTTCGCGGCCATGGGCCGACACATAGCCCACAAGTGCGTCTAGTTCAACATCATTGAAACTCTGTTTCCTTGACGTGCCGGAGAGGTGAGCCGTGACTGGGGTCCTTGCCTGTACCGCAAGAGCACCCTTCTTCCTCTTGAGAGGTGGTGCGGACCCTGAGTGGCTTATGCCTCTCTGGTCGGTAGGGGCTGCAGTGTAGTTGGACTGGGCACTGGAAGCAGCCAAAGGCACGATGACGAAAGGTCTCACTGCAGGCATTGGCATCGGGTGATGTTGGCAGGACCAACCTTGGTGTTGTGGACTTTGACCAACACTGTCCGGCTGGGTGACTCAGAGCTGGGGACATTTCAGCCCCAGATCTACGTGTCCTGGTGACAGCAACTTTTACCGCCACACGTGGCTTTGACTTGGTGACACGGAAGTCGGCCTGTGAGTCATCCTGTGCCAGTTCGGTCAACAATATGGGCCGGGTTAACAAGGCCTGAGCTGGGATGGTGTCAGCTGCATCACCCCAACCCATTGGGGGGGCATAGGTGTCCCTGATTGGTCCTCCAAACACTGGCCTCTTGGGCCACCCTGCACATCCTGGCCATGTCCCCTACCACGGACACCTCTTGGAGGTCGGCCACTTTTGCCTCCCTTACCACTTGGTTGCCTCACAACCATGGCACTGATGTTCTTGTGCGAATGGGAGGTGCAGTAAGCAATTGTCCTTGGCAATTGGGGTGAAGGGGGCAGGATACTTGATGGAATATGTACTCTATTGCTCTAGCAAGTTTGTCTGTGATCCCTGGGGGAAGATGACGGGTCACGCAATGCTCAGGCACCCCGAAAACAAAATTTAATGTACATGCGACCCCTGGTAGCCCATGTGCGTGGAATAAAGAACTCGCACTACACGGTGGAACCCAAAAACACAAAAATAAGCGTATGCGTGGTACACGCAGGCTACAATGACCTCTGAATGGGTACACAACACACGGGGGAAACCAGAGTTGAAAAATACGTGCACGACTCACTGTCTGCCTGGAAAAAGAATGTGAAAAAGACACGCATGATCGCGTTGGCAACACCCCCGCCAAAAGAAGAATTGAACGCTGTCTGAGTATACAAGGAGTACGAACTGGAACTGTTGTGAAGTAATCGCGTGTGAACCGACAAGAAGTACAAGAATCACTTGCTTGCTCTCCACAAAAAGTACGTACAAGAAAATGGCGTCCTATGCGTACCTTTTAACCCTGCCCACACTTGCCACGTCACTTACGTGCGTACACGCTAAGGGCCTTTCCTCCAATTACACGCAGTGACACCCAGACGTGCAGTTTTTGCATGTGTAGAATCACTATGCACCCATGTGGAGGGAAACGCCCGTGCGCTTTACGTCACAGACGCGCTTACGTGCTAAGAGCCTTTCCTCGAATTACACACTGACGTGCATTTGTTTCATGTGCCAAATCACTCCGTATCAAGCTGGCCACGCGACAACACACGAAGACCAAGCTCCTGCCCAGAAGGCTATTTTCCTGCCCCCCAGATCCCCGAGCAATCTCCCACCTGCCATCTGCTGCTGCCTGCCTGCCTGCCTGCTGGCCACGTGCCTTGCTATTTGGTGCTTGCACGTCAGCCATCCGCAGGGTTCCAATCGCTGTGACCACCCCTGCTGGAACAGTAGACTCCCGACTGAAGTTCCATCACTCCACAGCCCAGCACCAGGACCCAGTTGCCCACCCACACCTGCCTCAGGGATTGCCATGTCTGGGGAAACACCATCAGAGACCACTGGCAACCCCCAGCCAGAGAGGCAGAGGGCTACCAGCTTCAGTGCCACAGAAGTTGGTATCCTGGTGGAGCAAGTCCTGGTGCATTATGATGCCCTCTTTGGAAGAGCACAGGCCGACAATGAAGGACGGAAGAGGATCTGGAAGGACATTGTGGCTGCCATCAATGTGGAGGGGGTGGCAGCCCGCCACATACAACATGTCTGGCAGCACTGGGAGGACTTCAGGTCCAGGACCCTCAGCAAGGCCCGGCGCCTCTTGGAGGCAGAGGATGCAGAGGGGTGCCGGGACCATCTTAGCGACAACCAGATGAGGGTCCTGGAACGTATACGCCCAGATCACCACCTCCAGGTCCTTGAGAGGCACACCCGTCTGGAGTCGAGTGGTAGGTGTCCATGTGTACTGATTGGACGCAGTGCATGTTGAGGTTTGCCAGGAGTGTGCAGCTTGGACATATGTCTGGAAAGGACCATGTATGGTTGTGTATGTGCAGGCACATGAGCCTGCCGCATGTGAGTCCAGTCATGTGAGAGGCACATCAATGGTGGATGTGTTTAAATGCATGATGCACGAATGCATGTAGGGATGCACACATGTTAGCATTTCTGTGTATGTACTGTGGCATGGTGGGGTGTGACACATGGATGCTGGTTCCACCTTCATGTACGTGCACAGTGTGCATATGTGTTTGTGTGTGTATTTGTATTTGTAGGAGGCTGATTGGCAGATTTGACATAGTTGTCGATTATTTCACTGTGACAGGTGGTGGAGATGTACAGATGCATGTATGTCTGGTGGCGTGTGTGCATGTGTTCGGCACTCTCCGTGTTGCATGTGATGTCAGGCTAACCTTCGGATGCTCATGCTGTTGTATGTGTATGGATGGTGCTGCCTGCTTGCAACATTCCTGTTAATTTGTGTATGTGTGTGGGTTCAAATGATATGTGTGTTGGGGATTGTGATGCCATCTGTGAAGTTTGACACTGCCACTCATGTGCAACTGTCATGTGTGTATCAGACCATTGCACAGTGCCCTGATGCCTGTGTTCTGTCTCTCCCTGTCTGCAGCGTCAACTGATGAAGAGGACGGAGACGGTGCTGTGGAGCACAGCGGGAGGGATCCCACCACCAGCCGGAGACGCAAGGACCAGCTCCCCTCCCGGGTTGTCATCTCTTTGGGGAGTGAGGAGTCTGGTGCTGCATCCGCGGCAGCAGCTGCCGAGGGTAGGTCCAAGAAGGGGAGGTCGGAGGTGGACTCCTCGGCAGCAGAAGGGCCAGCTGAGACCCCACAGGGGCCTATGGAGGAAGATGCCATGGAGTCATCCAGGTTGTTCGGGGGTTTGGTTGAGGAGGAGGCAGTGGAAGGACCAGGCACGGGGCCTTGAGGGGGGCATTCCACTGGTGCTAGTGGTGCAGTACAGGGGCAGGGACAGGAGGCAGCACAGGCCGCCGCGGAGGTGCCTGTGTGTAATCCTGTCCCCGATCCTGTGACTGCATCATCCAGCACCAGCAGGGATGCCTTCGTCCAGACCCGTTTTCCGGGAGGGGATGCGCGAACAACAACTGGCCTTCCTCTCCCTGCGAACGTGGCTATCCAGGACCAGGTTGAGCCTGTCCTGGCTGGGGTGGCGTTGCATCAACGTGGCATTCAGGATAACATGCAGGGTTCTCGTGTGGAGAATGCACGTCATTTTGAATGCCTCATTTACCGCGTGGACCTACTAGGATGGGTCAGCAGTGCTGGGTTCCTCCGTGTGCTGGAACTTCTATCGACCCCCTCCTCAACTGAACCCCCTATGCGCCAGTTGTCCTCCGTGTCATCTTCCTGCCCACGTATCACCTGGGCATCCTGTTGAGCTGGCTCTGACCCAGCGGCCAGGCTGGTGGAGGACACATCCCTGCCACAGTCGGGAGTTGGAGGTCCAGCAAGGGTGGCCACCCCAACAACTGGGCCCCAGCAGGAGGAGGACGTGCAGGCATCGACAGGCAGGGCACATGCACGGCAGCAGCAGGCTCAAGGTGGGAGCAATGATGGCTCGGGGCCATCAACATCACTGGGGCAGGCATCGGCCGGAGGGCAGGAGGACCCTGGATTGGGTGTGTCTTTCGTGTGGCAGCGGTTGGGCTGGCAAATAGATGCAGAGTGGCAGTGTGCGGAAGAGGCACGGCTCACTATGGTTAGGGTGGAGAACTCCATGCGCAGGGCATTGAGGCGGGCTGAGTGCCTCGAGGCAACTCGCAGGGAGTTGGGAGCTGGGGGAGGCCAAGGGGCCAGGGAAGAGGACCGCCTCCAAGACGTTGAAGAGGAGTTTGATGATGCCGGGACATCAACAAGTGAGCCGTTGGACTTGCCCACCGCCTTTGTACATAGTTCTTTAGGGTTAGGTTTCCTTTGTTTTTTCTTTTTTTGGAGTTCATGGACTTTGCTCCACTTTAAGTACATAGTTAATTTTATAGGATGTTTGTTCGGTTTCCTTTTGTTTGGCCATCATGGACCCTTCTGACTTGCAGTGTATATAGTTCCAGAATTGTACATACTTTTGTTATTGTTACATCTCATGGATCAATGTTTTATTTTAATTTGTTCATGTCCTTTTTTTGGACATTGGATATGGACCACTTCACTTTTTTGCTCTTGTTGATTTTTGTTTTACATTGGATTTTTTATTTTTCTATTTCATCATTTCTTACTTTACAAGTTTGATATTTCATTATGTTTTTCCATTACGTATTTTAATACAAATCATATATATTAATTATTGGTGTTGTGTACTGTCATTGGTTTTGTGCATGTCTCAATGAGCATTGCCTCAGTCATGTGTTGCGTGGCTCTGTTGTCCATTTCTCCATGGCCATGGTGGTTCTTTTGAAGCTCTCATGGCATGGGTAAATTGGGAGTGGGTGCAGTGGATGGTTGTGTGCTTGTACTGAGGTGAAGGGGGGATTTGTGTTGGCATTAGGCCCATGGGTCTCGCAAGTACCCCTCAGTGGGTGGGTGGGGTCATGAGCCGGGGCCTGCTGGTAGGTGCCCCTCAATGGTGGGTGGGTGTTACTGTGCGTGGGTGGGGGACATGAGCCGGGCCTTGCTGGCAGGTGCCCCTCAATGGGTGACATGAGTCAGGGCCTGCTGGCAGGTGCCCCTCAATGGTGGGTGGGTGTGTGTGTGGGTGGGTGGGGTACATGAGTTGGGGCCTGCTGGCAGGTGCCCCTCAATGGTGGGTGGGTGTGTGTGTGGGTGGGTGGGGGACGTGAGTTGGGGCTCACAAGTGCATGGTGCCATGTGGGCTGCCTGCAGGGCATGGGGGGGGGGAAAGGGCACACCCGGGAAGGCCCACAATGCCAAATCACATGTGAAACTCCCCGCGCACCCCGAAATACACGTAGCCTGCCCGTGCCAGGCCTATCATGTGTGAAACTCCCCGTGCACCCCCGAAATTCACGTAGCCCACTCGCACCCGGCATATCACGTGTGAAACTCCCTGCGCACCCTCGAAATACACGTAACCCGCTCACGCCAGGCCTATCGCATGTGAAACTCCCCACGCACCCCCGAAATACACGTAGCCATTTCAGACCAGGCCTATCACGTGTGAAACTCCCCGTGAACCCCCGAAATACACATAGCCCTTTCGTGCCAGGCCTATTACGTGTGAAACTCCCCATGCACCCCCCGAAATACATGTAGCCCACTCGCGCCAGGCCTATCGCATGTGAAACTCCCCGCGCACCCCCGAAATACACGTAGCCCGCTCATGCCAGGCCTATCGCGTGTGAAACTCCCTTGCACCCCCGAAATACATGTAGCCCGCTCCCGCCAGGCCTATCGTGTGTGAAACTACCCACGCACCTCAGAAATACATGTAGCCTGCTCGCGGCAGGCCTATCGCGTGTGAAACTCCCCATGCACCCCTGAAATACATGTAGCCCTTTCGCGCCAGGCCTATTGCGTGTGAAACTCCCCGCGCACCCCCGAAATACACGTAGCCCTTTTGTGCCAGGCTTATCGCGTGTGAAACTCCCCGTGCACCCTCGAAATACACATAGCCCACTCACGCCAGGCCTATCGCATGTGAAACTCCCCGGCCACCCCCAAAATTCACATAGCCTGCTCGTGCCAGGCCTATCGCGTGTGAAACTCCCCGCGTACCCCCGAAATACACATAGCCTGCTTGCGCCAGGCAATCGCGTGTGAATCTCCCCGCGCACCCCCGAAATACACGTAGCCCACTCGCGCCAGGCCTATGTATGTGAAACTCCCCGTGCACCCCTGAAATACACGTAGCCCGCTCGCGCCAGGCCTATCACGTGTGAAACTCCCCACGCACCCCCGAAATTCACGTATCCTGCTCGCTCCAGGCCTATCGCGTGTGAAACTCCCCTCGCACCCCCAAAATAAACGTAGCCCGCTCGCGCCAGGCCTATCGCGTGTGAACCTCCCCGTGCACCCCGAAATACACATACCCCGCTCGCGCCAGGCCTATTGCATGTGAAAGTCCCTGCGCACCCCCGAAATACATGTAGCCCGCTCGCGCCAGGCCTATCACATGTGAAACTCCCCGCTTACCCCCCACAATAACCGCAGGCACCCCAGCCACCCTGGGCATGCCCCACAGGCAGCCCACTCACCCTCCCCATGCCCCGCAGGCAGGCTATCCACCCTGGGCATGCCCCACAGGCAGCCCACACCACAGGGGGTACTTTTTCTATGCAATTTACCTGGTGCGAGCCGGGTAGGAGTATTCAGAGGGGTGCACAAGTACATTTTCACGCATTTCGGTTGCCTTGGGTGGGTTACGCGCAGTATTTTCACACGATTACATTGTAGCGGCACTGTAAACTGGTCCAGGTTTAGCACGGCCCTTTGCAAAGCATTGGGGATTTCAATGGCTTTTCCTTGCGCAAGGGGCGTTCTTGGTGGCGTAACTGGCGCATGCTCCCTCTCTGCGCTGCTCGTGTGCGCTGGCTCTGCGCTGAAATCTATGAATTACCCCCTTTGTGTTTGAAACTCACTTGGTTTCTTAAGGCTGTATTATTGAATGTTAGGAGAAAGAAGAAATAATGATATACCTATTTTGCAATTTCTACAAGGTAATTGGCAGACAAAATTATAGAAAAGCATGGAATGTATGCATTTGTGAAGGTGTGGGTAATAAAGCAAAAGGATGTGATTTACAGGCAGAGGTGTTATTTCAGATGGGAGCTTTTCAATGATAGTGTCTATCTGTGTGAGTGTATGAAGATGCATGGCCTTATCCTGGCTGTATATAATTTTATAATACACTACTAAGTGTTTTTCTACAATTATACTGTTATTTCTCCCATCTTCTAATATTATAATTTTTTAGACAGCTGTGTGTGTAAAAAAATGTTTAGATAGCAGCCAGGATTGGAAGTGACAGTTGATTATAGCAGATGGGAAAAATGACAGTAAGTTCATTTTATAGGTTATACAAGTTAAGTGGCAGTTACTCTGTTGATATGCATTCATAAGAGTTGTACATGTACTGTGCAGAAAATATGCATACCTGTAGTTTGTATTCATGCATGTGGATATGCATGCAGCTGTAAGTAGAAAATCTTGGAGACTTGTACAGTAGTTTGTGTAGTAGGTGCTTTCCAATGATATGAGACTTGTACTCAGAGTGATCAACAGTACATTTGAAGTGCTGAACTCTGATGATGGAGTTAGATGTAGAGGTCTTGGATGTGATTGGTGGATGGTTGTGTGACTGCTTAGCTGTATCCAATGAGGGAATGGCAGAGAGAGTGAAGTGGAAAGGGTAGAAGGGCTGTCTAAGAGTTACACGGTCCGGGGGCACCGTGGCTCTCCGCGAACAGGGCGTGCCATTTCCGGGGTTTTCCAGCAAATCCAGCATGGGAAGGGGACTGTAGGGATCAGCCAACCAGATGTTGAGGTTGTGGATTTGTGTTGAAAGAGACTGTGTGTAGTGAAGATGGCAGAAGTGGAGAAAGGGTGTTGGTGCTTGGAGATATGTTCGTGCATGGTTTACAGCAGTATGCTCAATGCAGGCATGTGGCAAACAATTTTGATGTTAAAGGAGTGGAGGTGGTGTGGAGCACTGTGCCTGATTGCGATGTACAGGGAAATGTACAAGTTTGTGAAGATATGGGCCGGATGAACAGTCCCCATGTGGTGGTAGTTTTGCACTATGGTGCTTTCCATTTGTGCTATGTCAGTGCCCCTACTTTGTTGGCAGATTTGGAACACTTGGTTCAAGCAGTAATGAACATCCTTCCAAATGCCAAAGTATTTTTTTCTGGATTAGTACCTAGGGCAATATGGGACAATAGTTCTGTGTTTTGTCCTCTGCAAAACATTGCTAGGTGTGCAATCAACCGAGGCATGTGTGCTTTAATGCTTAGAGCTGGTATGTTCTTCTGTAATAATGAGAATATTGATTCCAGTAATGCTGTTTATTTTAAAGAAGATGTCATTTACTTATCTTTTATGGGAAATCCCATTCTGTTTTGGAATGTAAGGGTTGCTTTGGAGAAGGTTATGTGAAGATTTTGGAAGTAAAGTAAGAAAAAATAAACCCCCAAAAATACAAAATAACAGGTGTCTGTCAAGCATCTGCAAAAAAAAAAACAAATTGTTCTTTTCAGGGAAATGGGGCACCCTATTTAAATTTACATTCACTATGCTCAGATTTTGGATATGTCTGCGGACATGGCGGTAGTCTGCAGACAGCGCGTTTTCCATTTGGGGATTTTGGGGTGGAGAGTCATGCAAATGAGAATGAGTAGAGCAAGGGGTTGGTCAGTAAAGTTTACTGGGTGTGTTGTGTAAGGAGAGAGTTTTTCAGAAAGTCTTTTTCCTGAGAGAAGAACAGATAGCTATGGCTGTTTGTTTCAGAAAACAGATCATCTGGATTTTGGGAGACTCATGGATACATTGGTTGGTGGTGCATGCAGAACGCTGTGGGGTAGCTGCAGATCTTGGATTCCCGCATGTGGAAGTGCACTGGCATGGAGTACGTGGAAAGAAGTGGCTGGACTTGGTACCTCTCTGTGCTAGTTTGGAGACAGAGCATCATCCAGACATAATTATTATTCATTGTGGAGGGAACAGATCAGGACATGTGTCTGGAATTTCATTGCAATTTGCAATGAAAGAAGGATTTGGGAAGGTTATGAACACAAAAAAACACCACCAAAAGGCTCTTTTCAGAGCCACCGCTTCCTCCCAGAGAAAAAGTGCAATGGTTTTGATAGGGCAGCACCCCCAAAATGTTACATGTCCGCGAACTGTCCGTGGACTTCTAAAAAATGCAGAGGGCCCTGCACCATTTATTTGCCACTTCTATTTTTAAACTGCGAAAGGCGGCTCTGAAAAGAGACTTTTTTTGGATTGTTGTTGTTTCATTTTTTTGTTTTTTACACACGGCACAGGAGAGGAGGGGAAAGGGGTGTAAGGAAGGGACACCAACCACGGGGATAAGAAAGGGCAGGTGGAGAGAGGAAGATGTAGGGTGGGCCTTATTTAGCTAGGTAGCAGACCTTCTGGTGCTCCTTGACCCCAGTCTTGAAAGCACTTTGAGGATTCTCCCCCCTGCAGAGTACTCTGTCGCATTACATGCACAATATAGTGACCCTCGAAAGGTAAGGGTCAACAGCATCATGAATGGCCTGTGAGGCATCTGGAGGGATGCGCTCTCCCACAGGAGTGTCTCTTGTGGTGAGAGGAGCGGAAACGGGGGATGTGGTAGAGGAACTCAACCAACTACGTTGATCACAAGGTACAACCTTGCCAATGGCCCCACCGTGGAACGACCTTAGGTGTCGCTTCATGGATGTCGTACCAAAGCTGTACGAAGCAGGCCTCCCACGGCTAAGCACCATTTTGCACTGGTTGCAGGTGACCTTGTTCGCATGTGCTTTTGGTACATCACCATGAATGGTACAACCGCCACACCCAAGACTCACGGCGAGTGCTGGTATTAGGGACTTCCACTACCTCATCCTCTTCATCCTCCTCCTCTACATCCTCACACCTGTTCACCTCTGCAGGCCCTTGGGGAGGTGGTGGTGGAGGGGGTGGGGGTGGTGCTGAGGCAGATGTAGCACCAACTGGAGTAGCAACAGCAATGGATGCCATCAGGGTTGATGAGATAATCTCAGCAAGAGCAGCAAAGGCAGCAAAAGTCAATCTGCAATAGCCAGAAGTACAATGAAGATCAGCTCTAGGGTGTGGCCTTTTATTGGGGTGCTGGTGTGTGCTGCGCAGACAGCCGCGCTGTCCGTGGACAGATCGAACACCCCAAAACGGCTCAAAAAAGTTCCAAAAAGTATGTAGAAAGCCAGGGTCATTGTCTGGGACATGTGCAATGGTGAAATTTTACTGTAAAATACTTTGGATTGTCTGAAAAAGTACTTTTAAAATGTTCATGGACCCAGACAGTGTCCACAAATCAGGACACACGCTCAATGTGGGTGCGGTCACATGATGACGTCGCGAACACGTCCGCAAAGGGAACGGGTGTCCACAGGACACCAAATGCACAGGAACAGTCATGCGCGTGCGTGTGGGTGTTCTACAGACAGTGTTCAGGTCCTGAAACGAATTAAAAGTGCGACACAAGTGAGACGGACAGTTACAGACAGGTGCGATGTTCGTAGGACGTATGGGTGTGGTGCGCATGTGCGTAGATGTTCTACAGACAGTATGGACAGGTATAGTGTCCTTACGACACCCCCATTTGGGTTAAATGCGAACATTTCAGACACCGGGTGTGTTCTGAGAACAGTTCCATCTTGCTTGCGGACAGTACGGACAGGTATAGTGTCCTTAGAACACCCACATTTGGGTTAAATGCGAACATTCCAGACACCGGGTGTGTTCTGAGAACAGTTCCATCTTGCTTGCGGACAGTATGGACAGGTATAGTATCCTTAGGACACCTTCATTTTGGTTGAGGACATCACGGACACTGCATGTGTTCTAAAAACAGTTCCATCTTGCTTGCGGACAGTACGGACAGGTATAGTGTCCTTAGGACACCCCCATTTTGGTTAATTCTGGACATTCCGGACACCCGCGCTGTCCGCGGACACCTTAACTGCCTTTTAAAAAAAAAAAAGACGCAAAGGACTGAATTAAAACACACAATATTTTTTTATTATTATATACAGATGTAACATTTTTGAAAGCGACGGGGAAGCAGAAACTGACACAAATACAGGGGAATTAGAGGTTTGTAGAGGATGGATGGGAGGGGATGAAGGGATGGAAGTCTCATCAAAACATTTTTCTTGGTGTTGAGGGTTTGGGGATAGTTGACTGGGACATGGAGAGGGGGAACAGGTGCATGTGGGACAAAGATATTTAATTTTTTCTTTTATGCGGTCCTCAAAATTTCAAAAGATTGAAATTTTCCATAAGCATGTCCATTTTTTGTTCCATGCGCTACAGAGTATTTTCTAATGTCGCTTTTGGTGTATTATTTTCTATGTTTGTATGGTCTGTTAAAAATATATATATATGTTAAGTGCACATAAAGTAATGATTATTAGTATCACTGTCTTCAGACATTTCCTCACGTGGGAAATTTTCCTCAAGCCATTCCAAAGTACTGGACATTTCTGTGTAAAAAAAAAATATTACTTTTAGTGTACCTAATACAGAAGGTTTAGAAATATATAAGAAAAATGAAGTTTACTTACTAGTTTCTGGTAAGTTGTTTTCTTACTGTTGTGTAGGACTGCTGTTGCTCCTAGATGTGCAGTTTCTGTGAGGTAATTATGTTGGAAGCATATCTTTTTTGTTTTGGTATATTCCATTTTAGTACATATAGTATTTAAATGGGTGGTTGCTGTGTTACATATATAGGTTCCACTTCTTATTTATTATTACATATAATGTGTTTATATGCTGCTTTTTGAACTTGTTCAGTGTTTATATAGCATGATAGAACAATGTAAGATATACACCCTAAGTTTTTGGGTAGTGTTGCTGTTGTCCGCGTCCATCCGCGGACATACGCACAGTCCACGGACATCAAAATCACTAGCAGAGGGTTTGGCATATTCTATGTTACATGTATATAATGTAAGGGAATCCTAGTAAACATCTATCAAATTCAATGTGTATTCAATAAAAGAAACTTTAAAAAGGGAGCTTATGGTTAAGTTGCGCTACTGAAAACCTATGAAATTCAGTAAAAAAAACTTTGTTAAAGGGACGTTATGGTTCCAAGTAAAATCGAAAAACCCCTGAAATTCGCCAGTTATGGTAAGCTAAGCAACCATAACTAGGGCCACCACAGTGCATTGCTAAGACTAATACCCAGGACATCAAAGATGACATCACAAATGTCATTGATGACATCACTGATGACATCAAATGTCTGACTCGCTCTTTTTTCCTTAGGTGATATATCTTGGCCAGTAATAGTTAGGAACGAAGAAATCAAAAAGTACTATATTTGTAGGCGTACACTTCAAATATGTTCTTACAATAATTCAATTAGGGTCCACTCACAGCATATGAAACATATACATAGGAAAAATACACACTTAAAAGATAGCAATGCTTTCTGTGTATGAAGACAATCAGTAAGGTTATCAACATTTTCATATTGTTCTGCTGTTTTATTATTACTGTACTTTCTCTGGCTGTGCTCATATCTGTATTTGCATTACTTTCTTTAGGGATCATGTGATATTTGTACATAGGGGAGTAGTAGGTTTGAAGCAGAGCAATCCTTTCTGTGCATAAAGATAATCAGTTAGGTTGTGAACACTTTCTGCTTCTACTGCTGTTTTTTTGCGTACTTCACTTTCTCTATATATACTCATATTTGTATGTGTTGTTGTGTCTTTGTGTTTTGTATGTAATAATGAAATTATGTACTAAGTGGTTTTATTAGATACTTATTACATGTTGCACTGTACGCAAAACTCTAATATGAAAACAGTTATCATTTCACTATTCAACATGGCAACTTTATGAATATTGCATCTCCATCATGTATGCTGCACACAATGCCTATGTTTCTACATGAGTATCTTAGTATACTGTATTGAAATTAATAAAAGAATGCTATTTTTATCAATGCATAGCTTAATGCACTGATTAGCACTTGATATTTATTCCAATAACCATTGACACTGTTTTTATTAACATTACACTAAGAATCCCTTGTACAGACTTTTCATGAAAGGTAAATGCACATGTGATGTCATCAATGATGTCATCAATGACGTGACGCGCGCATGCGTTTCCCTCAGCACGGGTTAAGGGTGAGCGGGCCCAGCAGTTCGCTGTACGTGCCTTTCGTGGAGACCGACGTGTGTTGCTGCTTCCTGTTGTTTCGCGCGCCATCACAACTTCACAGCTATCAAGGACGTATCTCTTCCTTTGGCGGGGATATTGGCTACGCGTGTTTTTCTGCATCGCGCTAGTCAGGCGGTGAGTCGCACACGCTCTTTTTCCCACTGCGGATACCCCTGTGTATCGCACCCATTTTCGATGTCATAGTAGCCTGCGTGTCCCACGCGTACGCGTTATTCGTGTTACTGGGTGCCACCGCGTACTGCGGGAGGTTGAATCCACGCACGTAGGCTGCAGGGTTGCGTGCACGGTTTTACTGCCAGTTTTGGGGTGCCTGAGCGTTGCGTGACCCGTCACCTCATCACCGGGGTCACATACAGCCTTGCAGGTGCAGGGGGGCTGTTAACATCTTGCTTCCCACCCCCTTCACCCCAATTGCCCAGGTCAATTGTGGTGTACACCTCCCATTGTCACCACTCCATCTGTGCCAGCACTACTACATCTGTGCCATGGTTGGGAGGGCACCAAAGGTGAGGGGCGCCTCAGCTGGGCGTCCTCCTCGTGGCGGGCGTGGTCGGGGACGCGGCCGTGGTGACCAGGGAGTAGGGGGACTCCAGGGTGTCCAGGGCAAGCCACAGAGGGGGAAGAGGCAGGGGTGCGCCACTTGAGCACAATGTTGTGCCATGTGTCGGTGCAGTCATGCCACCAGCTCCTGCATCTGGCACTGGCACCCGTTCGACCCGGCAGACCATTCCATCGACTGCCACGGGCCCAAGGGTAGTTGTAGCTGCAGGTGCAGCTGTGGACACCGCCACCCAGGCTCAGGGTTTGCCAGCGCAGGCTCCGTTGGCACTTGAAGAGCCCTTGGTAGATCTCCAACAGGCCAGGGGGAAACCGGCACGCCGGGCTGCTCAGACCAAGACACGTGTCCCTGGGGCAGTCATGTCATCTGCTGCCCCCAACAGCACCCCGGTTGTGAGTCTGCCAACCAGGACCGTTGCGGTCAATGACCCTGCCACAGCTGATGTTGCTGCGCAGGGTCCATTAGTGGGCACCCAGCTGCCACTGACACAAGTCAGGCCTTTGGTCATCCCTCCACCTGCCACTCCCTTGGCTCAATCCACCGAACCCACTGGCCATACTGGTCAGGGCGGCATTAGCCAGCCAGGGTCTGCGCCACAGTCCAAGAGGAGGAAGGTTGCACCTGCAGCACAGGCTGGGACCCCACACACAGCTACGACCTCCTGCACGTCGAGGAAGAAGCCTTTCTGTAAGCAGGAACTGGACTTCCTCGTGGACTACGTGTGGGGCCACAGCCGTGACATGCTAGTGGGTGGCAATAGTCAGACTACGGCTGCCCAACGTGACACCCACTGGAAGCATGTTGCGGAACATGTCAGTTCATTCGGCCATGAGGTGCGCATGGTGCAGGAGTGCAAAAAGCGTTGGAATGACATCAAGCGCAGCACTAAGGCTAAGCGTGTCTCGAATTACAACTTGACTCTGGTGACTGGCGGTGGGCCTGCACCAGAGGAGGAAGAGCTCACTCCGCATGAGGCTCTCGTTGCGGAGTTCATACCACCTGAATTGGTGGAAGGAGTGGGAGAGATGCTGGACTTTGATGCGCAGTCCAGTGAGTGTTGATGCGTGTTTGTTGAGGACGTGTGTGTTTCACTTGTGGGATGTGTTGTGCATGATTGCTGCTACATGTGACGTGTACATGGTTCTGATGTGTAAGTAATGCAATGCTTCCGTCATGCATGTCTCCTCTGCCTGCATGCGGGACTCCATGTAGGCATGCTTCCTTGCCCCTCCTCCGCCACTCTGCACCCCAGTTCCACCTTTGCACTGGTCTGCTTCAATCTTGCCAATGTGTACTTTCTTGTTCATGTGTCCTGTGTAGATGCTAACTTACAGCGTAGAATCTGCCAGACATATGCCGTGTGGTACAGCCTTAGTACTCGATGCAGGGTATCTCACTTGTACTGTGCATGGGTCAGATGTCCCGCAGGGACATGAGTGCCCATTCATGCTCCATGTGCATTGCACGCATGCCCCTATGTGTCCTTGACTGGATGATCACTGTAATATAAGTCCTTGGTTACATACATTGCCTGCCATCTCATCAGCCTTCCCATGTCAACTGTGGCTCAGTCCTGCATTGCACACATGTTTAGGCTCTGACAATCTGTGTGGCTCACAGGCCTCAGCCTGTTCAATGGCCAATGACTCTGCCCAACTCTTTTTGTGTCTTCTTCACACGTGGGTGGCCTCCAGAGTTTTCATCATGTGTCCTGCCTACTGTCCCAGCATCATTTGCAGTGTTGTCATTTGAATCACATTAAGCTGTTGATGCCAGTCAACAGTGCCTGTCAATACACAGGTGTATGGTCAGCCTTTTGATACCATGCTAGGCATCCCTGCTTTGGTACTGGGGTGGAGGGGTGCTTGGCTTCTAGATATGGTACACATTGAATGCACAATGCACGTGATGTGTGAATTTGACATTGCACTGCCTTCACATTTCCTGGCACACACCATGGAGTGCTTGTACATGTAGGTAGTGAGTGGCGTACACATTTTCTGCACTGCATAGACCCATTTCCATGGAAACTGCCACCTTTCAACAGGTCTGATCACAGAAGCTATTCAAAGTAGACCCAGCATGCATGCCAGGTTATATGTTGTGTGTCACATGTCTGCCGGATGCGTTTGCTGTCGGTGTGTGTGTGTGTCGTGTGCTTCTGACATGTGTAGTGACCTTTTTTCTCTATATTTTTCAGGTGATGACGCAATGAGGCGGAGGATGGTGTTGTCATGCCAGACACAGGGTTGCTAACACCACATCAACCCGGCACTAGTGGGGGTCGTGGGGTGGTAGGCCACGAAAAACCCGCAAGTGCTGCAGTCCATCTTGTCTCTGGCTGCCTATGAGTCCAGCATTGATGACGACTCTGACGTCCATGTTGAGTTGGATGAGCATCAAGTCCATGTGTCAGGGGTGAGTGATTCTGATGTGGACACTCCTCTGTCAGTGACCCCTGCACTGAGGGATCAGACAGTCTTGGTTCCTCCGCCCGTGGTGGATCGGGACGCAGGGTCACCCTCCACACCAGTCACTGATGTGCCTGGGACATCACGTCGACGGGGGCATGTAGTCGTGCAGCCTCGGGCGGTGCCAACACAGCGAGGACCCCCAGTCCTTGGGTCCCGCAGGGGTCAAGCCCGGCAACGCGGTCGCCGCGCGCAACCGCTGTATACTGAGTGGGAGCAAGACATGACTGCCAATTCCGAACGGCAGGGGGCAGCAATGGAGTACATCGCTGAGAGCATGCAGTGTGTGGCCCGATCTGTGCTCCCCCCTGCTATGCAGGTGCTTCTCCAGCAGCAGGCGGCACGGTCCACGGCATGGCGGCCTCAGACAGGGCACGCCAGGCTGAAATGTCGTCTCTGCGTCAAGCAATTGCTGCTCACGCAGAGGTGCACATGGATGCCCTGAGGGAGGAGTATGCTTCCCTCAGATCCACTCTGGGTGTCCTTATGATGTCCCAGAGGCAGCAGGCAGAGGAGAGGTTTGCACAGCATGAGCGTACCATCTCGGCTGAGCTACAGGCTTGCCGGGAGGTGCAGCGGTTGTCCAGCCAGGCCTTGCAGGAGGAACTCTGTGTTGCAAGAGGAAGCACGTGTATCACGTGAGGTTCTGCATGCAGACCTATGTCACATCGCCACACAGAACCAGGCTCACCCGTCCGGCAGAATTGCTGCCGACGAGGGGCAAGCTGCGGTGAGGCGTGGCCAGGCTACTGTGCCACATCCTCCTTTACAGGATGAGCCAGACTGGGACGACCATCTATCTCCCACATAGGTCTGGCTGTGCAGGCATTGAGCCCATGGAGTTTTTTTTGTTTGGCTCAGCATCATCGCATGTGGATGTTGAGCAGCACCCTGTACCTCCCCCCTCCTGGGTGCCTCCCCTCCCCCCCGGGTCGTATGTGGCCATTTTTGATTTTTCTTTTAGTTTAGTTAGTTAAGTTTCTGTTTGATAGTTAGTTTAATTAGGTAATGTAGGTTTTCCATTGTTAGTGTAATTAGTTAATAGTTGATTTAGTTTAAAATTGCTAGTCTATTGTGCTTTCATGTGACGGTGCAGTGCTTTGTGGCTTTTGAAGGCATCCACTGTCTGTTCCAGCTGGGCCCTTCAGGCTTGTCTTGTGTATGTGTTTGCTGCTTGGGGTCCTTGACTCACATATGCCACTCCTGCCTCCCTTATCCATGGGCTCGCAAGGATGGTTCGGTGTTACAGAATATTACACAAGGGCTTTGGACTGTCACATCTGTGGCATGTCTGTTGCTGTGTGACTTGTGTTGACACCCATAGTGGGGATGATTTTGGTGTTATTGTCCACTGTTCCGCTTTTGCTAGATGGGGTGTGTCATGATTATTGTGTACATTGATTGCTATGCATTGTGTAGTATGTTTCATATCTTTCCTGTACACGTGCTAGTTGCAATTCATGCTGTAGATAGTGTTCCACACTCTGGATGTTAAAGACGGACTGATGGTGTGATTTGTGATGTGACTCTCTGACATGGTCAAGTAATGAGATGCCTGATGAGACACACACAGATGACTTTGAAGCATTAATCATGTGTTTCATGCCCTTTCTGCAGGGGGATGGGCTTGCCAGCAGACATGGCCCATTGGACGACGGAATTCTGTACCCGTTTGTTGGTGCCCACATGCACATGTGTGCACAAGCAGAGGCACAGGGATTGCAGACACACATCCTAGAACTGCTGACATGTTCCAAGGAACTCCAGGCAAGGTGAGCATCACAGGGGGGCCACGACACAGCAAAGCTTGCACCAGGCGAGTTGCACATGCAGGCTTAGTCACAGCACTGAGGGTGAGCTTAGACGAATATTGGTGTTGAAGCACACAATGCAGCTCAGATGTGTTTGTGGACTGATGGATGTTGATAGTAGGGTTGTCTGGGACACATGCAGGGGCAGTGGCACATACCCTCCGGTACACCAAGGTCCATTGAGGCACTTGTATCAACCATGTAGCCTTCCGAGACATGGAAAGGGGCAGCTCACAGGGACATACAGCAAGGGACATACTCGGGTGCAGTGCATGTCTTTTCCATGTACTTTATGATAAATGCACTGCCAACTTTGTTTCTGTCATGGTGGTACGCAACTTGCTCTGAAGTCATGGCTTGCTATATGGGTCTGTCTGCTTACCCAGGGAACATTGCATGTTGTGTGAATTGTGACACATTGGTGTTCCATTTGCCACGCACCCACCAGCGGCTGACTTACTGCATTGACTGTGTATGACCCGTCACAGGGGTGATGTTATAAATGGGTACGAAGCATCGACACCAGATTGTCGGTTTGTAGAGTAGTTTGTTGCTATGGGGCATGTTTGGTGTTGTGTTTTTGTGTAATTGGCACGTACAGGTTGTTGACTGTGGCTCTCTTTGCAGCATTGTAGTGCTCCTGTAACCGGACTTGAGAGTGCGCAGGCAGGAGGCCAGCACTCAAAACCAGAGCTAAGTGTCTTGTTGGTTTTTTTTCGAACTGCTTTGCATAGGCTTGCTGGGGAGTGTACTAATGCATGGATGTATGTGTGGTTCAATTTGGTATGTTTTTCCTCCCTAATCACCCGTGATCCTATGCAATTTTGAACCCTGTACTCTCTACCCGGTGTTCCTGCTTCCCGTACCTATCCAAGCAACGTTCCCTGACTCTCTTTCCCCGCTGGGGTTGCGGATGCCTGTGTAAGCCCCGAACTTGCAGGCGCCAAAACCATAGAGGGGGTGGTTGGTTCGTACCACTCCTGAGCCTGGACTACAGGAGGCCATGACAATGATGTCCAAGTTTGTTTGGATTGTGTATGTGTTCATGCAGGTAGTACATTTTTGTGCATTCCCTAGTTTCATGTGTCATTCCTCCTCCCCTCTCCTGCCACTCATTCCAGTCATCCAGTGTGTCAACACCTGTCCCGACTGCATATCCCTGAACCTCCTTCCCCACCAGGGTCTCAGGGGCCTGTGTGAGTTTGACCTTGCAGGCACCCGGGACATGGTGGGGGTGGTTGTTTCCGTGTACAGGGGACCTGTGACAGTACACATCCGTTCATGGTGCATCATCCTATGTCATGTACCACACATGTTTCACATCCTGTCGTGACATTGTTTTGCTGTGCTACCTTGGTTGTTGCATCATTGTGGTAGTACTTGGCCTTTGTGAGGTACTGCTACGTCAAGTCATCTACTGGAGGGTGTTCTGGTTCGTTTTTCTGGCTTGGATTTTGTGATTTTGGACATTGATTATGAGGGTGTAGGCACCTTTTTACACACAAGGTGGGAGATGGTGACAAAGGGTAAAGGTGATCCTGTGGCCAGGTGGAATTGAGGTTTGAAGGCTCCATGACCCAGGTGCAGTTGTTCAGTGGGTCATGGTCATTTGTGAGGGAGGGGGGGGGGGTTGTTGTTGATAGTTGCCTTGCCCTGCAGTGTGATGGGAACTCTGACATTGTAATGGTGGTATCCTATGTGCATGTTGTGTTCTGCTGATCAATGCCTGTTCATGTGTTGTGTTTTCCTTTCAGGTGCGAGGGGATAGTTGTGGTTTGACATGCTGGGGT
The DNA here is from genome assembly GCF_040938575.1 of Ambystoma mexicanum. Taxonomy (NCBI): domain Eukaryota; kingdom Metazoa; phylum Chordata; class Amphibia; order Caudata; family Ambystomatidae; genus Ambystoma; species Ambystoma mexicanum. The sequence goes on along the minus strand of NC_090927.1, from coordinate 532,835,959 downwards.
GTACACATGGTGAATGTTCACATGTGATGTGTAGAGAACACTAATGGTCACTTGAGTGCACATGCATATGTGGAGTGCATGTCCTTGCAGAACCACACACTTGCACTCTGATGCACTACATGTACTCCCACCCTTGCATATCCACGTGTACACTGTTTGCCTTCTAGTGCCCACTGTGTCTCTGCAGCACATGTTCTGTGACTGATTATGGATCCTGTACATGCCTAATTTGCTGTTTGATGTGGTCTGTCACTTAGATGTGATGCTCAGGGTGTGCATCACACACAATGGCTGTTCACTGTGCTGTGCGCTGAGCAGTGTTTTGCAGGAGTAGGACACTGCACACATGAGCTGCAGTGTTGATTTTGCAATGCACAATGTGCATGTAGACAGGCATTCATTGTTATGTTACGTCTACAACTCTTGTAATGCATTTGGAAATGACTTATTTTGGGTGGGAGATTTTGTTGGTCTGTCATTTCATCTGATTCCGGGTCAGGCATCATTGTCTGATGTGACTGTACATTTAGGACATGGCAATGTGTTCCTTATTGTTACTGTGTTGGTGTATGGGTATTGCTTGCCATGTCATGTTGTGGTTTGGGAGGGTTTGAGTGACATGACAGTGATGGCCATGGCCTGTTTTGCAGGTGTGTGTGATGCACACCTTGCATATCAGGGTCATCCGCTTCTCAGAGCAACTAGCTGGGGGTAGATCTCTCTCCGCGGCAGGGCCCTCCCTCTGGAACAGCCTTCCTGCCTGACTTGAACTTGAGGGGAACCATCTCCAGTTCTGGAAGCACCTCAAGACCTTCCTCTTTGCTTCTGCTTTCTCTCTGCCTCTCCCTTGCAGAATTCTTCACTGGAACTGCACTGGAGCTGCAACTGGGCCACTCTTACCGACCTCGGTCCCTGGCCCAGCCACTCGCCACTTGCACTGCCTCCCTGGCAACCCCTGCACTGCGGTACTGTCTCTCTATCCCTACAGCCCACCCTTCCCAGCACTTGTCTGCACTTACCTTTGTAGTTGCCACCAGCCGACCTATGTATTTTTTTTTTGGGCTACTTCCCCTGTACTGCACTCCCCCCTCTTCCCCTTGCACTTTTCCCTTCCCCCTACCCCTGCACTTGTACAATCTCAATGACACCTGGCCTAGTAGTACCGTTGTCTGTCTTCCCTTGTTCCCCCCTCCCTGCCTCATCGCACCTTGAAATACTTCTGTATAGGCCATATCATGTCATGTGTCATATGTGTGCCTTTTGGTCACACAGGATAGCTTGTGTTTAAGTAGCTAGGGATGCAGACGATGTGGCACTTCCATGGCAACTACCTCAGGGTGGTAGGGTTGTGACAGTTGACTGTCTCTTTGTCATCATCGATTGTCACCTGGTATGTGCCAGGCCTGTGTGCACTCCGCAGGGGTGGGAGTTTAGGTGAAAAATGTGGCCACAAGCTGGGTCCGAGCTTCCTCGCCACGTGCCCTGTCCCCTCCCATGGGCAGCGCCTGTGCCTGTGGTTGGGGATGTGGGGGCACCACCATGTCCACCGGGACGCCCTGCCGTGTTGCAACATTGTGCAGGACACATGCTGCCACAATGATCCTGCACACTACTGGTGGTGCATAGAGTAGTTGCCCACCAGAGCGGTCAAGGGAGCGGAAACGTGACTTGAGCACTCCAAATGTGCGCTCCACTATGCCCCTGGTTGCAATATGGGCGGCGTTGTATCTTACCTGGGGTGGTGTGGTGGGGTTCCGGATTGGCGTCATCATGTGGTTGCTCAGAGGGTAGGCACTGTCCCCTGGGGAGGTGATAATAGTTGAGATTATTAGGGTTTGGATATTTGTCTGTGTGTGACTTGCATGCATGTGCAAGGGCATTTGTACTGACCTAGGAGCCATGTGTCGCCATGCTGCCCAGCTTCCAGGGCCCGGCTCAGGGCAGACATTCTGTATATGAAACTGTCATGGGTGGAGCAAGGGTAGTTTGCATAGACAGAGGTGATGATTCCCTTTGCATCGCATACCACCTGTACATTGATGGAGTGCCAGTGCTTGCGGTTTCGGTAGATGTGCTCAGTGGCCCTAGGTGGACGTAGGGCCACATGGGTGCAATCTATGGCACCGAGCACTTTGGGGAAGTGTGCCACCCTGAAAAAATCCAGGACAACGGCCTGCCTTTCTGTGTGTGTTCTGGGCATGTACATGTGCCTGCGGACTGAGGGGCGCGCTGTCATGATTGCCAGTACCTGGTGTAGGCAGCGTGACTGCGTGGCCTGTGAGACCCCCCCCACTATGGCAGTGGTCCGCTGAAATGACCCAGTGGCCAAAAAATGCAGGACATTGAGCAACTTCTCCAAGGGGCTCAATGCTTGGGAGCAAAGGGTGGGGGATGTAAGGTCATCTTCCCACTCCCTGACCAGGTCTAGGATGATATGGGGTGGAAACCTATACCTGCCATAGACCTGGTCGTCAGGCATCCCAAAAAGGCTTGTCCGTGGTGCGAAAATGCGTGCCCTGGCTATTCTCCTCCTCCTGCGGTGTCCCACGATCAGTGCTGCGACAAATGGGGCATTCATCGTAGCTCTATATACGCGTTTGTTGTTTGCGCGCACTTTTATGCTGTGCGCGGGACGCTTCCGCCTGCCTTCGTGTGGCGGACGCGTTGACGCCTGTGCACGTCTTTTGCCGTGCGCGGGTTTCCCGTATTCGGGTACGTGGTAAAACTGTACGTCCGAATGTCATCGCGTGTGATCGGAGGGGAGTGAGCGTACACGCGATTGGCCTGGGTACGTGTGTTTCGGGGTGCGCGGGAAGTTCCACACGCGATTAGCCTGGGTACGTGTGTTCCGGGGTGCGCGGGAACTTTCACACACGATTGGTGGAAATCCACGTGTGTTCTGTCATCACGTGCAATGAGGGAAACACCTGCGCGCGTCACGTCACAGACGCGCTCACGCGCTAAGGGCCTTTGGTCCAATGAAATCGCATATGCGTGCTGCCGTGCATACGCGCTAAGGGCCTTTCCTCGAATTACACGCAGACGTGCAGGATTTTCACGTGCCAAATCACTCCGTATCAAGCTGGCCACGCGTAAGCACACGGAAGACCACGCTCCTGCCCAGAAGGCTGAACTACTGCCCCCCAGAGCCCCAAGCACGCTCCCACCTGCCATCTGCTGCTGCCTGACTGCCTGCTGCCCACGTGCCCTGCCATTTGCTGCCTGCACATCAGCCAGGGGTGCTGTTGCTGTGACCACCCCTGCTGGAACCGAAGACTCCCGACTGGGATTCCATCGCTCCACAGCCCAGCCCCAGGACCCAGTTGCCCACCCACTCCTGCCTCTCGGGTTGTCATGTCGGGGCAAACACCATCTGAGACCACTGACAACCCCCGGCCAGAGAGGCAGAGGGGCACCAGCTTCAGTGCCACCGAAGTTGGTGTCCTGGTGGAGCAAGTCCTGGGGCAGTATGATGCCCTCTTCGGAAGTTCCCGCGCCGACAAGGAAGGACGGACTCGGATTTGGACTGACATCGTGACTGCCATCAACGCGGAGGGGGTGGCAGTCCACGACTTACAACATGTCAAGAAGCGCTGGGAGGACTTCAGGTCCAGGACCCTGAACAAGGCCCGGCGCCTCTTGAGGGCAGCGGATGCCAAGGGGCGCCGGGGCCACTTGTCGGAAGAACAGATGAGGGTCCTGGAACGCATATCCCCAGCGCTCCACGTCCAGGTCCTTGAGAGGCAGACCCGTCTGGAGTCGAGCGGTAAGTGTACATGCATCCTGATTGTGAGCTGTGCGTGTGGTGAATTTTCAGTAGTGTGCAGGTTGCACATCTGTTTGTATGGGGTCGAGTATGGGTGTGGGTGTACAGGGCCGTGGGGCTAACACATGCGAGGGCTGGAATGTGTGAGACATGGATGGTGCTTGTGTGTGTAGGCTTGCATGCCAAATGCAGTTGTGTGGGCACACATGTTTGGATGAATGTGTATGTAAGTAGACATGTCCGTGATGTCACGTGATGTTGTTTTCATCTGCATGTATCAGCACTGTGTACATGTGCATGTGTGTGTATTTGACAAGGGTGCAACAGTGATGCAACATGGATGCATGTGACTGCGGTATGTGGAAGCCTGATCGGCAGTTGTGACATGGATGCCCATCTGAACACTGCGACACTTGGCAGAGGTGTACACATGCATGCAAGTGTGGTGGTGTGTGTACATGTGTGGTGCACTTCCTGTGTTGCATGTGATGTCTGGCTCACCTTTGCCTGCTCATGCTGTTGTATGTGTATGGATAGTGCTGGCAGTTGCGATATGGCTGTGGTATGGCTCATGTGTGCGAGTTGAAATGACATGTGTGTTGGGGATTGTGATGACATGTCTGAGGTTTGCCAATGCCACTCATGTACAACTGTCATGTGTGTATGTGTCCATTGTACAGTGCCCTGATGCCTGTGTTTTATTTCTCCCTGTCTGCAGCGTCAACTGATGAAGAGGGCAGAGAAGGTGCTGTGGAGCACAGCGGCGGGGATCCCACCGCCAGCCGGAGACGCAAGGCCCGGCTCCCCTCCCATGTTGTCATCTCGTCAGGGAGTGAGGAGTCCGGTGCCGCGTCCCAGGCCGCAGCTGCCGGGGGGAGGTCCAAGAGGCGGAGGTTGGAGTTGGACTCCTCGGCAGCAGAAGGGGCAGCTGGGACCCCACAGGGCCCAACGGGGGAAGATGGCACGGAGTCATCCAGGTTGGTGGGGGGTTTGGTGGAGGAGGAGGCCGTGCAAGCAACAGAGACGGGGTCTGGAGGTGGGGATCCCACTGGTGCTAGTGGTGCAGTGCAGGACCAGGGACAGGAGGCAGCACAGGCCGCCGCTGAGGTGCCTGTGTGCAATCCTGTCCCTGACCCTGTCCCTGCATCATCTTGCACCAGCAGGGATGCCTACGTCCAGACCCGTTTTCAGGCAGGGGATGAGCTCACGTCAACTGGCCTTCCTCTGCCTGCGGACGTGGCTATCCGGGTCCGGGTTGAGCCTGTTCTGAGTGGTGTGGCATTGCGTCAACGGGCCATGCGAGGTGACCTGCAGTCTTTTCATGAGGAGACTGCACGTCATCTCGAATGGCTCTTTGACCACGTCAGCCTGCTGGGACAGGTCACCAAGGCCGGATTCCTCCGTATGATGGGGCTTGCTACGACCCCCTCCTCAACTGAACCCCCTACGCGCCAGTCGTCCTCCGTGCCATCTTCCCACCCATCAGTCACCTGGGTGCCCTGTGGAGCTGCCTCTGACGGTGCGGCCAGGCTGGTGGAGGAGGCATCCCTGCCACAGTCGGGAGTCGGACGTCCAGCAGGGGTGGCCACATCAATGACTGCACCCCAGCCGGCAGAGGATGTGCAGGCAGCAGGAGGCAGTGCACGGGCAGAGGCACAGCAGCAGCAGCAACGTGGTGGGAGCCATGAAGGCTCGGGGCCTTCAACATCGGAGGGGCAGGCATCGGCCGGAGGGCAGGAGGACCCAGGACAGGGAGTGTCTTCCGTATGGCAGCGGTTGGGCCACGCCATAGATGCGGAGCGGCAGCAGGCAGAAGAGGCACGGCTCACAATGGTCAGGGCGGAGAACTCCATGCGGAGGGCCCTGAGGCGGGCCGAGTGCCTCGAGGCAATTCGCAGGGGTTTGGAGGTGGACACGTCGACGCCCCTGCGGACCCTCGGGGCCATGGAGGAGGACCGCCTCCGGGACATTGAGCAGGAATTCGATGATGCCCTGGCCCGGGACATCCAAAAGTGAGCCGTCAAACTAGCCCGCTGCCCTTGTACATAGTTATGTAGGTAGTGTTAGGTTTCATTTTTTTTTGGATTTATTTTGGACCTTTCGGACATTGGCCACATTTTTGTATATAGTTTATTTTATTAGTTAGTGTAGTTAGATAGGTTTCCTTTCTTTTGTTGGGATGATGGACCCTGGCTTGTTTGTATGTACATAGTTCACTGTTGAATTGTATTTTTCTTTCATATTTTAACCATGGAGCAATGGCTTTCTTTTTTATTTCCCATTGGATTTTGTTTTCTGGACAGTGACTTTGGACACCATTACTTTGGATTTTGATTTTTGGTTTTGCTTTTTTTCACAGACATGCTTCTTTTCATTTTTGTACATTCACATTTCTGTTTCTTTATTTTTTATTCTATTTATGTTTCCTTTAATACATATTTTTTTAGTGAACTTCAATGTGTGGTATCTCATTGGTTTCATGCATTTCATGATATGGGTTTTGAGATTCACTGACACCCATTGGGTGTATGTGAGGGAAATGTGTTTGTTTCGGAACTTGCAATTGGTGTTCTGTCATGTAATTGCCAATTATGAGTGGGTGGATGCAATACTCGTGTGGGTGTTTTGCATTTGGAGGCTGACCATAGGGACCATGACATGTTGGCTGGGGAACATGAGTTGGACATGGGTGGGGGCCTGCTGGCAGGTGCCCCACAGTGCTGGGGGGTGGGGGTGGTGGGGAACATGAGTTGGACATGGGTGGGGGCCTGCTGGCAGGTGCCCCACAGTGCTGGGGGGTGGGGGGGTGTGAGACATGGGTGGGGGCCTGGTGGAGGGTGACCCTGCACTGCTGGGGGGTGGGGGTGGTGGGAGACATGTTTGGGGCCTGGTGGAGGCTGCCCCTGGTGGCTGAGGGGTGGGGGTGCTGGGAGACATGGGTGGGGGCCTGGTGGTGGGTGCCCCTGCACTGCTGGGGGGTGTGGGTGGTGGGAGACATGGGTGGGGCCTGGTGGTGGGTGCCCCTGCACTGCTGGGAGGTGGGGGTGGTGGGAGACATGGGTGGGGGCCTGCTGGCAGGTGCCCCACTGTGCTGGGGGGTGGGGGTGGTGGGGAACATGAGTTGGACATTGGTGGGGGCCTGCTGGCAGGTGCCCCACAGTGCTGGGGGGTGGGGGTGGTGGGGAACATGAGTTGGACATGGGTGGGGGCCTGCTGGCAGGTGCCCCACAGTGCTGGGGGGTGGGGGTGGTGGGGAACATGAGTTGGACATGGATGGGGGCCTGCTGGCAGGTGCCCCACAGTGCTGGGGGGTGGAGGGGTGGGGAACATGAGTTGGACATGGGTGGGGGCCTGCTGGCAGGTGCCCCACAGTGCTGGGGGGTGGGGGGGTGGGAGACATGGGTGGGGGCCTGGTGGAGGGTGACCCTGCACTGCTGGGGGGTGGGGGTGGTGGGAGACATGGGTGGGGGCCTGGTGGAGGGTGACCCTGCACTGCTAGGCGGTGGGGGGGAACATGAGTTGGACATGGGTGGGGGCCTGGTGGTGCCCCTGCACTGCTGGGGGGTGGGAGTGGTCGGAGACATGGGTGGGGGCCTGGTGGAGGGTGCCTCTGGTGGCTGGGGGTGCAGGGGGACATGCGTTGGTGGGCAGTAGGGCAAGTTGACATGTGGGTTGGCTGGGGGCATGGCCATGGTGGATGGGGTGCCTGCAGGACATGTGCAGGGTAGGCCCCTGTGGTGTGAGCCACCTGCAGGGGCCGTGGAGGGTGTAGAGGGAACACCTGGGAGGACCCACACGTGCAATTCACATGTGGTGCTCCCCGCGCACCCCTGTAATACACGTACCCTGATGAGATCGCGTGTGGAACTTCCCGCACACCCCTGTAATACACGTACCCTGATGGAATCACGTGTGGAACTTTCCGCGCACCCCTGGAATACACGTACCCTGCTGATGTTGCGTGTGATACTTCCCCCGCACCCTGAAATACACGTACCCTGATGAGATTGCGTGTGGAACTTCCCGCGCACCCCTGTAATACACGTACCCTGATGGAATTGCGTGTGTAACTTCCCGCGCACCCCCGAAATACACGTACCCCGCTCAATCACGTGTGTAACTTCCCGCGCACCCCCGAAATACACGTACCCCGCTCAATCGCGTATGTAACTTCCCGCGCACCCCCGAAATACACGTACCCCGCTCAATCGCGTTTGTAACTTCCCGCGCAACCCCGAAATACACGTACCCCGCTCAATCGCGTGTGTAACTTCCCGCGCACCCCCTAAATACACGTACCCCGTTCAATCGCGTGTGTAACTTCCCGCGCACCCCCGAATACACGTATCCCGCTCAATCGCGTGTGGAACTTCCCGCGCACCCCTGGAATACACGTACCCTGCTGATGTTGCGTGTGATACTTCCCCCGCACCCTGAAATACACGTACCCTGATGAGATCGCGTGTGGAACTTCCCGTGCATCCCTGTAATACACGTACCCTGATGGAATCGCGTGTGTAACTTCCCGCGCACCCCCGAAATACATGTACCCCGCTCAATCGCGTGTGTAACTTCCCGCGCACCCCCGAAATACACGTACCCCGCTCAATCGCGTGTGTAACTTCCCGCGCAACCCCGAAATACACGTGCCCCGCTCGCACAGGCCCAATTGCTGTATGTTGCCACTTTTGTAATGCGCAGGGACGCTACCGCCTGCCTTCGTGTGGCAGACGTGTTTCGGCTTGCGTGTGTCTTTGGCTGTGCGTGGCTTTGCCCAATTCGATTCCATGAATACGTGTGGTTCGAGTGCGTGTGGGCGTTCCGTCTGCTTCCCTGCAGTACATCCCCAGTTACGCCCTTATTTTCGCGCGTTGTTCCCCATTCGGCGCGTTACGCCCCGTGTTCCGCCCACTTTCTGGTGTATGCGCCGAGGTTGTGCGCTTTCACTGTGCGCGTCGCGCACGCCTTTCGGGATGTTGCAGTGACTTGTGCGCCATGCACGGGTTTGGCGCACATCCCGAGGTAAACACGCGCAGGGACTTCCATGAATCGCACGCGTGCGCCTGTTTTTTGCGCTTGCGCCTGCTTGCGCCAAGATTTTCGGCGCACGTTTGTTCCATGAATCGGCCCCTCTATGTTCAAATCTCAAAAAATAATACTTATACAATTACATAATTTTTTATTTCTTTATTTCTTTAATTACTTTAATTTAAGCATGACATGAAGCACTATTACCTGGAAGAGCTTAGTTACAGAAATAGTGGTATTCAGTGGTACATTATGAATTTCACAAGACATGGTAAAGATATTTTGTTTGCTACAGTTAGTCATTGCAACACAATTTGTTCATTAAGAAAATATCATATGTATTGAACTGGTGCGACGTATCTTATGTAAATAAGATAGTTTTAATGGTTTTGAGGAAGGCGCTGAGGATTTCAATTAAAAAAATCAATCTCTAAATTAAAAACAGTGCTATATACAAACAAAATTTGTTTCTTTTACAATTGCAGTGAAGACCATTCTCCTGAAAAGAAGCAGCCGGATTTGAACAACAAAGAAGAACTAAGAAGTAACCTGTTCATTTTAGAAAAAAAGTAAGTAGAATATCACCATAATATTTGTATTATTACTCGAACACACTGTAAAGTTAATTCATGCTATTTCTGTGCCTAAAAATAGAGATTGTGCACCATTCTGTCCAAAAATCCCCATGTCTTAAACAGCGATTTACAGCCAGAATGGCCCACAAATTCCTATTTTTGGACACACAAATTACCCAACTCAACCGCTAGAATTTTAATATTATAGAACAAACAACTGTTTTAAATGTACTTCTCCACACCACTAGCTTACTTTTTTCTGTCACCTGAACCCCAGTTTATTAGCACATAAATTCAAGAATACCCATCCCTACTAGTTGTAGTTCCCAATGCACAATCACACACCATTACATACATCTTTATCATCTTACTCAAACACTCATGCACACAGCACACATACATTGCAGCACACCCCAACCCATACCTTCTTTATTTTTTTCAACAGACCCTAAAGAATGCCTACCAAAAGTCAAATCTGTTGAAAGCAACGCAGAAGTAGATCAAATTAAAATAAAAGTGTCCAACATAAGCATCCATCTCTAGCAGAATTTGTAAAAAAAAGTTGAAACAAAACAGCTAATACAGTCATTTAGTGAAACACAAGAAGTTTCAAGTACAAAAACTTTGCCTCCTCTATCAAAATGTAAACCAAACCAAAAAACAATTAGTAGAAAATCAGCTATCACTACAGATAAAACTGCTTCTTTAAATCTTGATATAGTTCAAAGTAAGCATACCAAGAAAAGTATTTTAGCCAAAATGTTCCGTCACAAAGTCCTTCAAAATCTTATAAAAACAGGAAACAAACCAGGTTCAACGCTTAAAACCTATCGTAGGAAATTAATCTTAGAAGCGTTGATAGACAGTGCAATTCTTCTCAAAAGAAAATTATTTATTTTAGTGTTAAACAAAATGAAACCACTAACAAAACTAATAACTAAATTACAAAAAAGACTTCTCAATAAACGAAATGTCAACAGAAAGAACTTCTTAAGTATCTGCGGAGGTGAATGGAATCACACTACGAGCACAGAACCATACTTTAATGAAGAAGCGTACCAACAAAATCAAACAAATACAATTGCCATACATAGCAGTGGTCGAGGTTATGAAAAAGTGAATAATACCATAATGGAACAAGAAGTACTCCTTACAAAAATATGCCCTGAAAACTTAGAATTACCCCTCCATTCAACTGAATCAGAACATCTAGTGTACAAATGGCCATGCACGTCAATGTGTAACATTCCCAAACAATTTTTCAAGTCTTTACGTCAATTCCTCAATCAATATGTAAAAAGCAAAGACAAAATCAAAATTAAACTACTGCAAAATATGGATACCTGTCCAGTGCGCAAATACACAGGACTACAAGGACATTTATTGGCCTGCATTACAGGACCTACTTGTAAAACCACCTTCCATGATATCAAAAGGATATTAACACATCATTCAACTATAAGAAATCTAGTCTATAAACTGTACTATGCTAAAAGTCCTGCTTTAGCACTAGCAAATTTAAATAACATTCTTCTACATGGTACAGCAAAAGACCTACTTGAAAAAAATTGACTATATCCAGAAAAAATATTTTGGAAGTGAAAGCCACTTACAGAATGAAATAGCTTTAAACCAAATTAGCAACAATTCTACACATGGCAACCTTTTACTAAACACATACAAAAAATAAATAATAACATTTATAAGTACATCAGCTGAAGTACCAAACCATGTGTGTATATGTTGCTGCAGAACTTTTTATAAAAGTAACACAAAAAATGTAGACCTATCATACAAAATAGAAGACAATGAAGATTCTAAATGGTTTGAATTAGCTCTCTACCTTGTAGCAGAAAACAAATATGAAATAACTGACCCCTTAATACTTTGCAGTTACTGCACTACTGAACTTGACAACAACCAAACTCCTTCACGTGCTATCACAAATAATTTGGAATTATACCCACCACCAAAACCCCTACAACAACTTAATTTATATGAGAGCATCATAATTCAAACAGTGCACCCATTTCAAGCAATAATACGCCTTCAACCAAAAACAACAAAATTACCTCCCTCTGAATTGGTAAAAGGCATTCGTGGAAAAGTAGTTTATTTACCATTAGATCTAAAAGAAAATGTGCATACTCTGGGAGTGCAACGTCCAATGCAGCAATCTTTAATTATCTTAGTAAATGGAGTACCTACAAAAGACAAAAAAATATGGCAACATCTGGTAGATTTACATAAAGTTAGACAAGCCTTGTAATATCTTAAAGAGAATAATGAATATTACAAAGAAATTAATATTGAAGAAAACTTGAAGGATACAACTGAGATAATTCAAGAAACACAAGAAACTGGTCAATTTGAGCTCCTAGATCCTGCTACAATATCAAATACTTTAGACCATTATACAATTCATCCTTTGCACTCTAATGACACCATAGAAGATGCACTGGAAACATACCAAATGCGTCAAACAAAAGGATCACCAATCAGCATATGGGAAAAAAGTATAGAAGCACGTGCTTTTCCTCTACTCTTTCCTACTGGCAAAGTAAGAAGGTACGATGATAGACCTATTCAAATATCAGCATCAGAATACCGCTCATTATAGATGTATTCTGAAGATCCCAGATTTAGACAAAATGTGGAATACCTATTCCACCTACTCTTTGAAAGTTAACTAGCAACTTTATGTTACAGAGTTGCACACATATTAAAATCTGGATCACACTTTCAAAATATGACAGCTACACAATTATTTCAAAACGTGTAACAAAAGGATGAGGTTTTACAAACAAATATTACAAATCTATTAGCAAATATGTCTGGTACTAAAGAGTACTGGCTTCGACGTCATGGAGATGTACATTGTATGATCAGAAACCTTGGCCCACCCACTTGGTTTGTTACATTAAGTTGTGCAGAATATGCATGGGAAGATTTACATGATTTCCTACGCATATCAAACAAAAACAAAACAAACATAGATATACTAACACCTGGAGAACTTTGTTCTTTGGATCCTGTTAATGTTTCAAGATATTTTCACCACCGCTTCATTGCTATGCTACATTTTATTTGTAATAAAACTGTTCCTCCCCTTGGAGAAGTGCAACACTTCTTTTGGAGAAAAGAATACCAAGCCAGAGGAGCACCATATATCCACATCCTTATGGATTAAGGATGCTCCTAAATTTGGTCAAGACAGTGATGCCACTGTTTTACAGTTATTGAAAAATATGTCACTTGTGAAATTCCATTGGAAGCAACAAATAGTGATCTTCATGCACAAATTTTACAATTTCAAAGACACAAATGTGGACAATATTGTCGTCGCAAATACAAAAACAAAGGGAAATACTACACCAAATGCTGATTTGGTTTCCCTAGACCAGTTACAAATACAGGTCAAGTGAAAAACCTCATGTCTTCAGTTAGACACAGTGTTAAAGGTAAGTCACCTAAAAATACATATTACATAAAATGAAAAGAAGAAAAATATATCAATGATTATAATGCAATCATTGCCCACTTATGGAATGCAAACATAGATGTGCAGTACATTGCAGACAATTCTACTGCAGTTGCACTATATGTCACAGCATACTTAACCAAAGCAGAAAAGACAGAGCTCCAAGACCTCTGGAATGACCTGTCATCAGATAAAACAGTGTCTCAGAAATTATACAGATTGGGCATAAAAATGCTCTCCCATAGAGAATGTGGATCATATGAAGCAGCTGATCGTTTAACTGGTACTGCATTGTATGGTAAATCTGAAAATATAGTATGGCTAAGTCTTGGTCCAGCTAAATCTAGAAAAAGAGTTCTAAAATCATACGAAGATACAGAAACAATACCCAAACATGATCCCAACAGCCAAGACATTTTAAAAAACAGTTTATTCGACACAAAATACCGAAACAGAAGTAATACTTTGGAAACCATGTGTCTATACCACATAGCCCAAAACTACACATACAAAAATAATATAAAACCTGATGAAAAAAAAGATGACAAAATGTGAAGGCAGCTTAGTTAAACTCACCAAACCAAATTTAATTAATCACATCAAATTGTCATTAAAGACTCCTCAACATAAAGAAGTATATTACATGTCCCTGCTACAACTCTTTAAACCATGGAGAAAAGAAGAAGAAATACTAGATAACTATGACTCATATGAAGATGCTTTCAAAGCAAATGAAAGCACTATAACTGATGTAAACTTTACACAGTACAAAACAATGTTGCACAATGAACAGCAACACAAAGAAGAACTCCAGGCCAAACTAGATAAAGAAACTCCTGACAGTAGTCAACCTTCTGTAACAGGAAGCCAAGAACCACTGGGAGAACCACTAATAATAAATGAGGCAGAATTAGCTATGATAGAAGTAGAAAACACCATGTGTCAGTATGAAGATAAAGAAGACTTAACTATACTACAATCAAAACTAAATAATGAGCAACGTAGCATTTTTCAAGAAGTAACAAAACAAATTGCACATGGTGTACAACATGAAAATAAAGAATGTTCCTGCCATAATTATAAACCTATACTACTGTACGTCAGTGGTGAAGCTGGTTCTGGCAAAACATTCCTAATCAAAATCATCAGTAACTTCCTTCAACAATTGACAAACAACAAACTGTCAGCTGTTGTCACTGCCCCCACTGGTTTAGCTGCCTACAACATAGGTGGTGTCACGTTACACCGATTTCTACTATTGCAAGTAGAACACCAAAACAAATTAGACTATTAGAAATTTTCGGCAGAAGCTGCAATGGAACTACGCAGAGTATTGAAACAAATGAAAATGCTACTAATAGATGAAGTGAGCATGGTCTCCAACCTAATGTTGGCTTTGATTCACCTCAGATTACAAGAAGTACTCAAAACAAACTATGAAGAGCTCTTTGCAGGAAAACACATTATTGTTTTCGGAGATCTTCTTCAATTGACACCAGTAAAAGGTGAGTCTATTTTTAAAACATTAGGACACAAACTCTGCCGTAAAACTGTTGGCAGCATTGGAAATGTCAACCTTTGGCAACATTTCCAATAAAGAGAATCAACAGAAAACATGAGGCAATCTGCAGATCTCACTTATGCCAACATCTTAAAAAGTATCAGAGTTGGTATACTTTCTAAAGAAGCAGAAGCAATATTGAAAACCCGGCACATTCATCCACTATATGGCAATAATGCATGTGCTACAGATGTTATCGAACAATTAGCCCACAAAAATGTCAATTGTATGGCCTTAATGCCAACTCTTGCAAGCTGTTTCAAATTCAATTAAATAATGTTGAGTAAAGAAATGCAACCAATAATGGAAATTAGCGCCACAGACAAACTAGATGTACATGGTATGACACTACCCATGTGTGACCAAGCCACAACAAGACTAAATAGTTTAGAAAAATCAATCTCAAACCCAGCAGGCTTAGAAAAGATATCAAAATTATCCTTAAATTGCAGAGTAATGCTTAAACGTAACCTTGACGTGGACCAAGGACTAATTAATGGAGCACTGGGTACAGTTGTTGGCTTTCAAACATATCCACGTGACAACAAAATTCAGTTTGTCAATATTCTCTTTGACAAACTTTCAGAAGTAAAAAGGATAGGACGCTCAACAGCTTGATTCCTTCCCTTCAAAGACATGTATGTACGCAGAGAACAATTTTCTCTAACTCTTGCATACGCAGTCACGATTCATAAATCACAAGGTCTTACCCTATACAAAGCAATGATAAATATTGGCAACACAGTCTTTAAAGAAGGCATGAGCTTCGTAGCACTATCACGCTTACGTACACTTGACAGTCTATTTCTAATCAACTTTGATGCAAGTAAAGTAAACGCTGATATTCCTTACATTTTAGAATACAATAGACTTCGCTCACTATACACCCCCCATCTAAACACATATTCTGTTCCACAAAAAGTAAAATGTTATAAAAGAAAAATAAATGAAACAGAAATGCAACAGGATGTCACTGCAAATCCTCCAAAGAGAGAAAAGAAACTAATACTTCATCAAGTACCACAAGCAAAAAAGAATCAATTAGGGAAAGTAAACCAGGTACTTCTTCAAAGAAGGAAGACAAACTCCAAAATAAACAGTCAGGTACAGAACTACCGGGTCTATTTAAACTCTCAAATATAGTTTGTGAGTTGCTACGCAAATGTAGCAATGAATATTCTATTTCAATTACCACCAATTGTTGACAACATTTACTTACACAGTACAGACCCATTGTGTTTGCAAATGTTAGAACTTCATAGAAACGCAACACACAATCCTGACAACACGTATAGTGTTTATGGAATAAGACAACAATTGGACTACTGTGCTGGAATGGGGAAATTCACTATAAACTCACAGGAAGATCACCAAGAATTTCTAATGTACTTACTACAAGTACTGGAAAACAAAAACATACCTATAAATGAAATCTTCCAGATTTCATACATGTGGAAACATACATGCACTCTCTGCAACAATGTGACACAAGAACAAATCCCCAATGAACGCTTCGTATATATATCAATACCTAATTGTGAATCCATTCCATTTCAGCAACTTGTACAAAATGCAAACCATGGTAGATTATGTTCTACCTGCAATTCGGATAAACACTCCACGTTACTAATACAAACACATAGTAAATACGTAATACTAATGCTTCTACGTTACAATGCAGATGGTACCAAACACAACTGCAAGCTGACTGGATTCACACATGGTCAAATATCACTTGGTAAGAAAACCTTCACAACAATAGGTATAATCTACCACGCAGGAGCCACAACCAATTCAGGGCACTACACTGCATATATAAAAAAAAAATGTGATGGTTTGAATGTAATGATAGTACCATTACTCTAAAGCAGAGATTACCAGCAAATCTTACAAACTCTTATTTAATGTTCTTAAAACCAAAATTTGATAACTAAACTGTACTTAAACCTTAAGTAAACTTGTAGTAAAAAAATATAAACTGTTAGAATATTCCAAATGCTATCTAACTGCCCAAAGATTTGACAACAACTAATCAGATAAATGAATACCACTAAATTGGAGCAAAAAATAGACAGTTAGAATACGCCAATTGGTATCTAACTGTCCCAAAATTTAACAATATCCAAACAGATAAATGAATACCACTAAAATATATAAAAAAATAGACAGTTAGAATACGCCTACTGGTATCTAACTGTCCCAAAATGTAACAATATCCAAACAAATAAATGATATGTTACTGCTCCAAATAAATGCAACAAGCCAATGTATAAAGCATTAGCCAGAAACAACAAGTGAACACTGAAAACAAACAATCAAATAAACTGTAGCATAACATAAAAAGGTTTTTTTTTTAATCCAACATGGATTTTTTTCTCCCACAGACCCAATGATTTTAGCAACAAACACAGAAACTGAGCAGATTGCACAGTACTCTGGTTTGTAATCTACTAAATATGAGGGTCAAAAAAAAATGTTGATTAGACAATGTAATAGGTCATTACAAAATACTAATACTAACATGCTATTTTCTTTTATCACAGAAATGAACAAGAAATACATGTACTCCAGTTACTAAACCAAACAGTAAGTATATTATACACTCTATGCCCTGGCCACAACCATCGCAGCATATCACACCCATAGTATCTCATAACTTTGTTCCTTATAAATTTGTTTTTGACCCAAAGTTATAATCAACTATAAGTGTGATATGCTGCGGTGGTTGTGGCCAGGGCATAGAGTGTTGGGGGCATGGCCAAATGGCCATGCCCCCAACACTCTATGCCCTGGCCACAACCACCGCAGCATATCATACCCATAGAGTCAAATATATCAACTATGGCCTATGGAAACTGTTTTACGGACAGCATCCTCAGGACACCCCCTACGAACATTTCAGGACAACGCGAGAGTTCTAAGAACACATTCAACTTGCCAGCAAACAATACGGACAGCGTCTTCAGGACACCCCCTACGAACATTTCAGGACAACGCCAGAGTTCTTAGAACACTTTCAACTTGACAACGTACATTACGGACAGCGTCCTCAGAACACCCCCATTTTCTTTATTTACGAACATTTCAGGACACCGCGAGAGTTCTTAGAACACTTTCAACTTGACAACGAACAATACGACAGCGTCCTCAGAACACCCCATTTTGTTTATTTACGAACATTTTAGGACACCGCGAGAGCTCTTAAAACACTTTCAACTTGACAACGAACAATACGGACAGCGTCCTCAGAACACCCCCATTTTATTTATTTATGAACATTTCAGGACACCGTGAGAGTTCTTAGAACACTTTCAACTTGCCAACGAACAATACAGACAGCATCCTCAGAACACCCTCGTTTTGTTTATTTGCGAACATTTCAGGACACCATGAGTGTTCTTAGAAGACTTTCAACTTGACAACGAACAATACGGACAGCGTCCTCAGAACACCCCCATTTTCTTTATTTACGAACATTTCCGGACACCGCAAGTGTTCTTAGAACACATTCAACTTGGCAGCGAACAATACGGACAGCGTCTTCAGGACACCCCCTATGAACATTTCAGGACAACGCCAGAGTTCTTAGAACACTTTCAACTTGACAACGAACAATACGGACAGCGTCCTCAGAACACGCCCATTTTCTTTATTTACGAACATTTCAGGACACCGCAAGAGTTCTTAGAACACTTTCAACTTGACAACGAACAATACGGACAGCGTCCTCAGAACACCCCCATTTTGTTTATTTACGAACATTTCAGGACACCGTGAGAGTTTTTAGAACACTTTCAACTTGACAACGAACAATACAGATAGCGTCCTCAGAACACCCCCATTTAGTTTATTTGCGAACATTTCAGGACACCGCGAGTGTTCTTAGAACACAGAACACCCCCATTTTCTTTATTTAGGAACATTTCAGGATACCGCGATAGTTCTTCGAACACTTTCAACTTGACAACGAACAATACGGACAGCGTCCTCAGAACACCCCCATTTTCTTTATTTACGAATATTTCCGGACACCGCTAGTGTTCTTAGAACACATTCAACTTGACAACGAACAATACGGACAGCATCCTCAGAACACCCCCATTTTGTTTATTTGCGAACATTTCAGGACAACGCGAGAGTTCTTAGAACACTTTCAACTTGACAACGAACAATAGGGACAGCGTCCTCAGGACACCCCCATTTTGTTTATTTACGAACATTTCAGGACACCGCGAGAGTTCTTAGAACACTTTCAACTTACCAGAGAACAATACGGACAGCGTCCTCAGGACACCCCCATTTTGTTTATTTACGATCATTTCCGGACACCGCGAGTGTTCTTAGAACAGTTTCAGCTTGCTTGCGAACAAAACGGACACATATTGAGTCCTAAGAACACCCCCCCTTCAGTTTATTTAGAACATTTCAGAACACCCGTGATGTCCACAGACAAATCAAACACAACAAGAACGTCTATGACATAAGAAAACACAACTTTCAACCTATCTCATACTCTCCCACCCTCCCCAAACTCTCCTACACACCAACACACTCTACTAAATACAAATTTTGAACCAAGTTTCACTGCGCTGTCCGCGGACGTCCGCGAATCCAAGATGGCAGGCGCTACCGAAAATCTGACGCGCTTCACGCTCCACACCGTCCAATCAGCGAAGACGTCGCCTGTCCACGGACACCATGCAAACTGATTGGCCAATCAGGACACTGTCCGCGGAGCGAACAGGGAAGTGTGTCCGCGGACCGAACACAGATATCGCTCATTTTTTATGACCTACTTTTTGGTCATTTTTAAAAAAGCTACTGCATGGATTTTCACCAAATCTGCAAAAGCACGCTTTCAGGACCAAGCCGCTACTCCTGGTCCAAATTTGGTGAAAATCCATCTAGCGGTTTGGGCTGTAGGCGCAAGCAAACCTTTTCCCCATTCAGTCTATGGGGAAAAAAAAGTGTTGGGACCCCCCCCTATAACTTTGCCCCCTCTGGACGAATCCTCACCAAACTTTGAAAAAAAATTAGAGTGGGCCATATACTTTTTTTGCAAATTTTGGTGAGGATTCGTCCAGGGGGAACGAAGTTGTAAGCCTCCCAAAAAGTGCTCTTCCTATGGAAACACCAACTTAACCATAACTACATGGCCACTACCGTGGCCATGTAATATATATATATATATATATATATCTTCAAAGCACTGATAACATCAGGCAGGGTGAGTAGCACTCTTCACATCACAACAATTGGCGAAGTCCGGACACCAACGTTCAAGAAGAATAAAAGAATAATAATCTTTATTGATGCCTTACAAAGTGGCACAAAAATTAAAAAGCCATCAAAAGTTGGCTCTCCCAAAGTGTCCGTGCGTGTTGGGAACATTAACGCGTTTCGTGGCTTGCTTCGCCGCTTGGTCACAACAATGCGTCCCCATCAAACCGCAGAGTTTTAAGCAACATGGTGAAGAGCAAACGGCCACCATTTTAGCCGAAATAAAAGAGGGACTCCATCAGAAACCACAGCCTCCTTAGCGCAGACCCATGGCGGACATCTTTGACTATTTCAAACCACAATTGTAGCATGGATACAAATGCATAACACTACCACCTAATGTGTCTGTTAGGTCCCTGTAGGTTGTCCTAAGGATCTGATGCAGAGTTACCATGTGTGTTAGTTACACTGTTTGCCCGCCATGGACTACCACAGGTGAAGCACATGTCAATGAAGCCCCTCGTAGCCGACCACATATTTCAACACTTTCCATGCATTTGGACATCTAGTTTAGCTTGGATAACAGACCCATTGGGAATAAAATGGACATTAGCATAATTCGTAAATCGTGAAAATGCAATCAGTGCATATGCTTTTCCCAGTTCAAGATGTAATGGCATAAATGCTAAATCAGCCCTTAAAGTGCATGATGCAAAAAAACACGATAAAGTGCAACAATCTCTCTAAAATGCATAAATCACTGTGAAGTGCATAGTGCAGGGAAATTGTGCTAAGGTGCATTGATTGTTTTAAAGTGCAAAGTGCACAGTTCAACAGTGTGGGACTTTTCTTATTTGATCCAAGTATATATGGGGGTCAGGCCAGCTGTTTCTTCATCAACATGTTTTCCATTGATTACATGTACCAGGCCTACAGCCTCTTTATCAACATGTTTACCCTTGACAGCCTGCATCTTTTAAACATGTTTATTTACTTTCCATGTCTCAGCTACTGCTCTGGCAAACCTATTGTAATTGAATGGAATGTTTCATGTGTATGTATTCTGTTCCTCTGTGAAGCTCTGGCAGTTCCAGCCTAGCAGTGGAGAGGGGCATTTGTAAGGATCCACTTAATACATACAGTTGGGGCAAAGCTGTCTTGGACTACCGCATTTCTGCATACTTCACACACAAATTCTTGTTCAAACAATAAATCCCATAGTGGTATTCTTTAGCTCCAAACAATAAATTCAACAACAATCTTTCTTTATTATTATGGGGTGCTTGGTATATTCTCTTGCCAGCAATCCTCCTGTGGGGTTTTCAGATCTCCTGGTATACTCCCTTGCCAGATATCTTCCCCCTCCAATGTCAAGCTCTTTACACACATTCGGGTACCTGGTATACTGCGCTGCCAGGACATCTACAAAGGTTCACGAGGTGAGGGATTTCCTTTGCCTCACACAGACTTTGCTTCCCAACTGTCTGGTGTTGTTACATCTGTCCGAAGCAGTGTGCGGCAAACCTTTCAACTGAACAAAGGTAGGTGTATGGAAAAGCCTGTTTGGGGATATAAGTCGCTTTGGAAGCATTGGCGGCTGACATGGCAATGCGTTCCAATGTTCCGTGGGTCACGGCACAGGAGGTTACGTGTCAGTCAGATGACCTGTTTGAGAGACACACCTTCATGATACGTCTTATAATGGATCACTTCCAATGGAACAATGCTCCTGTTTACAGCGTTATTTCCATACTGTTTTCCGCAGGGCTTACTTTTGTTCTAGACTCTAGTTTCGTCCTCAAATTCCCTTCGCATTGTGATTTTGTCTTGCTGGATCCCTGTTGCCGACCTCGGAACTCCCTCTGGACTGCCTCTTGGTTTCGTCTGTGTCCTTTCCTTGCCAGCTCGTTGGCGACCTCGGGCTGCTTCCCCAGACTGCTTCCTGATTTCCGAATCAGTCATCTCCCCCTCCGCGTTGAGGTCTTTCAGCGCCTCGCCTTGAAATCCTCAGTGTTCAGCGGTTCCCGACCGCAGAGTGCAGCGCCTCCTACGAATGCTTCCATTTCAGCACTACCCTTCAGGATTCTTAATCTACACTGGTAAGCGCTGCTGCCTTGTTTCTTTTTGTTGCTGTGCATATTTTGGGGAAACACTGCTGTTGCTATCCTCTTGGAAATCCGTCTTGCCTCTACTACAATCCTAGCTTGGCTCCGAAAACCACACATCACAAATATTTTGTGATACTAACAGGGACTTCCTAAGGTATATCATAAGTGTGTGTGGTTTTCGGAGCTGAGCGAGGTACTGAGAGGCCGGTTCAGCTTCAGTTTTTTCTTTTTTCTTTATGAACGGAGCCTCACGTTGTCTAACTTTCTTCGTGTATGATCAAGGGAGTGATATACCTTATAAAGTCCCTGTTAGTATCACGCGGGCCCTAGGAGGATCCATTGGTGGTCCCATCTTCTTGAAGATTTCCAAGTTACACTATGGTGCCTGTTCAACATATATATTGATTCCTGTGAAGGATTAATTTCCGCTGTCCCGTTCACCGTCCCTAGAGTTGGAACCTGGGGATTTACTATTGGCCCATATACGTTGAGAATAGGGAGGAGTACTTGCTCCATGCCCTACGTTCTGAAGAAGGTCTCCGACCGAAACACGTGTCGACGCTTTTTTGTGAGAGACATCTGGTCAAGTTTGGTACCAGATATACAACGACACCTGATATTATGGACTGGGTCACTGTTTAATGTGACAATTGAAAAGAATTGGTGTAACATTATTTCCAATGCTTATTGATGCAGTAAATACTTTGGTGTTTTATATGTGAATGTCCGAATGAGTTTTGTATGTGGCTATGTTTGAGGGTATGAATTGATTGTTTTTTAGTGGATTTTTATAATATCAAGATTGAATGATTTTTCTTGAGATAAGTTTATTGAATAAAATTTGATATGCATTATATTTAGCTAGTGTCATCCCGTTCTACTGGTCCATTTTGTTTGATAACTGTTTGCTTCTCACCTGCCTGGTATTCTTCTGCCAGGGATTCTGCAAATGTTTACAAGGTAAGAGGTTTCTCCCCCTTTCCCTCTAATGGGCTTTTCTTCCCTGCAAACGTTAACAAGGTAAGGGATTTCCTTTCTCCCCCTTTCCCTCTCACAGGCTTTGTTTCCCAACTGTTATTTTCACCATACAACGTAGCAAGTGTTCTAAGACGTGCACTATGTTTGCTTATGATAGCATTTGTTTCAACTCTCCCCACATTGGTATCTCATGTAACTGGTTTTGCGTGGTGCTTGGTGTGGCCTTTTGTTTCGTTGGTTTTTAAACATTTTACTTATTGGCTATTGAACTGGTGCTTTTCCTTGATTGCAATTAACTAATCTTGGTATCTTTCTGTCACTTGCAACTTCATAGAGTTTAAACATTCGCTGGCATGTGCATGGTAATGCCCTGGTCCCCCCTCTGCTCTAGGCGGACTCACTGGATCTTCTTTGTGTCTCCACTTTTGCTTGCACTTCCACAGTGGTGTTTCTTCCGCTTCGGGATCGTACAGATGCCCTGTCAGCATCCGACTTGGCTCCGCAAGTACCCACTGGCTACCCTGGACCATATAATGCTGTTAATTCAAGTGGTTGTGATTCCTGGAGTCTCTGTGCGGTCTCCATCCTCACCATGGCTGGCCTTCCTGCATGCTCTGCTTTCTGTCTCACCACACCAGTCTGGATACCTCATGGTCAGGAGTCCTGGTCCAGGATTCCTGGTTCTATCCTGCACAACATCAGCATTATGTACTGCTTCGCCCATGTTTAAATGTCCTGCTTACTTTGAGTCTAACACAACTAGTCTGCACATTAGACTTCTGGTTTCCTTTTTTATGCATGAACTCTTTTCTCCTCTCCCTCATCTTAGTACTTGAGGATTTATGGGAGTTGAAGTCCATAGATGTAAATGGATTTCTAAGATGGGGTTGTGCAAAAGCTTAACATAAAGACACATCAGAATCATAAGATGTTACATATGAGTTGTGAGTGTTTAAGTGATAAGTTGGGTTTTGACTAGTGTGATTTTTAGAAAAGGGTTCCTAGCTTTAATTACAGCGTGGAACTGTTCAGTGACAAAAAGTAATTAGGGTATTAAGTATTATGAAGTCCTCCTCTATAGGAAGTGGGGAATACCTTATCTCATCCAATGGAGTCACCACCTCCCCCCAGCAATCGTCATCTCCCTCATGATGCTCCCTTATACAGCCACCCCCATGGTCAGGATCAGGTAGCTGTTACTTTTCCCTGGCCCAGAGGGAGGAGATCACAAATTGGATGTTAGTGAGGACTCCACCAGATTCATCACAGTTACCCAGGACCTCACTGTGTTGAAGGACCCATGCAGTTGTGTGCCAGCTTCCCCCATGTTTGGGAACCAGAGAACACGAACCCATCTTATTCCTGAGTTCCTGGAGTGGGGATAACAGCAACTTGAGAAGGTACCTGCTGCTGA
Organism: Ambystoma mexicanum; assembly: GCF_040938575.1. Taxonomy (NCBI): domain Eukaryota; kingdom Metazoa; phylum Chordata; class Amphibia; order Caudata; family Ambystomatidae; genus Ambystoma; species Ambystoma mexicanum. The sequence goes on along the minus strand of NC_090927.1, from coordinate 532,811,828 downwards.
AAGAAGACCTGCCTGTCACAGTGGCACCCAGGCCCTCACTGTATTAAAGTACCCCTGCAGTTGTGTGCCAGCCTCCCTGTGTTTGGGAGCCCGAGAACAAGGACCCATCTCGTCCCTAACTCACAGCAGCCTGAGAAGTGACCTACCAATGTAGCAAACCTTCCTTTCTGCCAGACACAGTGGTAGCCAGAACCTCACCATGTTAAAGGACACCTGTAATCTCTAACACTAGCACCCTAACTATCTATCTAGTATTTATAACTCCTGGACCCACTGGCTCCTTTGAGGAGGATATCTCGAGCATTCTCTCAAACAATACCAAAGAATCTTCACAAGTATTACTGCAAGGTGACTTTAACCTTGGATTCAATGATCCATCAGACATAAATGCTCAAGTAATATCTAACATGCTCTCAGAACAGGGTCTTACCCATAGGATGACCCAGCCGACCCATGTCAAAGGCAGGACGCTTGACTGGGTGGCTGACATAAACTGCGATCTTTCTATCAACTCTATAACACCTCAACTATGGACTGACCACCTTCTGATTGCCTTTATGATTGCATTCAACAAGCGTGCATCAACTGACAGAGACACAGTTCCCGCCCAACCCACTAGGGACAAAAACCACATCACAGCGGACAGGTTACTACCTCATATTCTCTCAGACCTGAATTCACTCCCGAACGCTTCTGTCCCTAACATATTAGTTGACACTTACAACTGTACTATGTCTAATGCCTTAGACTATATTGCTCCAATCAAAGTGAGTAAAAGCAAACAATGAGCGCATTTGAATGCCTGGTTTACACCGCATCTAAAAGCACTAAGACCAGAAAAAAGGAAACTAGAAGCGCTATGGCGTCATACCCCTTCAGCAGAAAACAAGACTAAGTTGATTATCTTCTCTAATAACTATAAAAAAGAAATAATCTGTACGAAAAAGGACCTATACAATGACAGGATTTCTAAAGCAAGATCCAATACTAAGGAGCTTTCACAATTCTACGTGAAATCGAAGCTCCTATTCCCCCGGCAGACAACATTGTAAAAGACAAACTCTGGTGTACTAACTTACAGAACGCTTTAGCAAACAAATAAGTACTCCTCCAAAACAAGATTGCTAACAAGAAATCCACCTTACCGAACCAGAAAGCGCCAGTCTTAATACCTAACGGACTAACTAATTTACCAGACCAGTTCAACTTCTCCAGAGTTTCCACACTCGAAGTTGAGAAAATGATTTCCTCTCTGAAACCATCTAGGTGCCAGGGAGACAACTGCCCGGCACAGGTAATTAAAGATGTAGCCAGAGACCTTGCACCTTTCATTTCTAAACTTATCAATGCCTCCTTCTCAACTAACATTGTTCCAAGTAATTTAAAAGAGTTTTAGGTCCTACCTTTGTTAAAAATGCATACACTGGACCCTTCCATTCTAATTACAGGTCAATTACCACAGTGCCTTTTTTACTTAATATACTTGACAAAGTAGCGTATCTTCAAATACAGCAGTACCTTGAAACTAACCATCTACTAGGCATCCGCCAATCATGTTTCAGGCCACAACATGGCACTGAAATGGTGCTAATTGACTTAAAAATGCAAATAAAGGAAAAACTGCCATGCTACTCCTTCTTGACCAGTCAACTGCCTTTGACTTGGTGGACCATGAGGTTGTGTGCAAACACCTTGCATCAGCAGCTCACTTCTCCAAGGACGCAATAGCATGGTTCTAATCCTTCTTAAATAACAGGACTATGAGAGTATTCTCCCCTTCACCCTCAGCTGACCCATACATATAACATGTGGTGTACCACAAGGCTCTTGCGTCTCGCCTACCATGTACAACATATTCACAATGCCGCTCTTCGACAAATTGGATAATCTGGGTGTCATCTACACTAACTATGCAGATGATACCCAGATCCTCATACCCCTTTTGGGCAATTACCTCAAGACACAGCCCTTGTAAACAAAATGTACCTCCTCATTCAGGCATGGATGGCAACCCATGGCCTCAGCCTGAACAACGACAAAACCGAGCTCCTGATTCTTGGAATCACTGCCAACCTAAAAAAACTCAACGCTGACTCATCTACCTTCAACATAGATGGAAACTCTATCAAGGTCATAAAAGAAGTAAAAACGCTAAGTTTCTATCTTAACTATACCCTAACCCTGACAAAACAAGTAAACAGTATGGCATCAGCAACAGCCTACACATGCAAATTAATCAGGGCTTGCAGGACGTACCTATCCAATTCTAGCTGTATTACTTTAGCAAATGCCCTTATACTCTCAAAATTGGATTACTGCAACACCCTCTACATGGGAGCTAGCAAGTACATCTTAAATAAAATCCAAACCCTACAAAATAATGCTCTCAGAATGGCACTAAATATTCCTAACATAGAGCATATATCTGAGATAAGAAGACAAAATCACTGGCTGACAATTAATGACAGAATCCTGCTCAAAACAGTTTCTTTGACCTTCAAATGCCTTAACAATGCCGCCCCACTATACCTCACTGAATGCATATTCAGGAAAACTTTGAGTCGCCCCTCTAGGACTGCCAACTCCTTCTGCTTTACCATACCAAGATTTAACTTAGCAAGATCTGGTGGTAGTAGTTTCCCAGTTAAGGCTGCACAAACCTGGAATTCACTCCCTCTTGCACTGAGAGTGAAACAAACATACTTCAGTTTCAGACGTAATATTGTGAATTGGCTGAGAATTAATGATATTTAATCGTAGCCGCCTTCCACTTTTGCATATTGTAAATTTGTTCAGATATTAACTCTACCACTTGTATCTACTTAGTAACGTGTATCAGTTTCACTATCTATGAGAACACTATTGTTTGTATATGTATATTCCTTCACATTGTATGTGTCATCTTCACCACCATTTCTTGTGTACCAACCACGGTACTCTGTACTTGTAACCTAAGCTTAAAGTTTTCTTGTACCTCTTGCGCCCAGTTACCTCCAGGTTCGGTGTGCCATACAAATAAAACAAAAAAACAAACAAACAATTGTGTGTCAGCCTCCCCCATGTTTGGGAGAATGAGAAAAGTACTCATGTTGTTCCTGAGCTCCTGGATTGGGACCCACAGCACATTGACAGCCAAAACAGACAGGATCCAATTTTTTTCCCAGTTGAACTGCGTGGCGCCATGTTTCAAGAACCATTAAACACATTTGAACCACCTGGACCCTGTGTTGCAAACCTTGCACTCTCCCAATCTTCAAATTGCAAGCACAGCAAAGCACCAAGAAATCTGTCGCTGCTGGACCACCAAGAACTGCAAAAAGGTACTGTCAACTGCTAACTGCCCCCTCGGTCCATTTCCGTGCCCTAGAGGCTGATTAGGTCAATTTTATCCCTTTTGCCACCTCAAGAAATATCTGTTTTGAACATTGTTGTCTTTAATTGCCTTTTCTTCTCCTGTTGCAGAGTGATGCAGTAACTCTATCTTTGCAAATTCTGTTTTCCTACTACAGGGATGGGTTTTAACAAGGTTTTCTAGTTAGTTATTATTGTACATGGTATGTTTGATTAAAGTATATATTTTTTTTATAGAACCTGGATTGGACATTCCTTTATTTCGGACTGTTATACTTCTCTGTTTGGGTTGCTACTAGACCACATTCACACCCCTCTTGAGAGTATAGCCATCCAGCGGCCTATGCTACAACAAAAGGCCAAGGCGGTATATCTCTTAACTGTGGTTGATTTACCTTTATGATTGTGTTGGTTCTTGGTTTGTAGAAGCGTGAGTCCTGAGTAAGTCCTTTAGCCTTTTCTCATCCTGGTACTCCAGCAGGGTAGACGTCAATTCATCACAGTGTTGCTTACAAGAAAAAGGATTCCCCGTTGGTATTCCATAATGCAAACTCAATGGGCCTCATTACGACTGTGGCGGTCCGGAAATAACGGTGGCGGTAAACCCGCCGCCACCGTTGTTTCCGGACCGCCTGATCCCGACCCCTGCAGGCGGGAGGTGATGTTCCCGCCAGGTCTGACCTGGCGGGTTTAACACCGCCCGCCTGCAGGCGGACGAGGAAACACCGGCAGCATTACAAGATGCTGCCGGTGTTTCCATGATCCCGATTCCCATTGAGTCCCATAGGACTCAATGGGAATGGGGATTTACACCATTCCGCCTCCGTGATTCCCGGAAAACCGGGGTTGTGATGCCCCGGTAATTCCGGGAATCACGGAGGCGGAATGGTAATACGAGTCTGGCGTTAACCAGGCGGTTTTACCGCCTCGGCTAACGCCGGACTCGTAATGAGGCCCAATGTCTGTTTCCTGTTGTGAAGAATAAAGTAGGACCTCAGGACGTAGACCATCTCCTGTTCTAACATCTTTTAATTGGTGGTTACATAGCACCACTTCTTGTCCATCTGGTCTAGAGGTTGGGGGTGTTTACAGTGTGGTTCATCTGTGGTCTGTAAAAATGAATGTGCACCCTTGCCCGGGACATGACTAGAAGAACTAAGGGCTACATGTGCACGACTACACACATGCTTGATGGCTCATGACTGATCTTGCAAGATCACGAAAATCTGCTTACAACCAAGTACACGACACAGAAAACCAGGAATTGAGTTGAGAACTTTGCATGCCACTGAACCACTGCAGAGATTGGAGGGCTGCGACTGGCCTGTCGAATGGTTCAGGCAGGATGAGCTGGTCTTATAAGCCAACTAGGTCAGAGTCAAATGCAAATCATATGTGTACTTTTGTTCACGAGTTAGCGCTTCATACGGACTTTGAGCAATCTTGTGAGATCCTGTAAGTCTGTCAACTCCCAAATATGTTATTCGGCTGGACCCACAAGTTCTGTCAGGCGTACGTTTGCGCACTCTCCCTTATACAGAAGCAACTGTGTAATTCAGCATTGACAGCACACGCTGTAGCAGGGATGTGTCGTTAGGATTTACACATAAACAATAGCAAGGAAAAAAGTTAACAACTCTGGCTCTTCACATTGGAGTAGATACAGCACTTCAAATTGCTTGCAAAGGGGAGGTGTTAGGCCCACATTTGGTCATACTGGACCTCATGCGAATAATACACCCATTCAGAAGCAAGGTGGTAGGTACCAATGTTATCAGTAACCAAATAAGTATATCAGCTAACAATTTGAACTTTTACTTTTTTCAAAGGGGCAAACACCTTATCCCATACATAATGCATACTTGTATAAGCAGATCGGTGGATTATTCGGCGATGATGGATCAGCACCATTATCAACAGAAAGATAGCATAGTCATGCTTGTACTCTTTTTTCATCACTGCTATTCGTTGTTTGCAATTTTAGAGACTTGTCCATGGCATTGAACACATGATCCACGTGCCTTTCTTTATTTTCTGTTGCCCATGGGTTTACACTGTGCTTTTCTCGTTGCTTTCTCATTTGTTCTGTGGGCCCAAGAGTTGTGTTGTGGTTCAGATCTACTCGGGGGGCAAATGGCTTAAGCATGCCGGTGTGTTTCCTTGCCTCTTCCAGGTCGATTTCCGAATGTTGTGTGGGGAGCTGGAGTCAACAGGGTGTAGGGCCTTTCTTTATTAGCCACTGAATAATTCAAGCAGAGGTTTTTTCTGACTTCCTCGCTCTCTAATCATACCTGGAACTTCAGAGACATGATTATATATGGCTCTCTGAAATGTTGCAAATGTTTGCAAAGCACATTTGGGTGGAGGGGGGTAATTGTTACATGGATAGCAAAAACAGTTCTACTTTGTTGTCCCACAAAATAAATAGTTGTCAGCGAATGGGCTCTTTGTAGTATTTGGTAGTGCTTCTACTGAGCCTATCCCCCACCCTCCTGCCGGTGTGAATGTTTATCACCTCCCTTTATGGGTCTTCTCTTTCTCCACTCCTTTGTGACTCACTCTGGACCTGAGCAAACGACGCTCCCAATGCAGAGAGCCAAAACAAATAAAAGTAACGATCTAACATCCAGGGAAAGGTTAGCAGGAACCATAAAATCAGATGAGAAATGAGGCTTAGCACTGGGGGGACCTTATGAGTGCTTTCTAGAAAACAGCACAGCATAGACTCCGAACAATACATCAGCTTCCAATGTCATAATTTGAACACATGGGGTGACGTTTTCTACCAAATGAAACAAATAAACAGATATAGTTTGTCTTTAAATTGAGGGATGAAATGGTGAGATTATCGTTCTGAGAAATTTGGGGGCATAGGTATGAAAAGGTACACTGAATATTGAATAGTGAAATGATAATTTTCTGAAAGAAGTATGGGATCAAATAAAGCAATGATAGGGCTTAACTAAACACTATGTTAAAAGAAAAGCGAATTTGCAAGACTCTTTTTCTTGGAATAGAATAGAAGAGAACCTCCTTGCCATAATATGTTTCAGTATTTGCACATTGTTCTAAGGCATACCTTTAGCAGTTCTGTGTGCCCACACACATGGCAAGACATTTTTTAACCATTGGCATACACATCTGTATGTCTTCATGTGGGGTTTGTGGGCATGTTTCCTGTGCCACACACAAAAGAGGCAGCACAGGAAAGGCTGCCCACAAAATCCCACACATAGAATAGGTTGACGCAGACATGATGGTGGGGCCAGCGGGAAGGATTGTGTTCGCTAGGAGTGCACACTTGGTCTGATATATGATATGATAGTTTATTTATATAGCGCCTATACACAATGGGCCTCATTACAACAGTGTTGGTAAGGCAACCGGCGCCGTTGTTGCCATGCCTCCACATTACGAGTTCTGCTTGCGGTGGCCGCTCTGCACGCCTGGTCAGACCAGACGAGCAGAGTGGCACGCGCGTGCAGAACAGGATGATAGCAAAGGTACCGTTATGAACGGTACCGCTGCTACCATCCTCCCCATTCCCATTGAGCCCTATGGGGGCACAAATGGGAATGGGGATGTACCGGCTCCAGGTCCCGCGAAAGGGAAATTACCAGCAGAGGTCAGAATGGTCCGGTAATTCACCTTTCATCGGACCCGGAGCCGGACCCGAGTTTGAGGGTAGCCATGCCCTTATTATAAAGTAAACTTGTAATAAGGCCCAATGTGTTTCAAAGCGCTTGACATGGGAGGTAAGGCCTACAGGTAAGTGGGACAGTGGGGGAAATAAACAAGTAGAAGATTTATGCTGGTGGGTAGGTGGCTGGTCAGGCAGGCTAGATTACAGGATGTGTGGGGATGGTGGAGAAGGCTCGAAGGAAGTAGGGTGCATGGGTGGAACCCTACATTGAAACAGAGAAAGTGGACATGGTTGGCAGCATTAGAAGGTTAGTGTTGTGGGGCCGGCATGTAATACATGCAGTGCCCCCTGAGCGACCTAAAGATGATGAACCCTAGCTCTAGCCATAGGCGATACCCTTTATACGTGGATATGTTATTTATAATATATGCATTGGTCTAACATTACTACTAGTGTCTGCCCAAGTAAATGGATTGCCACGAATTTCAGAAAACATATAAAATGATCATGAAATCCGTTGTTTTGTTATTTATACAATTGAGATCCATTTAGTTCAATTTAGGGTACACAGATGATTGTGAATGAAATTTGCATATATTACAGACATTCACTTCGTGAAGAAAAACCTGAAGTTGCCTCTGTGCACAGTATATGAAACAGCCCTTTGAACAAGTGAGGATCTTGTGAGTAAAACAATATCTACAGTATGCACTGAAAAGTAAATACACAATGGGAGATACTAACAATGTAGAATACCTAGTTTAAGAAGTTAACTCCTTACAACTGATTGTCATACAAGTTTGCTATGGCAAATAATTGTTTTAATGTCATTGCTATTGTAGACAAAAATACATACTCAAGGGTACATACAATTTACCAGACATCCTGAATCTTCACTATTTGTTTTATTGTTTTAGCACGTAGATAGCTTACAAAAACAGTGTTCAGCCTATGGCTCTTCAGATGTGGACTATAACTCCTACAATCCTCTCTATTTACTATGTTGGCTAAATCTGATGGGAGTTGTAGTCCCAAATATCTGGAGTGCCAAAGGCTTTAGACTCCTGCCGTACATAGGGGGTCATTCCGAGTTGGGCGGTAAGGGTTTACGGGCACCGGTAAGGATGCCGGTGCCAGTAAACCCTTACCGCCCTATTCCGAGGTCCCTTAGCGGGTCCCAGCAGGAACGGGTGGTCTGACCACACGTTCTCTGCGGTTCCCGTTAAGGGACCTTGGAGCTAATAACTGTACCACAATTTGTGGTACCGTTATTAGTGCCTTCCCCATTCCCATTGAGCCCTATGGGTGCTCAATGGGAATGGGGAATGGTTTACTGAATAGGGACTTACCGAGTCCTCCAGGGTCGGAATGACCCGGTAAGTCCCCATTCAGCCAGACCGGACCTGGACCCGGTATTGGAGGCATCCATGGTGCTAATAGCACCATAGCTACCTCCAATCTCGGAATGACCCCCATAGTCTCCACCTTCAATGTGTCTTTCGTGTTTTGTGAGTCTCAATATTTATGAAACTGTGGTTTGCTGCCAGCTGATTTTGCATATCCAGCCGTACATCCATAACATCTGGATTTCAGCTTGTCTCCCTCATTAAGGCCCTAGAATCCTATTCCTATCCCAGCAGTTGACCCAAAGCCCTGCAAGCTTACTGACCCGGCTCAAATGTATACACATTCCTTTATATATGCTTCCCACCACACAGTCCTGCACTAGATATGTTGGCACTGTGGGGATGTGAGTCCAGCACCTCCACACATTGCCAGCTGGGAATCCCCCTCTCCGCCTGGCCCTGTCAGTCTCCATCAGTACATTGTATTTCAGCGATCAAGTGAGCAATTGACTTCTGCCCTGCAGAAGTACAGGGATGAGTGGAGGCTAAAATTCCCACTCAGCTCTCACACTTCTACAAACCAAGAGCCAACACAATCATAGAGGTAAAACAGGCACATTCAAGAAATATACCTCCTTTGCCTTTTGCGGTAACGTGAGCTGAGGGAAGGATATACTCTTAAGAGAGGTGTGAATGTGGTTCAGTAACAACCCAAACAACAAAGTATAACAGTCCAATCAAGGTTCTATACGATGATATGCATGTACAATACTTACTAACTACAAAACACTGTAAAAACCCACCCCTGTAGAAGAAACACAGAATATGTACACAGAGAATAGATGCAGCACTCTGAGTGATGAGACAAGGGTAGAATAAATTATTCAAAGTACAACAATATTCTAAAGGGTATTTCTACAAGCTGCAAGAAGAGATAAAAATGACTTGTCCAGTCTATAGGGCCCAAAGATGGATGAGGGGGGCAGATATAAGTCAAATACCTTCTGTCTTGGGATTCAACAGTGTTGCACCAGGTTTCTCGGCATTTGCCGCAATGCCAGCTTGGGTCACAGATGCAGCAGCCATGGTGGCCCAGCGACAAGCAGGCGTCAAGACGGGGTCAAACGGAAAGGGAGCTGCAGTCTCGAAGCGCCTACTTGAGCACGCCGGATAGGATGGTTACCAGGTCTGGTTCAGCGGTCGAAGATCGGCAGTGGTTGGGCTGGTACAAAGATTCAGAGGTGAGTCATTACGATCCGAAGGATCAGAAATCACAGTTCAGTGTTGGGTCGGTCATCTCATAGGAGTAGTGATGAAGAAACTGGCATTTTGAAAGGCGACGAGGGCAAGACAAAGCAGTGGCACTTCATAGTTCGAGTCAAGACAACTCTTTTGCTGCCATGGTCCAGCAGTGAACAAGGTCAAAAAGCTGATGGCGGTTTGGAAAACAATGGACGCCAAAGGGCAGTATCGACCGGTCCTGCTGGATCACTTGGCGGCAAGGTGTGCTTGAATGACGGGTCGCTGTCGCCAACACAGATCTGTTCTGGCTTCTAGGTGCTGTAAGTCCCACTCCAAGTTCTCGAGGGGCAATTTCAGTCTGATCCTGGGCTCCCAAACATGGAGGAGGTTGACACACTCCTTCAGGGGTCCTGCATGGTGAGGACATAGTCACAGTGTGGCTGGCAGAGAGGCAGTCTTCTGGTCCAGGGGCAGTGTTTACCCCCAAAGGTCCATGGGGATGGTTAGGGTGCAGATATTGCTACTGCCTTTGTAACCTCTGCCTTCATCTCATACCTGGAGAACTTTAGAAAGGACTGCTCTCTCAGCAGGGTCCAATGAAATCTTCTGGATGGTTCAAGATGAGTCAAAGTTGTGTTGGGAGACCCCTTCTTTTATAGGCAAAAGTCCCCAATTGATTGGACTAAAGCTAGCCTGCTTTAGGGGTCTAACCCCTGCTCTTAAAATGAGTTGACATTTCCCATATGATGCCACACCCACAGTGTGACATCAGTTTTCTCCAGAGAAAGTGGAGGGGACAGGAAAGAGAAACAGAGGCAGAGAGAATCAAGATGGCAGAAGACTCCAAAGACTATGCAGACCCCTCTCTGGCTCACCCTAACTCTGCCCCCTCCCCTCTCAGTAGAATCAAAGGCCTTTGGAAATCCAGCCCCCTGGTGTGAGGTCTGGCTCTCTATGAATGGGTGTGTCTCTTGGTTTCTCTTCCCAAGCCAGCGTCCTATGGAGTGGCTGCCCTGGGGGAAAGGGTGTTACCTGCCCTTTACAAAGGAACAAAGAGAAGCAATCACCAAGTCTAGCCCCATTAGTGGACAGGGCTGTGACTTGTCCAAAAGGAATATACATAATCCTTCCAGAGCTAAACTATTCTCCAGGGCTGTCACATGTGTGGCTGTCACATGTGTGAAATCAATTAAATGTGGCTGGGATAACTCTGAAAGATGCTGCACACCATACTCAGGTATGGCTTATATTTACAGTTGTATGTGCCAGCAGGACAACATCATCAGGGTTATGTAGTTTTTGGATAAGGGGTGCAGTGGTAGAGCAGGCTCTGCGAATCAGGGCACTGATGCAGGAAGGCACAAATGCACCCTACGCTTTTGGCATGGAGCTTATGAAAGGAGAATCTCATTTGCAGATTGCCTTTTCAGTGATGGAAATACCCACATCTTTTTATTATTTAATAGAAATCAAAAGAGCCAGTGCTTTCACACCCTTGCTAGATGGAAATACATCACACATAGTACCGGAGTGAGTGGCATTATGAGCCAGGCAATGTTGACACTTTGCCCCATTACAACTGGAGGGCAAAGCCCTCCTACGTATTCCTTATATCACAAACAGAAAGGTTTTATGGACAGGAGAGCTGGAAGATACTATGGGCAGTTTTAAATGATGGAGGGTTTCGAGCTGTGGCTCCTCTCGGAGCAACACCCTGGACCGGGCTTCCTGGAGGACTGCTTGGAACTTGATGGGGATGTGTCTAGTGGAGTGTGATGCAGGGATTCTCTTCGGCTGAGGCTGGTCTGTTCTGGGAGTTAATCTGCCTAATCAAAACTGTATATTTTTGTCGACCTGGGCTGCAGTTACCTTGTCCTGTTAATAGAGGGCAGGATGTGAATCTTAGCTTAAAACAGGAACGTTGAGTCTGCTTACCAGACTACATTTTCATTTCTACTTTGGGCTTGACAAACAGTGCCTCAGAAGGCTGTGCATCATGTATCAGAGATACATTTGAATGAAATCTGTGATGAAATATGTCAGGGATACAGATGATGTGCCAAAAAAGAGCAATATGTGCAAATGTTGATATTAAGCACAGTATTATGATTAATGTGTTAATATTCTCACGCAGCCCCTGAGAGACTAAAGGAGGCACATCTTTGAGGTGAAGAGTTTTCTAATTACTTTATAAATATATTGCCTTTTCTTAGAAGTATATGAACATTTAGTTATGATGGGATCTCCCAAATGCTCAGAGAGTGACTTTATGGTCACCCATATTTATAGGTACTTATTATTCACTTGAGGTAATGACACATTGTTCAATTGTTTATTTCACCTGATTGCCCTCCTTTCAAAATGGTGAGCCTATGCCATTTACATTATCAACGGAAGCTTTATCAAACTGTGCAAACCGTCAGTAATGACAAAAAGCAAACCCTGCACATAAAGAAGTGTGTGTTAATAATCTGGGGCCCATGTTTGATTGAGCTGCAATGTGAATGCAGGTCATAAAAGCCTTGCATTCACGCCACAGCTAATTTTCAGTCATTAGTACGGCAGAGAGGAGGGGCAGAACGCAACTTGCGTTTCCGTTGCACCCTTCCTCTATGCCATACAAATGCTTCAGCATATGTACTGACATGCCAACGTAAATGCTGGAGATCCCTATTGCGAAACCCCGTAGAGGTCCATTGTACATGCTCGAGCGTATCAGGGAGGGTTTTATTTCAATTGGGAACACTGCTTACCATTCACGCATGTTGAGCAGTGTTCTGAATTGAAATTGAACCCTCCCTGACCTTCCACCATACCTGGGAGGGTTTAATAGTAATTGTGAGCACCACTAGCAGGCGGCTCTCACAATGAAAAGTAAACTCTGACTGGCACTGAGAGGTGCAAATGTGAAGGGCAAAAGGTGGCGCTGTGACCAATCAACTTATGGGACACCAGTGGTCCAGGGATGAATATCGGTTTCTAAACCATCAATCAGCCCCACACCTCTAGAAAACCAGAAGGAATCTGAACAGATTGGAAACATAAGCAAATTATAAACCTCCTTGTCCAATATTGGTAACGTGGACGGAATGGCAGGCTTATCTCCGCAAGGTCGTGGATCGTTGGTTAGTTGCAACACAGCGAAAATACAATTATTACCCAATGATAAAAGGACTGTCCAGTCAAGGTTGTATAAAAATGTCTACTTTATTATTATTCAATAGACAGTTCTAGCACACTACAAAATATAACCCACCCTGTAAAGGAATGCAGACGACAATTTCAAGAAGGAAAAGGGATGCACTCTGGATACTGAAAGCAGGGTGGTCAGTAAAGTAATTAATCACAATAGTTCAAGGATACTTGGTTTCAGCACAAAATGAGCAATGGGTCATAAAATGTAACTAGGGGCCTTCAGAGAAGGACCAGGGGGACAGAACCACAATGTACTGTGTGCTTGTAGACGTCCTTGGGGTTTGACAGTGTAGAGTCGGTTTCAGGGCGCTTTGCAGCTTCTCTGATAGAGTTCAAGATGGGAGACAGCTGTGGGTATCAGGCGGCAGGCAGTTCGGAGAGCGAGGTTGGACAGACAGCTGTAGGCTGGCGTACACAGCGGCTCAGTGTCAGCAATTGTCTCAGTGCTGGTCGGCAGGTCTGAAGCACTGGTCGAGGTGTTTTGGACAGTGTGAGCTACTGTGGCGTAACAACAGTCAGTGGTGCAGTCGGTTGCAGCTCGAGGGGCTCGATAGGCTCGAAAATATCCTTTAAGGCGGATGTCACTGGATGCCTGTCTGATGCACTCCTCCTAGCTTCTTCACTGGGCTTGTGTCGTCCTTTTAGGCGAACAGCCCAAAGCTGAGGAGAGTGTTTCAGGCAGCAGCCTTGTCCTTGGTTTGATTCAGAGACTCTCTGGCACTTACCACCTAGGAAGCTTGCTTGCAGAGCCTAGCAAGGCATGCTGTGTGCTGGCTGGGTACCCGTTCTGGAGCTGCTGGAGGGTCCTCTGTGTAAAGACTGGAGGGGCTGTCTGTACTCCTGCTCTCTATATGGCAGAGGAGAGGCACAGAGGACCCCAGCCAAGATTATCTATTATTGGTAATGTAGTCGAGCAATCAAGGCCTAGCTTCTCGGGAGGTGATGCAGGGTGGTTGTTAAGTATAGTGCAGTCCCCAAACCCCCACAAAGGAATGTCCACACACTGTATTAGTGAAATGTCTTTATATAATTAAGGTTCAAGGTTATATACACAATCACAATAACGCAAATATATACAGTTCTAAGTGGTACCACAATTATCATCAGATTTCATTAAAGTGCATCAACTGGTCAAATGTCACACAAATCAATTAATAAAGGTAACCAACAATAGACATAGGAGGAAACGCACTTGGTTAGAACAAACTGGCAGAATACTGGCTCCTACCATTAGACACAGCTCTGTGTGGAGATCCCCCCACCTGGGCAACCTGTAAAATAAAAATATACTACAAGCCCAGTCCATATATTGTTCAGTTAGTCTTATTTCCTTCTAATGTGTTTCTACCACCCCAATGGCCCTGGAATAGCAGAGTTCTTCGAAGAAGCAATGATGGATCCTTCTTGAGTGACTCCCTTTAAGGCAGGAGCCATGGATCGCCGATGGGCCTCGAAGAAGGTGAACTTGGCATCAATGATCCTTTATGAAAAGTTCCATGGCATCGAGGAAGCAGTTTCGGTCCTGGCGTTGCTCGTCGATGATGAGTCGAAGACGTCCTGCAAGGAGGAGGTGTGCGGGGCACCTCGTTGTCGATAGTATGGGACTGCAAAGAGTCTATAAAGAACTCTGGGCCAGGGTCATCTGGCATCTCTGCGGTCTTCTTGTGGCGGGAAACCCACTTGTGGATTCTCCTCGACGCGTCGGCGGCCTCGACTTTCTCTGGCGGGACAAAGTGGTCAACGATGCTAGCGGGAGATTCCTTCGATTCGAATGTCGTAAGCAATGGAGCATTGCGGATCTGGTCGTCAATGGCATGGCGTCAAGCGGTCCCTGCTCCTGGGCAACACAGCTTCGACGTGCCTCGGGCGGTTATAACAAACCTGCAAACCCTGGTTGACGACGGTAGACGGAATGTCTGGTGCTTCTCTTCGTTCTCCTCGGTGGTCCCCGTCTTCGGACGGCAGCCTTTCGAGGGTCTGACTTCCAGGGAGCTCTGGCAAAGGTTAGTGGTGCTCGATGGTCCCTCGGAGCTCGGGAAGGGGGTGCCTAATCAGGTCCTCGATGAACTCAACAGCTTTCGGATCGGGTTGAAGCAAATGCAGCAGCAAATCTTCTTCTTCCAGCTGGGCTTCAAAGATAAGCTTCAAGTATCAACTTCAGCTTCTGAACGAATTCTAGCAGTGTGAGGCCCCCAGATATACTGTTCTGTCTCTCATTTATTCTGCTGCGTCACACTCAGGCAACCATTCACTCAGAAGGGCTTTCAGGCAGTCAGGCAGCCAATCAGGCATACAGTGCATTCAGGCCATTCTCCTCCCTCTCAGACACTCACAACAAGGAATGTATGTTGGGACAAGTTCTCAGCCATTCCGCACTACACACTGCATTCATACCAGTTTTGGGCAGGGCTGTCTCAGTCATTGTGTTTCATACCAGAAACCAGACATCCACAACAAGAGGTGCTTATTGGTCACACATTGCATTCACCCAGGTCCCATCGCCACAGGGTGTACCCACAACATACAGTCACTGGGAAGGCTCCATCCAGTCTGGCCTAGACTTCCCCACAATACCATATATGGAACTTTCACCCAACAGCCAGTCAGGGAGAAGGGACAGAGTCAGAGCATCCCAGGACTTTGGGAAAACAAGGCAACAGGCAATAGAAAGCAAGAGGCCACAGGGGCCATCTTTTTTCCTATCAGGAATCAACTGGTTCCAATTGCATGATGTACCCCACGCTTGGGACTCCTGTGCCCCAGCAGTTAGCTAGTGGCCCCCAAAATTGCGGATACTCAGAGCACCTGTCAAATTCAGCATGGAGCCACAACCAACCCATACCCTGCTCTGTAGGCTACACACATGTGCCCAAAAACATACACCAGGGGCACAGGGTTGTACCCCCACCCATGGTTGCCATAAGGGTATCCCAAGGGTCTGTACACCAAACCAAAAATAGGTAGGTGTACAGACCCTTGGGCAGAAAACAATCCAGAACACATATGAAAAAGGACTACAGGACAAGGACAGGGAGGCCCTGTCCCTCCAATGCATTTCCAGCATCACACTCTGGCTTCAGTATCCAGGAAATGTTTAGGGGAGGGATCTTGCTTCCCTCTTCGAAATCCTGCCCTTCCTTCACCGGTGGAAGCTGTAAGGCAGACTGTGCCTTCAGCTAGGGTACAAATGAGCTCTTCTTGTTACTTCTGGCAAAGTCTTTAGATGATCTGCCCAAAAGAGGGGCTCAACCCATTTTTAAAGCCAAATGGGCCACAGTGATTGGTGTAGGCTAAGCCTACCATAATGAGCCAATCCTGGGTCCCCACCAACAATCTCCGGTATGCATGAGGTCATAAGCACAGTGCTTTGCAACAGAAAAGGTAAAGGGGTGAAAACATGTAATACTAAGTCCCACCCATCTTCCTGTCTGTTGTGGATCAAAGGATCGTTCTGGTTAATTGAACTCTCTGTAGTTCCTGATTAAAGCGGCAGGTCTCCCTTGAAGTTGCAGCGAGAACAGACTTTCTGTCTCCATCAATCCACTTACTCGTACCTTCTGAGTGGGGATGTTTACTGTAAATACATAGTCCCAGATATGACAAGTGACTGCCCTTGACATCGAGAGGCGGGAGCTGGCTTCAGGTTGACACAGTGCATATCACAGGTTGTTGGAGTGTTCCGGTCTTTTTTAAGTCCTGCGAACAGGCCTCCCATGGGCCTGCTTGAATTAACTCTGATTAGTATGCAATGCTGCCACCAGCAGCTAACAAAGGAAATGGCCTTTGGAGCCTTTGTTAGTAAATTAGGCTGGCCATGATAGGATGAAGGTTTTGCCTTCCCCCCTTCTGAGATGCCTTGATGTACTCTTGACTTTCATATTCCAACTAAATATGACACGGGGGATGGTGCCTGCAGGCTGTGTCCACCCAGAGTACACAGGTCTATGTGTATGTCGTGCAGTGATGATGGGAAAATATCTGCAGATTAGCCCCATACATTTTCCAGAGGTCGATCTCCCAGGTGAATAGTCAAATGTGAATTCCTCACAGGCTTACTTGCTTGTATGCTGCCTTTTGCCCTTTACATTTGCACCCTGCAGTGCAAATGACTAGAATTTGGTGGCTGGGAGCCACTTTTGTTACAGTTTAAACGTAGTAGCTCTCTGCCACCAAATTACTCATTTTAGGAACATGAGCCCCAATGTGTTTATGGGTTCATTTATCTATCAACAAAGTATCTTCAACTGTATGAATAAGGAACAATGGCTCATCATGAGTTAGACAGGAAGACAGTGGTAATTAGCCGCAGTCATCGCCAGAACAGGAAGCACAGCGGTGGCCATCTTTAAAAATACAACCCACTCTCAATCTCGCATTTCCTGTTGCCATCCAGGCACGATACTTGTGGAAACATCTCTCCGGAAAAGGCGAAGTCCAAGCTCCCCGAGATGAGGTGGCAGAAGCAGAAATGTACAGAGTCTGAACTCCAGGTCCTAGCAGATGAGGTAGTCTGCCATGCCAAGGAGCTATATGGCAGCAGACAGTGCAAGACCTCTGCCCAGAGGAAGGCTGCCATCTGGTCTGCTATCAGAGACAAGGTGGTGGCAGTGGGCATCGTACCACAGAACTCTGAAGACTGCAGGCAGAGATGGAATGACCTAAAGGTCAGCGTCCACAGCCTCCTTCACCGGCAGTGGGTACACACATGTGCCAGGTGAGGTGGGATAATGTAGTAATGCACATGCACTGTGGGGGAAATGTGCATTTGAAACCATAGAACAATGAGAAGCACCCATGTGTGCTGTGATAGGTCATGTTGCCAAGTGAACCCCTGCGCTAAAGCAACATTGGCAGGCCAAAAAGCAACGTGCACATGCATCCACCTTGTACACCCTCAGCAGGCACTACTTCCTCCTAGCAATAGCAGCATCCATTGGCCTAAAACCACCCATGGCCATCATACAAAATGTGTGCAAGCAGAACAAACCCCATGTTGCATGACTGTCTTTCTATCCCACTTACATGTATTTATGATGACTGACAACATGTCATCATCCACTCAACAGGTACACAATTAAATGATGTCGAAGAGCTGGGCCCTCTACTGTCCAGGACACCGGAGGGAGGCAGCAAGGGCACAGAAGACCACCACTGTGGCAACTGTGGCAGTTGTTAAGACATTCACAGTCCCCACATCGGTGCCTTGTGGCCCCTACACCAGTCATGCAGGTGGGACGGCACAAGCCAATGCAGTTACAGACACAGCCACACCACAGCTGACCCATATGGTGATTCCAGAGGATGCTGTTCACATGCCAGCACCCACCTATCTGGCCCCCGACACCCCTTTGTCACCAGTGTGGGACGTGTGTCACCTGCACCAGTTTTTTGGAGACAGAGTCAACAACGGCCCTACACATGAGGAGGAGGAGAAGGACATGGGCTTCCGCTCACCCTGTTTCAGCCCCATCCCTCCCCAGAGCCCACCACCAGTGCAACAGCACACAGTGGAAGTGATATGGGTGAGGCTGGATGCATGGAGCAGCACCAGGCCTCCATGGAACAACTGGCAGCCCAGTAGGTGCAGCACATGCAGGCAATTAGGGTCTGCTTCCAGGGATCATGCCGGAGGATTTACCATTCCCTCTGCGAGACCACCACTGCCATCACCAAGGTAGGGCAAAGGATGAGGGAACATACAGAGGACATGTCAGCCTTTGCCGAGTCCCTCAACTCCTGTATGAAGATGACACTGCAGCACATTCTGGGTCAGGGGTCCGATGCCTCCATGAAGGGATCTGTGCCTAGCATCCCAAGGTGCTGCTCCATGCACCGCCTGACACAAAAGATGCTAGAGGAGGCTGCCAAGACCAAGAGGTCACGGTAGTAGCATTGCAATGCACAATCTGTACATAGTCACAAGGGATGTGTGTGGGGAGGGTGTGTTGGGAATGATGCTTTGGGATGTGGGAGGTGGGTAGGGGGGGTGTTTTGGGGACTGTGTTATACATGTTTGGTCATTAAATTCTAGTTCACTTGAAGCAATACTAGGACAATCCCTATTGTGTGCCTGTGTTTAATTCATGATGTGGCTAAGTAAAGAGGTGCGTAGCATGTGGATATCAATGTGCTAGAAAAATAATTGTCTACGAGTTTTTACTGAAGCAGACAACCATCCCTACCCTCTTCCAGCTCACTGTGTGGCAGCACAGCACCCGCAGGTACTGGATCTCCTCTTCTAGGGGTGCCATGTCCTCCTCAGGGGGACAGTCTGCCTGAGAAAATGATGTGCAGCATGGCACAGGCAAGAACAATTTGTCTGACCTTCTCTGGCCTGTACATCAAGGCCCCTCCAGTTCAGTGTAGAGACCAGAAACGACCCTTCACAAATGAAATACCGTTTACATTTTTGGCAGTAATTCAACCGGCAGAATTTGCACCAGGCATAATTCTGCCATATGGTGGCGCTAATTCCGCTGGAAGTAATTCTGTTGGGGATGATTCCACCGGCGGAATTAGCACTGACTCCTAATTCGCCAGTATGGTAAAAGTGGCAGTAATTCAGTTACCTCATTATACATAAGATCAATGATACCCCGCTAAAAACCTAACTCCACGGTCCGAGGCTAACCATAAATCTATGTACACAAAGGAGAACAGGTACAACACTTTTAGTCCATATAGTTGCTCATTTGCCTGAACGAAGATGATTAGTAATGACCAATACCTAGTAGTCCTGAAATAATGGACTTAGTATGTCACATAAATTTATACATTAAATCATTTTAATTTGCATATTCAAAATTGATAAAACATTGTTAAAACAACTTTTTTTAAAACACACTGTGTAACCCAAGATTATGACCCACATGGTGGGTATAACACCAATCTAATGGGATGAAATATACAACAATTATAACATCAAAACAATTTTTACAGACACATGACAATTAACAACCACTATTTACATTAAACAAAGTGTCGTATGTACATATACAACACTTTGTTTAATGTATAGAGTGGTTGTTAATTGTTTAAAGTACTAGATAAAGCACAGTGATCTACCCGTTCTACCGCCCTGCAAGTACTTTATAATCATGTACTCTGATTTGATTACTGGGGCATGGAGCATGGCCGAACCCTAGGTTTGAATGGGACGAAATATTTTGCTTGCGGCTACAGCCTGAAGTGCTGTATTGAATGACAACAAACCTGAGTGAGGAGCATCAGCAAGGACCTGAAAGCATAGTTTTGCAAATCTGTTTTGTGTTTTGTTTTTCCAGAGTGTCCAAATGCAAGCACAAGCAAATAGTGATATAAATGTGGTGCATGGACAATGGGCCTGGCCCTCGGCAAGGACGAATGCCTACTTTGCAGCAAAGTTGTGCAAGGGGCATCAGCAAGGAGCTGAATGGATGCTTTTGGAAATCTGTCCTCTGTTTTACTTTTTTGAAATTGTCGAAATATAAGTACAAAGAAATTGTGATATAGCTTTTCTGCCGTGGGCAGAGGGCCTGGCCTTAGGCAAGGACAAATGTCTACTCTGATTTGCCTTTTGGGGTATGCTCTGCTGATAACGACTCACATAAGTATGCGTTGCAAAATATATGTTTGTTAAAGGAGGTTAATAGTTCTTTTAAATATGTTAAAAGAGGAATTATTAATAACTTAATAAACAGTGATATTTAACATTGTGTAACATATTCACTTATAAAAATGTATTAAATGGACAGAAAATACTCTGTTAAAGGGACGTTACGGTCAAGATGTACCCCACGCTTGGGACTCCTGTGCCCCAGCAGTTAGCTAGTGGCCTCCCATCTTGGGATCTTTTGGCACTTAGCTCCTGGGCTCCGATGAGCACTTGTCCATCCGTACTGCCCCTTTTATTTATGCACTCCCGTCACTGCACAATGCATTTGTGCATTTATAGGAGCACTATGTACAATGTGTGATGTCATCTTTGATGTCCTGGGTGTCATCTTTGATGGCCTGGGTGTTGGTCTTAGCAGTGCACGGAGTTGGCGCTAGTTATGGTTGCTTAGCTTACCGTAACTGGCGAATTTCAAGGGTTTTTCTGTGTTACTTGTAACCATAAAGTCCCTTTAACAATAGTTTTTCACTGAATGTCATAGGTTTTTGTTAGTGCAACTTAACCATAACGTCCCTTTAACACATTTTTTCAGTGAATTTATATATATGTATATATGTATATAATAAGCTGTAAGAAACTACCTTTCCTGCACTTTCACTTATCGAAATATTTATGTTCAGCAAGGATCCTTGTCATATTTTTGAGAGTTTGGCACCAATTGATTTAAAGCTCGGATATTTAGCAAGTGACTGTGAAGGGAAGCCATACCCGCGCTGCAATCAGCCCAGCTCACTGGGAAAACACGCCCAGTGTCCCTAATAAAAGGCTGAGCGATAAGGAACGCCCCTGCGGTCTTTTCTGAAGGAAGAAACAGATGTCTGGGACTGTTCCCAACATTTGAACTTGCAGATTGCCTTGGAAGAAGATAAGGATGACTAATTGGTCTTTTCTCTGAGAAGTAAAACGCAGAGGTGGGGATTTATTATGCAATTATGTTTCAAGAAGGATAAGCTGTCTATGATTACAGAGCGCGCATGCGACCCACACTGTACAGCACATCATTTTGGAGGGGTGCGATTATATGTGGGTGCATGGCTATCTTCTGTTTTGTCTCAAGCGCTTCCAGGTTTGCTTTGGGTCGGTCCATGTTATCTTTGAAGTGCAGGAGACTGGCTTTCCCAGGGCTCTCTAATTGGGTGATAGCATGCAAGCCCTGTGCCCCAAACGCAAGGAGCATCCCCGTGAGACCAGCCGGCATCATTATTTGTCTTTTCAGAATGTTTTATAATCCTCCCAGGCTTTGACTATTATTCAAGCAGCACAGAACTGCGGGCTGCGGTTTAAACGGCAGGGCTGACGTTTCCCACGAAACGGAAATCTTTGGCTAAAATAACAGTCAGAATGTGCATTCCCACTCCTGCTGTGTTACATATGCAAAGCAAAACACGTAATGTAATATGTAATGTAATACGGCATTTGTAGTGTCCTAGTGCTTTGGTATGGGCTCAAAGCGCTGTAGGCGTACTCCCTTGAAAGACCAAAGTCTGAGGTATGAGAGACTGGTCAGAGGCATTCAGAATGTGTGTATGCATTTTAGCTGGTACGAAGGTACGTAGGGGTGGCTAAGTCACTGCTAGCGACACATGTAGAACTGGCTTGTGGTTGGGTGCTGTGAAGGCTGTCGGGAGAGTAGGCGAGTCAAGGAGACGGATTATGTGTCCAGCTAGACCAAATTTCTGTTGTGGGACTTAGCTGCATTCTAGTCACAGAGGTGGTGTGCGATCTGAGATCAAGTAGCGGATGAGTGCAGATGTGGGTGGCCGAGTGGCCGTGTCTTGGGAGGGATACGGCTATCTTCCATAGGGATGGTGTGTGATATGTACCAGTGAGTCATGGCTGACTACTTGTTCCATTGGCAGAGTGCAGGTCTACAGGAATCCTTTCTGTACGTGCTCAGTACTTTCTTGGAGTCTCCTCATGTGACTCATTGATGCCCCTGTCTACTTGTCTGGGGAGGTGATGTTCACCTGAGAGGCAGATTAGGTCAGTCAAGACACACGTGGGAAAAGCTAGGTCTTGAGTGCCTTCCAGAAGGCCAGGTGATCCTTTAAGCGGAAGTTGCTAAAAGGGATATGTAGTTCCATATTCTGAGTCCTTGGACAGAGAAGGAGGATCCCCTTATTCTGGTTGATTTGGCGGAATGCATGATCAAGAGGAGAGCTGAGCCTGATTTCAAGGTTCTGTTGGGTCTGTAGGGGGTGAGCTTATGTTACAGATGTTCTGGGCATTTGTTGTGCAGGGCACAGTGGGTGATGCACATATAACATTATTATTATTATTATCATTATTATGGTATTTATTGAGCACACACCTAACTTCGAGAAGCAACAGAACGCTTTACAGAGATACACAACAGTACAGATGCATAACGAAGCACTTTTCACAGAACAGAAGTACAGTGGGGTGGGATACAGAGTGGCAGAGAGGTCGGGGTACAGTTGTACTGGGTGGCTCGGAGGAGAGGGTTGGCCAGTGTCTAGCTAGTCAGTTGGCACGAGGTGCAATGTAATGGCCATGGTGTTGAGGTGGAGAGATTCCTTGAAGAGTTGGGTCTGGAGTTCTTTTCTGAATTGTAGGAGCCTTGAATGCGAGTCTGATGGGGAGGAGGTTCCATAGTCTTGGGCGTAGGCAGAGAAGGCTTGTTTTCTGCTTCTTTCCTTTTTTCAGCAGCGAATTTCAAGTCTGCACATGTTCTGGCTTCTGGTGGTGCGCTGTCCGCTGTCACACATAGCCTTGAAGGTGGACCGTCACCCAGCACGGAGCCATTGCAGGACACAGAAGGCAGGTGTGTTGTGCTCTTTAGGTCATAGGGCCAGGAGGAGCCTAGCTTCAGTGTTTTGTATTCTGAGTTTTCTGAGTTGAGATGCAAGGGTGCCCATGAAAGGGTGTTTGCATAGTCAAGGTAAGACAGGACTATGGTGGTGATTGTGGCAACTCTGTGAGGGTAGGTGAGGTAGGGGAAGATGCGTCAGAGAATGCAAAGGTGTAGATAGCATGATTTTGACAGAGTTGATGGGATATGATAGTGTCAGATCTGCATCCATGGTGCATCCAAGGTTCTTTACTGTGTTGGAGGTTGGAGTGGGAGGGCCTAGTGGGCGTGGCCAATGGATGGGTTGGGGGAGAGGGCAGTCTTCCCAGAGATCATGATTTCATTTTTTCTGGGATTGAGAAGGAGGTGGTTAGCCGTTATCCAAATGTGTGCATATAAAGGCATAATGGAGACCAGCGTTGTACCTCATTTCTCGCGTGGAGGCAAAGTACTTTATTATGGGCCTGCAGAAGTTCCACCTCTCTATAATACTCCTTTAAAAAAAATATATTAGTGTACGCTTGGTTATCCAATGCAACTTTATAGACATTCTAAAAACGATAGCATAATACAAGCATTACTAAAATCATTTCATAAAAAAGATATCATTAATTGATTACGATGCTTTTTTGTATTCCATATATTCTACCATGATCATTTCTTAAAATGTTACTGATTTTTCATCAAGTTGCATTGCTCTACAGCAAGGGTCTGCAACCTCTGACTCTTTAGGTGTTTTGAACTACAATTCCCATCAGGTCTTTCCAGTGTAATCAATGGCAAGGGATCATGGGAGTTGTAGTCCAAAACATGTGGGGAGTCACAGGGTGCAGGCCCCTGCTCTATAGATATCAGTAGTTTTTTTAAACCTACAATGGTCTGTGGTAATGGCGATACTAAATGATGCATGTTAAGTTATTTCGCTTTATCAAAGGATTTTTCTAGGTATTTCCGAAAGTTAACTCTGGCTATTATTAAGCTGATCTTCCTGCTACTCATGCATTTTTCCCAGAAGGATTATTTTGTCTATGGAAGGTAATTGTTTGAAAACCTCCCTAAGAAGTGTTTTTGAGCCGGTACTGTCTTTGGGCAACTAAGAACAAGCATTACCAATGCCAACAGTTCGGGCTTTTGTGAAGGCATAGGAAAGGCGCTTGCTAGGCACAGCTGTAGTGGTATTAAATGGCCATTGATGGTAACAGGTGTACAATGGTGTGAATACCTGGGCAGCTAATAGCAATGCCTGGCAAATGGCTATTACTTATACACAAGCCAAACTGTTGTCTTTGCAGTCGCTGTTTTTAACAGGACTCCAGTGAAGGACACGCATACTGCTTATAAATCGAGTGGCTGCGGGAAGATCTGGTTAAGACAATTTTATTGCACGTGTAGTAGAATTACAACTTCAATTAAGTCATTAACTCTCTTAATACTGCTTTGACAAAACAGTGACAGGCACTTCAAGTGCAAAGTTTTATGCCAAGGCTTTATTAAAGCGGGCTGAAAGAGTTCACAGGAGGAGGTGTAATGGGCCTGGAGGGGTAGGAACTGGGTGGAAGTGTCCATAGGGATTAGCATGAACATCAGCAGTAAATGAGTAGATAAATATCCAAACAACACATTTAAGCTGTGTGTCCCTCCTCAAATGCCATTGCTCCCTCTCTGTACTCTAATGTAATAGAGGTGTTGCAAGCGACGCCTAATAGCCCAAACTAAAAAGGTGCTTTACAGTTACTTGTACTTCTCTATTTTGACAGAGCGACAAAGCCACCATAGCGTTAGGTAGCCAAGGTTACCACTGACCACCTGAACGCTTCTTTCACATTCTCAGTAGCTGCCTTGTGCGGGTGCCTTTCCTTCTTCTTCTTGCTGAAAGATTTTATCCATCAGTGTTGCTTTCTGGATACCGAGGCTTGAGCCTCATTACTCCATCTTCTCGGGTTGAGTATGCAGTCATGGGTTGGGTTTCTTCATGGTCTGTGTAACAGTAGGTCTGGTTTCACAGGGTCTTTGCAGTGATAGGGTAGTGCTCAAAAGGGTTTGCAGTGGTGGCAGTGAGTCTTCTGATCAGAGGGTTCAGGTTCTGATCCAGTCCTTGGCAGAAGTTCTTGCTCAGCTTTGCTAAATGTTTGTCCAACATCTCGATGTCCAGTTCTCTGTGTGCGGGTACCTGCAGGGCTTTCTATGTGTATAATGTAGCTGTTTCTCAGACCAAGTGTTTGAAGCTAGGAATATGCTCTTCAGCTTCTATCAAGTTTCTATCACATGCCCAGTTTTTAAAGCCACCCACACAGTGCACACCAACCCGACACAAAGCATCTGCACCAGCAACCTTCGCATTTCTGCCACGAGGAGTATAATATTGCTATGCACTGCTATATTCTAAGCTATCCCAGACAAAGGTCTATGCACACAACCAGCCGGTCCATAGTGCTATGAGGCCACGCCCATGGTGGTTTAATTCTTTACGAATGCCCAGTAACATGAAATAACAGTGGGCAGCATCACTTTAGGTTTTGGTCGCTACCGCAATGGAAAAATTCAGCATCTTCTCCCACTGAGGTGGCTGCAAATGGGCTCTTGTGCAAACAGGTGCAATTGGTTTTTAGCCCTCCGCCTGTCAAATACCATGCCGGCGCCTGTTGCAGCACATGCACGTTTATGTGCATAAAAATGAATGGACAGGAATGTGCACAATGAGAGTAATGTGGTCATGGTAATCAACTCCGTAACCATGAGGAATCATCACCCAAGATTTGGAGTGAACAACAGTTGATCACAACTATGAAGCAATGTTAGTAAGATCATTGCTTGTGATGCCTCGAGCCATTTTATGAAGTTGTAATGTTATTCACATTCTTGTTTAACCATAAACAAGTCGGCACACTATTTAGGTCCATTAAGAGCATGAGTGAGATCCAGTTGTGATGTGTTATTTTAGGGCTATCACGCCTCATATGAAATACCATACTGCATACTCTAGGCCATGGGTGCATAACATACGGCCGGCAGGCCAGTTGCGGCCCGCCATGCCATTTTGTCCGGCCCGCAAGGCACAAAGACTTTCCTAATGGAGGGCGGCCCGCAAGCAGCATTGGCCGCCCTCCATTAGGAAAGCCTTTGTTGTCTTCCGGGCCGGACAAAACACTGGCCCTCATTGGCTCAGCACACACGCACCATGTCGCTCCTACGAGCCACGTAGTGCATGTGTGCTGCACCAATGGAGTGCCAGCAATACGGCTGGCGTGGTCCATAAGGCTTGATGCCGGAAGGCATTTCAGCCTTGCCACGCCAGCCATTGTACGACTCCAGTTACCTCGCCAGCGTTCCAGCTTACCTGCCTTCCAGCACGTCTCCGGTAAGTGGTTTGTGTGTTTGTGTGTCAGGTCTGTTTTGCTGTATGTTTGTGTTGTGTATGTTGAGATGGGGGTTTGGGGGTGTCGGGTGTGCATGAATGTTTGTTTTTGTATGTTTGTTTTGTGTATGTTGAGATATGGGGGTCGGGGGTGTCGGATGTGCATGAATGTTTGTTTTTGAATGTTTGTGTTGTGTATGTTGAGATGCGGGGGTGGGGGGTGTCGGGTGTGCATGAATGTTTGTTTTTGTATGTTTGTTTTGTGTATGTTGAGATGCGGGGGTGGGGGGTGTCGGAAGTGCATGAATGTTTGTTTTTGAATGTTTGTGTTATGTATGTTGAGATGCGGGGGTGGAGGGGGTGTCTGGTGTGCATGAATGTTTGTTTTTGTATGTTTGTTTTGTGTATGGTGAGATGCACGGGTGGGGGGGTGTCGGATGTGCATGAATGTTTGTTTTTGAATGTTTGTGTTGTGTATGTTGAGATGCGGGGGTGGGTGGGTGTCGGATGTGCATGAATGTTTGTTTTTGAATGTTTGTGTTGTGTGTGTTGAGATGCGGGGGTGGGGAGGGTGTCGCATCTGCATGAATGTTTGCTTTTGAATGTTTGTGTTGTGTATGTTGCGATGCGTTGTGGGGGGGTCGGGTGTGCATGAATGTTTGTTTTTGAATGTTTGTGTTGTGTATGTTGAGATGCAGGGGGTGGAGGGGGTGGAGGGTGTGCATGAATGTTTGTTTTTGTATGTTTGTTTTGTGTATGGTGAGATGCGGGGGTGGGGGGGTGTCGGATGTGCATGAATGTTTGTTTTTGTATGTTTGTGGAGTGTTTGTTGAGATGCGGGAGTGTGGGGGGGTCGGGTGTGCATGAATGTTTGTTTTTGAATGTTTGTGTTGTGTATGTTGAGATGCGGGGGTGGAGGGGGTGGAGGGTGTGCATGAATGTTTGTTTTTGTATGTTTGTGTTGTGTATGTTGAGATGCAGTGTGGGGGGGTTGGGTGTGCATGAATGTTTGTTTTTGAATGTTTGTGTTGTGTATGCTGAGATGCGGGGGTGGAGGGGGTGGAGGGTGTGCATGAATGTTTGTTTTTGTATGTTTGTGTTGTGTATGTTGAGATGCAGTGTGGGGGGGTCGGGTATGCATGAATGTTTGTTTTTGTATGTTTGTGGAGTGTTTGTTGAGATGCGGGGGTGGGAGGGTGTCGGGTGTGCATTAATGTTTGTTTTGGAGTGTAAGTGCGGTGTATGTTGAAATACAGGGTCTGTATGTGTGCATGCTTGCTAGTTTGTATGCTGATTTGGGAGGTGGGGGGTTCTGGTCTGTATGGGTGCATGCTTGAGAGTGTGTGTGCTGAGTTGGGGGGTGGGGGGTTCGGGTCTGTATGGGTGCATGCTTGAGAGTGTGTGTGCTGAGTTGGGGGGTGGGGGTTTGGGTCTGTATGGGTGAATGCTTGAGTTTGTGTGCTGAGTTGGGGGGTTTGGGTCGGTATGGGTGCATGCTTGAGAGTTTGTGTGCTGAGTTGTGGGGTTGGGGGTTTGGGTCTGTATGGGTGCCTGGTTGAGTGTGTGTGCTGAGTTGGGGGTTGGGTGGTTTGGGGCTGTATGGGTGCATACTTGAGAGTGTGTGTGCTGAGTTGGGGGTGGGGGGTTCGGGTCTGTATGGGTGCATGTTTGAGAGTGTGCTGATTTGGGGGGTGGGAGGTTTGGGTCTGTATGGGCGCATGCTTGAGAGTTTCTGTGCTGAGTTGGGGGTTGGGGGGTTCGGGTCTGTATGGGTGCATGTTTGAGTGTGTGTGCTAAGTTGGGGTGGCGGGTTTGGGTCTGTATGGGTGCATGCTTGAGAGTGTGTCTGCTGAGTTGGGGGGTGGGGGGTTCGGGTCTGTATGGGTGAATGTTTGAGTGTGTGCTGAGTTGGGGGTGGGGGGTTCGGGTCTGTTTGGGTGCATGTTTAAGAGTGTGCTGATTTGGGGGTGGGGGGTTCGGGTCTGTATGGGTGCATGTTTGAGAGTGTGCTGATTTGGGGGGTGGGGGGTTTGGGTCTGTATGGGTGAATGCTTGAGAGTTTGTGTGCTGAGTTGGGGGGTGAGGGGTTCGGGTCTGTATGGGTGCATGTTTGTGAGTGTGATGATTTTGGGGGTGGGGGTTCGGGTCTGTATGGGTGCATGGTTGAGAGTGTTCTGATTTGGGGGGTGGGGGGTTCGGGTCTGTATTGGTGCATGTTTGAGAGTGTGCTGATTTGGGGGGTGGGGGGTTTGGGTCTGTATGGGTGCATGTTTGAGAGTGTGCTGATTTTGGGGCTGGGGGTTCGGGTCTGTATGGGTGCATGCTTGAGTGTTTGTGTGCTGAGTTGGGGGAAAGGGGGTTCAGGTCTGTATGGGTGCATGTTTGAGTGTGTGTGCTAAGTTGGGGGTGGGGGGTTCGGGTCTGTATGGGTGCATGCTTGAGAGTGCGTGTGCTGAGTTGGGGGGTGGGGGATTCGGGTCTGTATGGGTGCATGTTTGAGTGTGTGTGCTGAGTTGGGGGGTGGGGGGTTCGAGTTCGTGCCTGATTGGGGATGTGCGTCCCTGATGGGGGATGGGCGCATCTCTTCATACAAAGCAAACAAAAACAATTGAAGAGGAACTTTATTCACAAGAGAGCCTACTTTATTTGCAATAGATTACTATCAAAAGAGAACAGGCCAAATTCCTGTTCTACCAAACTCTCTCGTGGGCACAAAGCAAGTTCCGGTGCCATGCTCATTTGATCCTTAGAATTCCGAGATTTGGGCTTAAAGGCCAACACAAGTCAGAAGCTGACCAATGCAGCTGGAAAAGTCTGCATTATTAGGGATGGCACTTATCTATAACGGTATATAACATAGTAAAACATTCATTCAATAACCACCCATTGTTGCATGTGCATGTTGACGGAATTTAATGCCATTGGGATGTTCCGGATTCAGGGTCCTGAAGGCTGAAGATTTCTGCATCAGTACATGAATCCCAATGCTGTCCCAGTTGGTTGTGTGATGGGTGCTGGCAAGGTCAAATGGAAGCCAAACATTTCTACCCTGCTACTCCACATTGCCCAGGTTCCCATACAATGTTAGCTGGGGAGAGGGCTCATTTAGTGATGCTCTTTGGCATTAGCTGCAGTCCCCTAAAGATCATACTCCTAGGTCCAGAATTGTCCCTTGACCTAGTATGATAGTAACACATGTTTAGCCCCCACCCCCACTTCCTATCCCCTCTGACTCTCCAGCGCTATCTGAAATGTCGTCAGGCCTAATACGATAATTGCTTGTTTTGTTCCTCTCCCTTCTTTCTCCTCCCCTCTCCCTCACCTTGTGTAATTCTCCGGCTCTACCAGAAATGTTGTCAGGCCTAGGACGGCAGTCGCCTGTCTGTTCCCATTTCCTTCCTATCTGTGTCTTAGCACTTGCACTATCTGAAATGTCGGTAGGCCGAGTACGATAGTTAATTTGGCATTCTTGTTGTTCATGGCCTGTAAGAATGTTTTGTATTTTCCCTTGTTCCCTCCCTTGTCAAGAAGCGCTTTGAAACACATTGTGTATAGGCGCTATATAAATAAACTATCATATCATATCATTAGAGATGTTGGGCCAGAGTGTCAAGGGTCAGCAGTAGGTGTGGTTTATTTGTACATTCCTAAAGCTCTCAAAACCATCTGCAGCCTTTTCTAGTATGGTCCTGGATGATGTCTGCTCCTGTAATTTTGCAACTAAACCTCGATCAAGCGTTTGAGACCCATTGAGTGTGGGTAATTGTTACCTTTCTACAACCCAATCAAGCATTGTTCAGGGGAATAGATGCACAATGAAATTGATTAGAGAAGGTAACTGCTCTTTGAGGGCAAGCTTAACTGCAAAAGGACACTTGCTGCACACTACGAATCATACATTCAAGTGGACAGTTTGAGTTATTTGATCCAGATTTTGTGGAAGGAAATGGCTTGCAATATTCTAACTGGTAGTACTCCCAGAAGAACCTATTTCTCTGGCACAATATGGTAGAGCTCCTGTCAGTTTTGCCCTGGCCAGGAAGAAACTGAGATCAGTTTCTTTTGTATGTTCACTAAAGTAATTGGTCATCCTGTGATAATTCCTTTCAAAAGCTCCCAATTTGGCAACAGCTTGTGCTTTGAAATGTTTTATTTTTTTCAAAGAATGTCCTCAATTTCCACCTTAATCTCAAACATAGCAGGTTGATATGCTATGCAGCCCGCTATTCCTGAAAGTATCCATCAATAAGTGCATGAAAAGGTATGCTGGCAAATCTTTGTTCTTTATCTGATCTTGTTCTTTTGTCGCTTCTAGGCTTCTCAAAAAAATATATAATTTGTATATACTCTAGACTTTGACCGTCGTAGTGGGAGCATAACAGTGGAGTTCGTATCTTTATCCAAAGATGTCCCTGCCAATGTTCAGTGCCGTAAAAAAAAAAGAAAGATTGACCAGGAGCACCATCAATTTAAGGATGAGTGGACTGAGAAGTTTTTTTTCATCAAGTCCAAACCTAATGTGTACTCGTGTCTCATTTGTCTCGAACGCATAGCAGTCCCCAAGGAATATAATATCCGCCGCCATTGTGAAACACAACATTCACAATATAGGGATTTGCAGGGGGAAGCAAGAATTAAGAAAGCTGGGGAGCTAAAAACACAGCTGACTAAGCAACAGGGTGTTTTGCCCAGAAAAAAAAGAATCTGAATGTGCCACCTTTGCGAGTTATAAGGTTGCACAGCTTATTGCAGGGTCAGCACTTCCTTTCACAGATGGGGATTTCGTTAAAGACTGCCTGATGGAGATTTGCGATGCAGTGTGTAAAGAAAAAAAAGATGCTTTTACAAATGTTCCACTTTCACAAATGAGTATCCAGCGGCGTATTGTAGACATGGCTGACAATTGTTACAGCCATCTGAAAATGTGGTGTAAGGATGTCAGGTTCTTTTCAGCTGCCCTTGATGAGAGCACAGATGCAAGTGACACAGCCCAACTCTTAATTTTCATTCGGGGGGTCGATAATCAATTCAAAGTATTTCAGGAACTGGCTTCCCTGGTTATCTTTGTATGGCAGGACTACTGGTGCTGACATTTTTAATGCTTTTCAAAAAGTCATTTGCCATGGGATGCTTTGGTAGGTGTGACGACTGATGGGGCGCCAGCCATGGTTGGGGAGCAAAATGGGTTTATTGGCTGCTTGAAAAGGCACTTGGGCGCGAAGGCTGTCCATTTAAAAAATTATCACTGCATCATCCACCAGGAGGCATTATGTGCAAAATATTTGAAATTCACTGAAGTGATGGACTTTGTTGTGAAAACGGTTAATTTTGTCTGTGCACGCTCTTTAAAGATTGTTTCAGGCGTTTTTAGAAGAGGTAAAGGCGGATTATGGTGATGTCCTATATCACACCGATGTTCATTGGCTTAGTCGTGGCAATGTGCTGAAGCGATTTTTTGCTTTACGGCACGAAATAAAAGCATTCCTTGATGAAAAGGGAATGGACACTTCTGTCATAAGATAAGATATGGACTGGGTAGCTGACTTTGCTTTTCTGACTGACCTGACAGGCCATTTCAATGATTTAAATTTAAAGTTGCAAGGAAGCCAAAATCTCATATCGGATCTGTTTGAGGCAGTTTGTGCCTTTCAAATAAAGTTAAGGCTTCTGACAGCCCAACTGGAGAAAGGGATGCTGGTACACTACCCCGCATGTGCAGAGGTTTTCCCCCATGACACGTATGTAGGATGGTATCGGCATGTGAAGGTCCTGAAGGAACTGCAAAATATTTTTGAGAATCGTTTCTCACAATTCAAATCCCAGCTAGCCTCTTTTAAACTTTTTGTAGACCCTTTCTCAGCTGATGTTGACAGTGTGCAACCTGAACTGCAACTGGAACTGATTGAACTTCAGTGCTCTAGTGCCCTCAAAAATAAGCACAGAGAGAGGCCTTTATTAGTCTTCTATCAGTCTCTGGACACTGCTCAATTCCCCAATCTGTCACGGGAAGCATTAAAGATGGTATCTATGTTTGGCAGTACTTACATTTGTGAGCAAGTTTTTTCACAAATGCAACTACATAAATCCAGCCTAAGGACAAGACTAACTGACCAACATCTCCATGCTATCCTGAGAGTAAGAACAACCTCACTGGAGGCCAAGATCCAGAAACTGACAGCTGAGAAACGCTGCAATGTTTCTCACTGATCAAGTATGTCTGGTTCACTGTTTCATCCTGTATGATTTGGGGAAATGTATAGTACAAAATGTAAGTTTTAAATAGAAATAAAACGGTACACCTCCAAAAAGGTGTTCATTTTCCAACTGTCATAGTGTTTGGTTGGGGGTGAGGGAGCCATGGGGCATAGTGTTTGGTTGGGGGTGGGAGCCATGGGGCATAGTGTTTGGTTGGGGGGTGGGAGCCATGGGGCATAGTGTTTGGTTGGGGGTGAGGGGGCCATGGGGCATAGTGTTTGGTTGGGGGTGAGGGGGCCATGAGACATAGTGTTTGGTTGGGGGTGAGGGGGCCATGGGGCATAGTGTTTGGTTGGGGGTGAGGGGCCATAGGGCATAGTGTTTGGTTGGGGGTGGGAGCCATGGGGCATAGTGTTTGGTTGGGGGTGGGAGCCATGGGGCATAGTGTTTGGTTGGGGGTAAGGGGGACATGGGGCATAGTGTTTGGTTGGGGGTGAGGGGGCCATGGGGCATAGTGTTTGGTTGGGGGTTGAGGGAGCCATGGGGCATAGTGTTTGGTTGGGGGCAAGGGGGCCATGGGGCATAGTGTTTGGTTGGGGGTGAGGGGGCCATGGGGCATAGTGTTTGGTTGGGGGTGGGAGCCATGGGGCATAGTGTTTGGTTGGGGGTGAGGGGGCCATGGGTCATAGTGTTTGGTTGGGGGTGCGGGACATGGGGCATAGTGTTTGGTTGGGGGTGGGAGCCATGGGACATAGTGTTTGGTTTGGGGTGAAGGGGCCATGGGGCATAGTGTTTGGTTGGGGGTGAGGGGGCCATGAGACATAGTGTTTGGTTGGGGGTGAGGGGGCCATGGGGCATAGTGTTTGGTTGGGGGTGAGGGGGCCATGGGGCATAGTGTTTGGTTGGGGGTGGGAGCCATGGGGCATAGTGTTTGGTTGGGGGTGGGAGCCATGGGGCATAGTGTTTGGTTGGGGGTGAGGGGGGCATGGGGCATAGTGTTTGGTTGGGGGTGAGGGGGACATGGGGCATAGTGTTTGGTTGGGGGCGAGGGAGCCATGGGGCATAGTGTTTGGTTGGGGGTTGAGGGAGCCATGGGGCATAGTGTTTGGTTGGGGGTGGGAGCCATGGTGCATAGTGTTGCACTCTAAGAGTGAACCCAATAATAAAGCTAAAACAGGCACAGTTAGGAGATGTAAATCCTTTGCTTTTTGAGGAAGCCTGACTCAACGAAGGCCATACTCCTCTTGGGCAACCCAAACAGCAAACTATAGCAGTCCAAAATAACGGAATGTCCAATCAAGGGTCAATATAATATATATAATTTAATTAAACAGACAATATACAATAACTAAATAGAAATAAATTATAACAATGGAAAATGTGTAGTACAAAATATAAGTTTGAAATGCAAATAAAAATCGTTACCGCTCAAAAACATATTCTTTTTCCATGTGTTTAATACAAATTGGGGGTTGAAAAAGCCTCCTGCCAGGCCCCGCTTACCGCCCCACCCACATTTACTTTTCCGCCCATTATAGCCCTCATGTAAGGTACTTTCGGCCCTCTGTCAAAATCAGTTGTGCACCCCTGCAGTCTAAGCCAACATGGAATCACTCTTCTGGCCATCTGGAAAAATGTAATGTTCTTTAGATAAATGAAACAATTGTCACCTTTTTTTCTGTTTTTAGAAAGAATCCATGTAATTGAGGAGTGAAGAGCGTCCAGAGCAACTGCAAGGATTGCCTTTTGCGTTCTCTGTTAAAATGGCGCAGATGTTATCCTCCCATTGGACCACATAATTTCTACTCTAACAATAGGGGTCCGCCACCTACAACTCCGGACTCCAGATGTTTAGGACAGTGACTCTCATGATCCCTGACTAAAGACTATGCTGGCTAGTGCTGATAGCAGTTTTATTCCAAAGCATCTGGAGAGCCACGGTTGCAGACCCCTGCTCTAACATAAACTTTAAACGCAACACTGTGCCTACTGAATCATTCTGTCGCTTGTAGCAAATCCATTGGGAATTTTCAAACCATAACAAATGGGAGGTAAGACAATTATTGTTAGGGGTCCTTCCTCCGCACGAGGAAGCCTAACCTCCCTCATCATTCTCTCTCGCCCCCTCCTGCTGACCTAGCTGTCTGATGCGCTGACTAGTTTACCTGACTACAGTTGCCTAGCTACCCTCAGAATCTTAATGGGCACCAGGCACCTCCACTACCAGTAGCCCCTACACTGCCTCCGGGCCTACCGTGCACTTGGAGCTGTATCTGTAACCCTACAGTCCCCTGCCTCATTGCACTTACCCAGAGCCGTGCTTCCCTGGTTGCACTTACGTAGAACAATACTGCCCTGATTGCACTTGCCCCCTTCCATCCACCCGGCACTTCTCTTCTCCCTCTCCCCCCTGCACTTGCACGTTCTGAATGACACAGGGCCTATTAAGATCATTGTTTTGTCCTCCCTCTGTCTTCCCTACCTTGTCTTGTCGTGCCTAGAAACACTTAAGTAACAGGCACGTTATAAATGACTCATATGATATGATATAGCATTTGTAACGCGCCTATACACAAGTGTTTCATTCTCCACATACCTTCCATATCAACCACGAGTTATCTTCTTTTTCGCCATGTGTGGCCACATATTTTAAGGAATATAATATTCCGGGGGAGTGAACTGGAATAGTTGATTTATAGACCATGCCCTTGGGCCATACTTGGAGGTATGCGCCTGTAAACCTCATTAAACGTCTTTGCTGAACTCAGTCCCTTAACTTGATATTCAGGACCCATAACCCCCTATATGGCCCTCGGGTTACATCTATTAAGTTTCCAACTATCGCCTCCTGTATGAAAAAAGAATATTGAAAGTCACCAAGGAGTCCTGTGACCAACTAGATGAATGAAGCCAAAGGCTGAGTTCCTGTATAAGATCACGGAACGCTGAGGTGACTTCAATATCCTTTTTACGTACACAATGCAGTGGTGAAAGTGTATGATTTGATGTCCGTAACCCGCTCCTCAAAAACACCATCGCCACATCCCCTCTCACACACAATACAAACTAGATACCTGGGTTCCGCCTTTTCTCCATTGTAACTATAATTATAATTGTAATGGGTTATTTATTTTGTAATTGTAATGTAATGGGTTATTTAGAACAGCCCCACTACTGTGCGAAGCCTGAAAGAAACTGTGATGAATCAACTTCCCGGGTACCAGTGGTCCAGGGGTGAATATTGGTATCCAAACCATCAATCAGCACCTCACCTGAAATTCACCCGAAGGGCTCTAAACAGGTTGGAATAACAAGCAAATGATAAACCTCCTTGTCCAAATTTAGCAGTGTGGATGGAACGCAGGCTTATCTCCGGAAGGTCGTTAATCATTGGTTAGCTGCCACACAGTAAACATACAACTTCCCCCTTTGGAAATCCTGGCCTTCCTTCACTGGTGGAAGATGTAAGACAGACTGTATCTACAGTCAGGGTTCAAGGTTGAGCTCTTATTTGTTTCTTGTAGTTAAGTCGTCAGATGATCTGCCAAAAGAGGGGATCAGCCATCCTGCCTCCTTTGTTAACCTCTGCAGCCAAGCCCCATGCAGGCCTGTTTGAAGTACCATCTAATTGGTATATTAATCGCTGCCACCAACTGCAGGCACCAACAAAAGAGCAGGGTTGATCCACAAAGCCTTTGTTAGTTAATCAGGCTGGCCATGGCAGGGGGATGCTTGTTTCACACCTTCCTGGAGATGACATAATGTACTCCTGGCTGTCACATTTCAACAAAATATGACAGGGCAGAATATCCCTGTAGACTGTGTTCACCCAGAGTACATGGGTCTATGCCATTGTCATGGTGCAAGCATAGGAAAATGTGTGTAGTTTAGCCCCACAAATTTTTCTGAGGTTGGTCTACCAACATTCCATTTAATCAAATATTCTAAAAAAGCCCTGTCAAGTGCATGCTCACCATACGGATGGTCGAGCTCCGAACAGAAACTCAAAATGCATTTTAAACTAGCCCATTACCTTTATTCATTATCCCCCAGAGCATGCAGCTTTATGCACCCTCCCCTTTCTAATCATCAACCATTGGCACCTCGTAAGGGGCATGCTAAAGGTTAGACATCCCTCCCGCCTATCCATTAACTGCACGTACATCAGTGCCTGCAGTATTTTTACTTAAATTGCTTACATGCAAATGAAAGATTCTGATTACAGCGGGACAGGGTCTATGATGGGGCTTGGGAATTGACTTTATCCCAAGCAGGCCGTTGAAAAAATAACAGTACCTCCAAGCACCTCTCTAATAGCTCGCTGTGTTGTGAAGTTGGAGCTGCTCCAGCAGGTCGCAGGTTCCAATCCCCAGTAAGGCAACCAGGACCTGACGCTGTGCACTGAAGTGCAAGATTCATGTTCTTCCTGCATTCCGGAATGGTTTCTTTTTAAAATAAAATTATAGGAACGGTGAAACTTAATTAAAAAAAAGTAAAGGAGCACGTTCCCAAATGCTCCCATCCACTTCGATCACTGAAAGGATGGGATATTGTATTACTTGGCCACACACTGTCATCACCTTTAATACCTGGCTTCCTGTTTGATCTATTGTCATAGATGTAAGAGATCTTCCTGTTGGTGCTGCATATAATTAGTGTAGAATCTTTTTGAATTAAAAATAAAATGTGTTGCAGAAAAATAATGTAAGTATATTGATAAAATGCATCTGAAGAACGTTTTCGTTTTGTGTTTAAAATAAGCAATAACATGCAAAGTCTTGCTCTTGTGTGTTAAACTCCAGCAATGCACAGAATAAAAACACTACCATAAACAGTTCCCTGACAGTTAATAGCCGTGGAGCTTCACAGAAAACGATTTTACATAAAAGAAATTCATAAAGCTTTTCAAGACTGTAGATAAGTGGTGCAGATGCAGCTGGAATTTTGCTCTCTGCTGATCCAAGCTGCAGGCACAACAGAAGCATGGCGGGAGGATAGCTCAGGGGCAATGCCCTCGTCAACTTGGGAACAAGAGGATGCGGGGCAACACAGGGTTCGATCTCCGGGTCCGCGTTAAGCACGTTATAAATAAAAAATTACAAAAAGCATTATAACTGCTTACAAAGACATTGTGTTGTCATTTGTGTTATTCTGGTGTCACAAATAGATTGTAATAAGAATATTATTTACAAGGTGTTACAGTGCAATTGCAGGCCGCCGTGTATTATCAAAAATGTTTTACAGGATTGTATACCGGTATTGCAGGCCATGTAACATAACACATAATGCACAACCTTTTATAGTGGCATTGCCGGCTGTCGTGTATTATGGGTATATTACGCACAACGCCATCTCAAAACCTTGTCATACACAGCGCCTACGCAGAGCTTGCTTCGCAGATAAGTTGGCACTTTGCCTGCCACGCATAACATGCCCCATCATTGTCTTCACTCCATCAGCATAATGCTGACAGCATTTGGACAAGATGCATGGTAATGCCTGCCAAGGAGGGCAGTGTGTTCGGGATCAGGTAATTACCAGGTACGGTTTTGCATTCATATACCTGTTGAGCGCTGTGCTGTTCGATGAACCACCTCCTGTGTCAATACACACAACTTGACACAAGCACATAATGAGTGTGTCTTCTTAGCTCTGAACATTATCTGTTCCCAAATCTGTGTTGTGGTGAAGGCTCCTCCAAGCGTTGCGCCCAACCAGAACAACGCTTTACCAAGAACGTCCTTGCCTTTATGGCGCAGCACAATAACCTAAGCAACGTATAGCCGTGCTTTAAAGTTCACGACATCCCCTCGCAATTACTCGGGCAGTGTTTTAATGAGATAAGACTGACGACAGAAGAAAATAAAGTGCTGAGAACCTCCATGACTGGAGGAGGAAGACTTAGAGCAAAAAGGAACCAGGATACACGTGAACCATGCCCCGAAGCTCCAGCGCTCGCTATCCAGACGATTAACTCCGGTTACAGGATGTCTGTGCACCCACTCATCTTCACCCAAGACAACAAACAGATGGTGCCCGCCATGGATTATAATTGTTCTGCTTGGTGCTCAGGTTACTGATGAGCGTGGAGACCATTGTAATTTATGTTTGGTCGTGACCCTTGGCACAATAAAAGTTCTATTCAAGAAGAGGGTCGAATGGGCACGCTACAAATAAAACATTAAATGTACATTTTAACGCTCATTTCAAACAAATAAATATCCCCCGCATGGCACGTGTTACTACGTTTTATGGCCAAATGTAACTTTCATGTAAACTCAGAAAATGCTTGTGGCTGGGGAAAGCAGAAAGGCATAGCCACAGATTGGGAGAATTCCACTCACAGTCTGTGGCTCTGCGAAGCAAGCAGCGAAGCTATGGCAATGCTGTTATGATACCACTCACGGCAATGCAGACTGTCTCCTTTCTCTTTCCATGAATATGGATTGAACTGCTTATTTGTGCTTCGCTATATTGGTGTTTGTTACTTGTGATGCACATTGCAGTTGCCTGCCATTATTGAGTGCGTAATACTTTTTAATACATGAAATGAAATAGAGATCAGCTCTGCCCAAAAAGCTGCCAACCAAATACAGCTTGTTACAAGACAAGATAAACAGTAACATAATGCTGCTGTGGCCTTATAAGAGAATTACAAAAATAAATAAACACTTATTTACCAGGAATGCATGTTATAAGCATTTTAAAAGAAACCCAAATTGATATTAAGCATTGCAGAAAACCATTTCAAAACAAGTTTGTGCTAAAAAAAATACTTTTAGAATGATTTGAAAGAGATGAAGAGGTGGCTTATTGGAGCAACAATCACTACTCCTGTTTCATAATATATCCTTTTTGGAGATGTAGCATGTAGTTAGGTTTCTTTAAAGGCTAATAGGCAGCTTGGCCTGGCTTATATGAAGGAGCCAATTCATCAAAACGTTTTCCAGGCGTAAATGAGATTTAAGCCTGGGAAGCTAGTCATGTTTGCCAATTGGCTGAAGCGTGTTCTAGCTAGGCATGTGTCTGAGTGGATCCATTGCAGGGATGTATGTTTGACTTCATGGTCACAGGTTTTTAATAATTTCAGGTTTGAACTCTGTTAGGACAGATTCTCTGATGTTCTACCCAACTTCATCAAAACCATTCAACTGAGACAGTACAAGAATCCACTCTTAGTATAAGGCTGTACCACCTGAGTTCGTTGATAGCGTAGACAGAGCAGCCAGGCTTATTTTAGGAGGGAGAGAGGGCTGTAGAATCCATACAAATAAAATTGTAATACAAATGTCCCAAAGAAACAACAAATAACTATGTATTGTAAAAAATAAATGGTTTATTTAAATACAAGTAGGCCCAGATAAATCTTGGGGGAAATAAGTACTATCATATTATATATAACCACAATTATAAAAACAGAACACTATCCTTGAAGGTACACAGACCAAAGCATATAACCTTATTTGGAACACCTAACAGTAGTTCTAGGGAAGTCAAACCTTTTTTAAAAAAAACACATTCAGTATAGGGCACACCTATTCTTGGGGAGTAAAACCAATGGTTACTTTCAGATTACATTAAATAATACCAGGGTAGTAGACCCTAACAGTTGTACCATGATGCTCAGCAAGAAATCACATAATAAGTCAACTGGACCATGTACGTTTTTGTGAATAGTGGAACACTTATTCTAG
This sequence comes from Ambystoma mexicanum, assembly GCF_040938575.1. Lineage (NCBI taxonomy): Eukaryota > Metazoa > Chordata > Amphibia > Caudata > Ambystomatidae > Ambystoma > Ambystoma mexicanum. The sequence goes on along the minus strand of NC_090927.1, from coordinate 532,771,341 downwards.
GTACAGTAAAAAAAAACTATAACTACTTTTGTGATAACACACAGTTATACTAGGTGAGTAAAACGGTTTTGAGATCAGTGAAACACAGATTGGGAAAAGCAGTAACTCTTGTAACTATTTTTTTGATTGCACATAGCTAACCCAAGGTAAGTTAAACCCATATACTTTTTCAATTGTAATTGTAATGGGTTATTTATAATGCGCTTAATACCCAGAGGTTTCTAAGCACGGACCCTGGGATCGAACTTGTGTTACTCTGTGTCGTTTTAGTTTAGTTTGTATAGCGTGGCCAAATGGTAACTGGGCGCATTAGACTTGTGAGGCATTAAAGGTTACAGATAGTTGCACTTAAAAAGGATAGCACAGGATAATACAATAAATATCATGAGAGATTGTGTTACATGATGGTCCTGAGAGTAGAGAACATAAATAGTTACAAAGCAGACCGGGGTACAGAGTGGTCCGCTATTATTATCGTCTTGCTTCCAAGATGAACGCGTTGCCTCTGAGCTTTCCTCCTTAGACCAGCAAAACCCATTGTTACTCTTTATAAATGACTCAAGGTTATTCTATGTAGGTAAAACCTAATGCAGACTTATTTTGGACAGGCTAACAGCAAGTCTGGGGAAGAAAGACCAAGTTGGGGGACACTCATCCTAACAGGAATGATAAAGTGAAACCAACAGCATTACTTTTGGGAAGAGGCACAACCAAATCACAGCTGAGTAATATACCTTTCTTCTACTTTCTGTTAGAATGGCGAAATAGTTTCTAAGAAAAGAAAGATGTTACATATACTTTTCAGAATAGTGCAACACACATTCAAGGTAAATATGAATGTTTGTAACTGTTCACTCTCAGAGTTATAGTTACCAACCAACGTCTTTTACAAGTAAGTAACTTTTAAACACATATTCTCTTTTCTAGGCAAAAGGACCAATACCATAAAAGTCTTTCTCTTATTCTTGGAGCATGAGTGTTCTCAGTAGCTGAAGGGGGGTCACTAGAGTCTAGTGTCCAACAGGCAGTGTCAGGATAGGTTTGTAAGTAGCAAAAGTCAGAGTTCCTAAGGAAGACTGTTCAAAGAGGTGAGTATTTAAGTTTAGCGTTAGTTGAGGGTCCTGGGGCTTCACAGAAGACACCCTAGGAGGATTCCAACAGCGAGCTTGGGTGAACTGGACGAGAGGCCTCCCAATCCCAGAAAAGGCCACAAAACTACACAGAAATCACAAGAGGCTTAGAGTAAGTAAATACTCAAGCCAAAACAGTAACTCAGCAAAGAAGAAGATTTTTCAGCAGGAGGATTTCAGCATCTGCAGCCAAAAACCTGGTCAGTGGATTCCTTGTCATGGTGATGGAAAACAGGACATTGGAAGGGGTTTTGCAGTAGGGATCAATGGGGAAGGCTCTAGGCAAGGTTTTCCTTGTGGCTGGATGTGGCACTATGGATTTGGCTCCTTTTTCAGGAGCACAGAAGAAGACTGAATATCGCTGGTCAGATTCTCTTTGTTACAAAGGTCCAGCACTCTGGTGAGGGGAATTTTCAGACTTGATTTGTGTTTCCGGAGTTTCAGCAGGATGCCCACAAAGTTTCAACGAGATTCAGAATTCTGAAGACTGTGCAATGCACAATGGCTTGAGGTCCCAGGGTATTGGGGTATTGCAGCGCGGCAAGGTTAAAGCATGGCATGGGATGGCTCAAAATGCAGGTCTTCTTGAGTCTAGTGGGTTTTACTAGGTTCTGGGTCAGAGTCATCGCTTTCAGAGTCCCCAGGTTGATTGGAAAGGAGAGCTACAGCAGGCTCAGGTTACACAGCAGGCTCTCCAGTCACTGGACATCGTCTCAGCCACTTTTTCTTCATCATCCTCTTCGGTTTTGGTTCCAGTAGTCAACTTGTCTTCAGCTTCCAGGTTCAGAGTATTTACCAGGAACTACAGCACAACACCTGCATTCTCTCCCTGAATTTTACAACACAGGCGGTCTGGTTGTCCAATAAGGACAGCCAGCCCCCCCACTGGGATTTGCCCCCATTCAGGCAAGCAGGAAGCTAAAGGGCTGTAGAGTGTTGGACTCCTCCCTCGCTTCCTCTTCAGAGACAGATTGAAGCCTGGGCGGGAAGTTCATGGAACTCCTGCCGAAGATAAAAATCACACAAACGAATTTCCCACCCTGCATATCAGGGGATGGAAGACAGAAGAACAGGAAACACTATAATGGTGAAAAAACAAGAAAGGAGGCATTTTGGTAAAATGATCACCCTTGGGTGCCGTTATTGCAGCTGTGGAAACAGCCCGCAGTAAAGGTGCATCAACTTAGTAAATGGTATCACTGCCACCAGCCATTGAAGGTAAGCTTGTCCCTGTAACAGAATTGTTACAGTTTTAGTGTGAAAGGGGATACATCGTATCTCCCCAGCACTCCACATAAGTTGGGGTGGGCTGGTTTGACTTAATAAATTGTAAAATGGATCCAAAGATCCTTTCTATCCTTGGGAATTGTAGTTATCTCAAGGTTAGCCAGAGAAAGTTAAAAAAGGAGGAGCCCTAGGGCAACCCAGCAATAATAGGCACGTATTGCCAAAAGTTGTCAAAGAGGATAACATTAAAAAAAACACTACAGAGCATCTAAAAAATGACATACATAAAAAGAGTAAAATATTTTGTGGGTGTGAAAAAAGGTTCCCACTCACTGAAGTATAAGGAAAAATAATCCACCAGTAAAGCAAAAGGTTCTGGGGTTGACACAGGTCAGGAAGATTTATCATTACTATGAAAATTTTACCTAACAAACCCGAGCTGTCCCTTTACCCTTACGAGATAGATAAAATGAGCATTGTAGAGTAGGATGACAATATTCACCTGTTAAGGGCCTAGAATGCCAAGATGCCCTCTCTTCAAGGGGACGGGAGTGCAGAGGGAGGCAGGATGTATTTTCTACAAATGCCTTTGTTGTGCATGTTGTTAGCAAATCACACTAAAACGTACACCAACCAGCATCATTTGGTGCAAGGTTACACTCATGCAGCTACACTTATGCATTTGCAAGATAGCAGTCTCCATCTAAATAGCTGTACTCTGGGATATCTCGTAATTGATTGTGCTAAGGTTGTTTGTGAATTGGAAATATGTACACACCGGCAAAAGCATAACTTAATGGGCCTGATTTAAAAATCAATGGGAAACTCCCATTGAAAAATCCCTTGTAAATCAGGCCCAATGTGTATTCATAGAAAATCAAAGTTGTCTTAGTAAACATCATTTAGCTTCTCCTGTCTTGGTGTAAGTGTATGTGAATTGAAGAGGGAGACCCAAAAGTGACCCTCATTACACCTATCCAACTCTCAGCCCAGCAACAGAGAAAAAAGAGATACATCTCTTGTGGGCCCTTCCTAACCATTGTTTATGTATCGCAGGTATGAAAAGTGCTACTCACTCAGACAACCATTCAGACCATACACAGATGACAGTATTGAAGAGATTGCTGATTGCGGGATGGGTTGAAACCAGATGGGGAGTTAGCTCCGGTGAGAGATCACTAAAGATAGCTCAATTTTAGTCAGGAGCAGCTGCAGATGCCAACACTAATTAGGCTAACCCCTGCCCAAAAATGTGAATTATAGATCATGAGTTGTGCCGGTATCAATGTGCTTGCTCTAATTATTAAATGTCCGGTTCTTGTCACATGAAATAAGTCAATGGGGCTCATTACGGATCTGGTGCTACTGGCGGGTTGCCACCAGACCCGGGCTATTCCCTGGGCTATTCCAAGTTCGGCGGCCGGGAACTGAGGCACCAGCAATTTTGTTAATCCCCATTCCAATAGAGTCCTAGGACTCTATGGGAGTGGGGACCCAGAAGCACCAGCACCGTTGCTAACGGTGCCAGTGCTTCCGTGACCGGGCTGCCTAGCATGGCCGCTGTGCCCGGCAGGGTCAGACCTGTCAGGCACAGGGGCTCCGGCAGGCAGACGTGTAATATGCTGTTCCAGAAATAACAGTTATGGTAAGCTTTCCGGCACCCTTGATTCCGGACTGGTAGGGTCAGAATGAGGCCCAATGAGCATGAAGTATCTGTGATTTCGGTTGGATTTTAATGGGCAAATACATTAACTCATATGTTGCCTGTTGCCCTGTTGCCAACACGTGTTTCAACCTATTCGGTCTTTTTAAAGGCATGCTCATTGATTTATTTCATGTGACAGGAACCGGACATTAATAATTAGGGCAAGTGCATTGATACCAGCACAACTAATAATCTATACTTCAGTATTGAAGAGATACAGATGTCATCAATCAAATTAAGTCAACTGATTGCAACCTCGAAGAACGCTGATGATGTCATGACCAATGTTCCCTCTAATTATTTTTCTCTATGTGCGGATCTGGTTTGCTGTTGTGCGCACATTATTTTCCATGTGCGCAACTGACTAATGAGGTAATCCACTTTGTGAGCATGCGTGTTTAGTGAACTACCGTTGCAGAAGAGTTTGGAAAGGAATTTCCTCTTCGCAGCCACTGCAATTCTTGACAAATCTTACAACCCTTTTTCCAAACACATAGGCTAAAATTGAATATGTCATATGTGATTACACAGAAAACTCCTCAACCAGTCCAAGACTGTAACATCTGCCACAGTACCTTGCAAATGTTAAATGCCACTGGAAAATCACTTGTGTACTACAAAACACAAATATCTCTTGTCATAAACTGATGTGGCTCTCAAGAAATTCAGACAGAATACACATTTGTCGATGGATTAATGGCAATTCAAAGCAATGTGTCAAAAAACATGCTGATAGGAGTTCAAGTGCCACTTTATTGAATTAATTCAAGGGCCAGGAGAACATGCCTCTAATAATTTGTATTCTTACACAATAATTGCATCAGAATAACTGCCCCTCAGAATATGATGATCAAATATTCCTGTGCCTCTGCTTACTATCCACATTAAGTTGTCCTTTGGGTAGTGATAATAGCATTCAAGCTAAGAGACATACACCATCCATTTTTACTCCCTAAAAATGAAAGGGTGCTCAACAAAAATGAAAACAATGAACATTTAGTTGCTTCAACCCAATAAGCTCCACTGATGTTTTTATTTTTGAATTAGTGACCAGTAAAGCAGTGTTACAGGAAGGAACTCTAATAATATCAATACCTGATCTCAACAGGAATGTTAAGGGGAAGAACATCTTTTAATAAGCAGAAAGTATCCCTATTGGCTAAGCTAATTACTATTTTACTCCCTTAAAAATCATTTGACTCCAAGTAGGGAGCAAAATCTGATTAGAGCCCTGCTTATACCGCTGACATAGGAAGTTAAATGACCAGGCATATAATAAAGTCTATAGTTTTGCCCACCCTTCCACACCATAGCCTAGATAAAATTAAATAAGAGCCTTACTGAGGTTTATGATGGAGCCCGGCTGAAGAAAATCACATGTATATATATATATATGCCTTTTAAGTTAATAGTATTAATTCATTAGAGATACAAGTGAGTGCTTTCTTCTGTTATTATGAATGCCTCTTCTGTAATTCTTTATCAGTTAAATAAGAGGCGGGGGGAAGCTAGAGATGATACACACAGAACACATGGTCATATTGAAAAGGCCTCAGCAGCTGAGCATAGAAAGAAAAAGAAGGTTCTGTTGTCTAGACGGGTACTGGCATTTCCTATCCTTTAGCAAACAAGCAACACATTTCTTTCAGTGTCCTGCCTAAACGTCTGACTTGGTTTTTGAAATTAGCTGTTTTGTTCATCACCCGCAAGGATTGATGACCACTGCTCTTCTACCGATACCCTTCCCCGGCCCCTGTGCAAGCCTCCAATACTAGTTGATAGAGCACTGTAAAAAGTGAGGGATTGTAGCAGTAAACACTCACTGTGATATTTGCAGACCCACAATACTTTTCAAGCAAAGCATATTTAATGCCTCAACATATTATGTGCATTTTAGGAATGTCATGACTCTGCATGTACACAATTTTGCAGTTCATACAAGATTGTTTGCAACATACCCCAACCTTATAACATTGTGTAGGATTACACAGTACTCAGTGAAACCGTTTTTGCATAGCAGCGAGATACCAAATAACGTGTAAAGGTCCATGCCCAAAGTAACTCTGAACACGTGGAAACGAGGTAGATTGTGAGAAAAGCATTCTCCTGTCTGTATATCCAGTGCCCTGATACTATGAACGAGTAATCCCAGGCATAGCTCATACCCATTAACCCTTGTAGGCAAAGTAGAATGATATTGTAGAGATACTGAGCATAACATTTGCCTTTTCAAAATCTTTACAGGGCAAATTAATATTTGAGATTTATAATGCGTTAACTTGTAAAGGGGACGCTTCAAAGCACTTTTGTGACATTTGTACAAAGAAGAGGAAGCATGGGATAAGGTTACACACCCAGGTAGCCTGCTTACTTACAGTCAGGATCCGATATTTTAGCTGATAGTTTGATTGTATCGTGTGGGTGACACTTTTGGTAAGGCACAATGAGTAACCGAAATTCTGGAACGTGAACAGTATTTATATTATACATATTACAACAAACAAAAAAAAGTGGATGTAGGTACACGTCTGCTAACCTTTCGCAAGAGCAAAGAGAGGAAGAGTCAAGGTTGGCTGGTACTATCTTAATGTGTTCTGGGGCAGAGGTTAGAGTCATAAGGTAAATGTGTGGTAGAATCAAGCTTAGGAGTCATGGGTGGGGAGGGAATACTGGGCATGATTATAAGTTTGCCGGTCCGGGAACAAGGGTGCAGGTAAACTCACTTATGAATCTGCCTGCCGGGGCCACTGTGCCCGACAGGCCTGACCCTGCCGGGTGCACCGGTCATGGTAGGCAGACTTTTCAAAGGTTGAACCGGCATCGTTATCAACGGTGCCGGTGCTCCCATGTCCCCACTTCCATAGAGTCCCACAGGACTCTATGGGAATGGGGATTTCCAAATATACCTGCACCTGACTTCCCGGCCGCCGGACTCAGAATGAGCCAGTGGCACTGGGAGGTTAGGTGTCAGTAAATTATTCCAAGCCCGGCGGCAGCCCGCGGGTAGCACCGGCAGGTTTACTGCCAGACTCGGAATGAGGCCCATTATTTGGTTAATGTGTGCAGCCATATCTTGGTTAGATTTTTCTGTTCATGGAGCCAGTTTTTCGTATTAGTTTTTAACCTCTTATGTGTGTATTTTGCTGTTAGGGATTTTAGGTGTTTACGGTCACCCTTGCATAGTAGTGTAACTCAAATTAGCAGACTATTAAGACTATTTGCTTATTTTAAGGGACAGCTCATTTCAATTAATTGCTGTGGCTTGTGCCTTATTAAATATTTTTGAATAGGTGAGAATTGTCTATGTGCGCTGCTAAAAATTTTCAGAGCGGCACCCAGGAGGAAGCTGGGCAAGCGCATTGGCAGGGGAGGCAGGAAGCTTGTAGGTGGTGGTAGGAGGTCATAAGTAGTACTGGGCTGAGGTGTAGGGTGAGAGGAATGCTTGGCAGTGGCCAGACCAGGAGAAACAGGTGACGAGGGGAGATTCTGGAGGGCAAAGCAGGCCACAGTCATGACGGGAGTCTCAGCAGGCGAATTGATGGTTTTATACAAGGAGCGGTTGCACTGCTTAACTGAGAGTGGGGGCTGTCTCCAAGTTGTTTGCAGGATCTAGGAGGGGGAGATAAGGCTGGCAGTGTTCCATGGCATACCGTGGGTCTTGTGCGCAGTGTCAGGGAAGGCAGACAGGGAAATACAGGTGCCTTAGACCCAGGCCTTTGGTCTGGGCCCAGCTTCACCTCCTGGCTCAGCTGAGCCTCCGGTTTTGCTGGGAGTGACACCCAATCGATTTGCAGGGTGCAGCCGAGTGTCTCTCCAGGAAATTCAGTGAGGGCTGGTAGGGCACAGTGGCAGCCATCTTAAAAGTGTTTTTTAAACAACTGATGGTAACTGCAGGCAGAATACCAAATGTTGGTGTTAGGAGACACATCATACTCATCCATAATTGCTGTAAGAAAGACAGGGGCCTTAGACTCAGGCCTTTGGTCTAAGCCGGGCCTTGCCTCCTGGGACAGCTGAGCCTCCAGACTTGGTGGGGATAACACCCAAACGGTTTTCAGGGTGCAGCCGAGTGTCTCACCAGATAGTTTGGTGAGGGCAGTCAGGCAGGGCATGGCGGCGGTCATCTTAAAGGGTTTTTTTAAGCCACTGATGGTAACTGTAGGCAGAATAACAAATGTTGGCGCCTCAATGTTAGGAGGCACATCATGCTCCTCCATGAGCACTGGAGGAAAGACAGGGGCCTTAGACCCAGGCCTTTGGACTGGGCTTGGCTTCGCCTCCCATCTCAGCAGAGCCTCTGTATTTTCTGGGGATGACACTCAATTGGTTTGCAGGGTGCAGCCAAGAATCTCTCCAGGAAGTTTGGTGATGGCAGGCAGGCAGGGCACAGTGGTGGCCATCTTAAATGTGTTTTTTAAACCACTGATATTAACTGCAGGCAGAATAACACATGTTGGTGCCTAGATGTTAGGAGGCACATCATGCTCATTACGGGTAGGGTGAATCACTCTCCATATTCAATAGGGTCCTCCAGATGGACCTAGGGAACATGTATTCGGACAGCACAGTTATTCAGTATGTAGATGATATCTTGGTTTGCAGCAAATCAGAAGAACAGTGTTGAAAAGACTCAGTGCAGTTGCTGACAGTATTAGCAGAAAAGGGATATAAAGTGGACAATGCAAAGTTGCAATATTGCCAAAGTGAGGTGTTGTACATTGGACATTTAATATCACGGGAGGGTACGAAAGTAACCCCGAAAGCGCAGAAACAATATTTAGAACACCACCGCCACAAACGGTCAGGGAAATGCAGCAGTTTTATTGTCGCTGTAATTATTGCATGGCCTGGGTGTTCGACTATAGCACATACATTAAACCCCTTTTAAGTGGGCTACAGGAGGCACATGGGGGTGGGTAACCTGACATGGACACAAGAGGCGACTCTAGCATTGGAGGAATTTGAAGGGACAATATGCACTGCCCCAGTTTTAGGGAGCCCCGAAACAGTCAAGAATTCTATTTGTTCTCACACTCCAATGGAATGGTGATGACAGCTTTGACCACACAGAAGACGACATTAGGACACCAACCAATGGCCTATTATAGCAGACATAGGACACAGAGATGAAAGGATGCTACTCTTGTGAACAGGCATTGACTGCTGCTGCATTTGCAGTAGAGAAGTGTGTGATTATCACAATGAGGTGCAGTACCACACTTTACGTGCACCATGCCCGTTTTGCTATCCTTGAAAAGCCCAAGAGCACATTGACCACACAGAGAGTATCCAGATATGAGGTGATCATCTCGAATCTGGCGATAAAAATACTGAGGTGCAGAATGGTAAACCCAGCGACATTCATAGCTGAACCAGTCCAGGAAGGAGACTATACTAAATACATAGAACTTTATGATGACATTCCCAAAGCAGGAGAGAATGCCCTCGAAGGAGGAGAAGTACTCTTTATTGCTGGGTCATCAACTATAGACCAGACGACAAGAGAAAGACATACTGCGATGGCAGTAGAAAAAATAAAGCCGAGCAGCACAGTTGAAATCGTAGCAAGTGTGAGATTGCCTTCACATTCTTCAGAGCAAGCGGCAGAATTAGTGGCTATTATAATGGCATGAGAAGCGCATGAGAACAAAGAGATTGTTGTGTATTCTGATTCCGCCTATATGACATCCACAGTACATGCTGCACTGTCAGGATGGATGAGGAGGGCCTTCCCATGTGCTGACAGCATACCAGTGCAGCACGCGCCCATATTGGTTAGATTCAAAGATGCACTACAACTCCAATCAGCCATAGCAGTCAGGAAGTGCCAAGCACATACGGGGGGACTTGATCTCCTGCGGTAAGGAAGCACAGACACAGAAGCAAAGCGAGCAGCATATTTTACCAAAATAAATGAGTTTGATACCCCATTTAACACACGCATACGCGTGCGTAACATGATAATAAGAGAAGGGTACGGTTCATTGCCAGTTCCCAAATAATAGAATTTCAGGGGGGAGCACCACTAGAAGAAAAGGAGTTATGGGTGAGGAGAGAATGTTCACTATCCCCTGCAGTGGCATTATGGTGACAGGAGAGCACAGGAAAGCCAGTAATTCTGCCAACATTGTTGCAGATTGAGCTAAGGCAGCTGCATTATCCCACTCACCTAAGTAAGGCTGTTCTTGCTGTACATATTGGGGAAGACTGGTTCTGTCCAAATCTGGGGGAATATATCACCATATTTATGGATAATTGTGTAGTATGCAAAAAATACAATCGGGTCACACATTGGGTGTAGTGCGAGGAGCAATACAGTGCCCTATTGGGCCCTTCCAACATCTCCACGTAGATTATGTAGACATGATAGAAATTTGCCAAGAGAACCACTATATGACAGTGGTTGTATGCCCTTTTTCTCACTGGATCGAAGCTGGTCCATGCTCACACCCCGATGCCCTCAGTGCAGAGAAATCCCTTGTCAGAGAGGTGTTCCCACGATGGGGGGTGCGCGAGGTCCTGACTTCAGACAATGGGTTTGACTTTGTAAACGAGACCTTCAAGCAAGTCTTAGCCCTGCTGGGGATTAAGCATACATTTTCCTGTGCTTATCACGCGCAAGCAAATGGTATATGTGGACATCTCAATGGCTTGTTGAAGGAAAAAAATAGCAAAAATAAAAGCAACATCAAAATAGGATGACTGCATTGCCTACCCCTAGCCTTGTTCGCATTGCACAATCAACCTGGATCCAACCACCATTTAACTACTCATGAGGTGGTGACAGGACGACGCATGTGACTCCCACTTTCTCCTCCCACTAGAGCGTTCACAGATGCCCTAAGTAAAGCCACTGTCTTAGGTGATGAAATGTGCAAATACATCGCTTCAATGATGGCTAGTGCTTCTTTTATCTCTTGACAGCTTCAGTCCTGGCGGGGGAGATCGAAGAAGGATGAAGAAGATAATGCACCAGTAACAGACTCCGAACTGCTCAAGCAACCACCTCTTTACCAGGAGATTAAGTTTATTTATGTAACTTCATCAGTTTCTGGTACAAGCCAAGGTTCGAGGGCCCCTATTTTGTAGAACAAGCCACTTGTAGGGCAGTTATACTCGTGGTAAAAAAGGCCTGAAACTACCTTGGAGACGTCAAGCCCTGCAGAGGTGAAACCACCTGTGTCCAACAAGCGGAAAATGTGATGCAAGAAGACGAACAAGACTAAGAAACCTCTCCATGAAGGCAGACGTTATCAGCGACTAGAGCTAGAGAAGAACAAAATGAAAAGGTAGATTAGGCACTGTATCTTTTCCACACTAGGTATCATCATGAACATTTGGACTCATTTTCATTAATGATTCTATAACTGCACAAACCTTGAGAAGCACTTTTTTCAAACTTGTAGCCACATTTGGACAGATGATACCTCTTAAAGTGTTCTTTTATGCTTTCTTCTTTAGGTGACACACACTTATCCCATACTGACTTGATGCCACCCACCTATCATCACACTGCTTAATAGTGCCTGGGTGCAACTTGTTTTGGAGCAATAGTTTTTTGCTGCACATTCTCGGTATTACTGCAGAAGAGCTTAACTAACACACTAAAACAGCAACAATGCATTCTAAAGACTTTTTCAAATGGTCTCATGGACCCTATGGACAATATAAAAGACATCCGGCACTACAGAAGATGGAAGCTCTGACAATATCTACTGTGTTGAGATTTTTGAAATTCTGTTGTCTCTAACTCTTTACCCTCTTTTCACTACAAAAGTTTGTATTGTTGCATGCACATGCTTTGGTCCCTGTTAACACAACCTCTATTCCTGCTCTTACTGAAGCCATATCAGGGCAGATGACCAGCGCTCCCCGAGAAGTCAAAAGAATCAGGCGCACCACAGATATAGATTTTGAACAAGTAAATCCATACCTAGCTGATTCAGCCCACGTATCCAACAACATGTGGTACAAACACATGACCAAGGTGGAGAGAGAGACAACGAAGGAGAGCTGCAATGTCTGCTCTCTCATCCCCCTATGCTATGAGTGCCTCCAGAACATTCATAGCTACAGAAGTCCCAAATTTCAGAGAACAATGCCTTATGCACCTGTCGCTCTGCAAAACAAGAGGCTGATTCCAAAGCAGATGGGCTACACTAAGATGGATGTTGCAGAAGACGTTCCCATAGGAAGACAACAATATTAAAACTCAAGAAATGGTAGATGACTATTGGAGCACTGACAAGACAATAGAGTAGGTTCCTGACGGCCCAAATAAAGGAGAAGCCAGAATAGTGACACAAAAGTAATTACAATGCCCAAAGTCAGGGCAAAGAGGGATAGGAGGAATGCCAGGAGGCTGGGAAACACAGTTGCAAGTATATGGGCAAATATTTACAGGAGAAGGATGAAAGGAAGGGATGGTAGGAGGCAAAGCACATGCACTTTTGACAGTTCCAGTGGAAGTGCTGGAGAAGGCAAATGATGATTGCCTTAAGGAATGGGTAGAAAATGCCAAACTGCTCACGTGGGTGCAAAATGAAGCATGTCCCATGCCAATCATACCACGTGAGAATGCTTCCTTGCGTTTCCAGAATGATGGTCCAGTTAAGGTTATAAAGGGTGCAAATGAATATTGAAGATACCAGGCATCAAGGGTGGTACCATAATGCTAATGGATCACTACTGGGCCTGTGGATCCAAGGCATAAATGTAATTGCTTCCAAACTGGGGAGGGATATGCTCTCTAGTACAGCTGAACACACCAGCATTAATAGCACCTCGAAAAAACATCCAAGTAGATGGATTCCCCAAAATGGACACACACCAGAGGAAGAAGAGATCTGTAGAGCTGACAAGAGTGAAAAGAGGAAACTATGTGTCATCAAAAATGGAAGATGCACTGGACGCAACACCACTAGAACACAGATTATTCAGCAGGACAGAGATGTTCTTTGTGTCAATTGTTCTAGCAATCCGGACCAATGTTAATGCCAAGTGGCTCCAGATCACCATAAGGGAACTGCTGCAGACAATAAACTCGACCGTCAAGGAGTTTAATGCCATCAAAGAAGAGTTAAGAGAGGTCAGATTGATGACATTACAGAACAGATTCATCCTGGATCTTCTTACAGCTGTACAAGGAGGCATTTGCACCAAAATTTGGCCTTCCTGCTGTACGTACATGCCTTCCCATAATGGGACACTAACTGAGACAATCAGGCAATTATCAGACCTGCACGCTAGAATGGAGGCAGTGACAGTCCCAATCAGTCTGATGCACATCTTTTCTTGGATATCATCATGGATGGCTAGTGGCTTTGCTGATAGCAGTCTTAGTACTAGTGTGATTTGCCTTCTGCGTTATCAGAGAAGCTGTAGCGCAGTGCAAGAAGACTACCGAAATGACAATAGGGATGAAAATATTATTGGACGTAGAGACGAAAACTAATGGAGAGACACAGACTCTTGACGTGTTGAAATCACACTTGACACAGTGTCCTCTGTTCCTGCCAGGTACAGCATTCTCTTTTCCCCCAGATCCACTCAACTATTGGGGAAAATGGGCATGGTGCAACCCTGATGCAGAGTGCATCTCTATGACCTGGAACTTAGACGAGCACGTGAAATACCATGGACCTCTGGGAGGATTGACAAAGGTGTGGGTCCCAGGACTGCACGTGAAGAGAGAGGGTCATCTAGGGAGTGTGGTCGACTTGTCTACCAGAGGGGGATTGAAGAGGCAGACCCAAACATGGCCCTCATTGCACCTATCCCACTCTCACTCCGGTGACATAGAAACAAGAGATGTACATCGCTTCTGGGCCTTTCCTCACCATTGTTGATGTATTACAGGTATGAAAGGCGCTACTCACTCAGACAACCATTCAGATCATACCCAGATGACAGTATTGAAAAGATACAGCTGTTATCAATCAAACAAGCCAATTGATTGCAACCTCGAAGAACGCCAATGACGTCCTGACTGACATCATGACAGAGATGCGTTAGACATGAAGCACCCAGACATCCATGTATGAAGCTACGCAAATACTTTTGTTTATTGCTGATGCTTATGACTCACATAGTTATTTGACTGACACACAAATATCTTTTTGCTAAGCAGAAACTGCAAGACGCCTAAGAATAGATATGAACGGCTTTGCTACACTTTATTTCAACTAACATGGACGGCCATGTGAATAAGGATGGAAGCTATAGGTATGTTGGAGTGAATGGTAAATGCAAGACGAACTTCAGAATACAGGGAAAGGCTAACAGACTGATTCTGCTGAAGCACGCAGACAAAGCTTCCAGCGCAGACACTGTGCACAACCTCACCAAGGACAAGTAGGGAAGGAACGTTTCTAGTTAACAGAGAAGATATGACACCTGCAAGCGATACAGTCGAAAAACCTCTTAATTGCCAGCAAAAGAGCTTCATTTAGTTGTCTCTACACACCTGACCTGAATCTATGAGGAAGAGCCTATTCATTCGAGACAGACGGAGGAAAGCTCTTCCCATTGAACTAAAGACAGAAGGATACAACAGTTATACAGGTTCAAAGCCGAATGTTCTGTCTCAGGGCTTAGGAGATCCGAGATGGTAACCTATTCAGGACATGCAGGACCTTCGGGGTCGTTCCCACTACCTTGAATTTCCAAAGTTCCAACGCTGAGAAGACCCTTTCTGTCCAATCTCTAAACACCTTCCACAATAAGCATGCACTATGATGCACCGGCCAATCATCTTTATACTAACCTGTAACTTTGTATTTGTAACACAGAGGTGGTGTCAGGAGTAGCCACTAGATATGGCTTAACCAATGATCCTACTAATCCCTTATAGATTACATATGCCTAATTAACCAATCCCTTCCACTGCTAGGTTTTTCGGATATAACTTTGTTTTGTGACGTCACTAGTCGACCAAATGGGAAGACAGGTGCCTGGAGAGTGAGAGATTGTGAAGAATTTTATGTTGTTCATGTTTGCGATCCCTGTCATTTTAACCCTTAATAAAGACAGTGGGCGTCATTACGACTTTGGAGGCAGCCTGTCTACCTCCAAAATCATGTCCGGGATCCCTGAATGGGGAAATACCGGGCCATTCCGAGTATGGAGGGCCCGGTATTTCCTCCTTCAGGGAACCCGGGCCCGGTCCTTCCCCATTCCCATTCGAGCTCCAATAGGGCTCAATGGGAATGGGGAGGGAGCTAACAACGGGCCCATTACAAACAGGCCTGTTGTTAGCTCCCTAGTCCCCTCGTGGGACCCGCTATGGACGTCTGGATAAACCAGACGCCCAGAGTGGGTCCCGCGAGGGGACCTCGTAATAGTGCGGAGTGAGTTTAATGGTGCCGGCACCATTACCGGCGCCGTTAAACCCATTCCGCGCTAGTTATAATGAGACCCAGTGAACTTTGTTCTATCGCTGGGTCTCCTGTTCTTGGAACAGGGGGTTTCCTCTTACAAGTAAACAGGGAGACTGCTCTTAGTTCACCTTCCACTGGTGTCTAGTCAAAGAATCGAATATAAAGGGTTGACAGGTCAAAGGATTGACACCAAAGGGTCGACAGGTCAAAGGATCGAATTATTTTTTTTTTCAACCCCCCCAAAAAAAAAAAAAAAAACATGTGAACAAAAAAAACAAAATTCGATCCTTTGACCACTCGACCCTTTTACTGTCGATCCTTTGACCTAGAACCCTTTCCACTATATTACAGAGTTGCAAAAGTGAATGGAAATCTATGTGTGGAGAAAGAAGAGACTTGTGAGGTAAAACTATTTCCCATCTGGAACGTTCTTTGGATTTTCTTTTGGTTTTTCCTCTTCAACGTGTTACCGTCGATCTGCTGAGTATAGGTGCTCCATGTCAGAACACCAGTATTAGGAAAGTGTGATATTTTATTTTTCAAAAGAGACATTTTATTCATTATTAATCAATAACAGAAGAAGACAAACAACATGAAAACAAACCGACATCAGAAATGACAAAGCATATAAGGCACAGTTCATTGTAGTGGTAAGATGAATATGGGAAAATAGTGCTAGAAAAAGCAAGAAGAATCAGCCCAAAAATCCATCACGGGAGTAATCAGCTGGAAAGAATCGCTGTCCTTGGGGATTGTCTCTTAGCTAAAGCAGAGCGCTTCCGTGTGCAAATCAGCTCAGGTAACAGACGCTAGGCGGCTTTATGGTGAGGGCCAGGTAGCGGTCTGTATAGTCCATAAACGGGGGCCAGGTGTTTTGAAATGGAGCAAGGTTACCCAGGCAAAGACCCGCAACTCTTTCCGCCGTGACAATGTCCCAACACTTGGCCCACCAAAGCAGAATGGAGGGGCCCTCGGGATGTGTCCAGAGGCGGGCAAGGGCTATCTTGGCCGCCAATAGCAGGTGTGTGCACAGGCGGGCCGCGTTCCGCGACTGTGGCAAGTCCCCCCCCCGAGTCTCCCAAAAGAATGATACTGGGATCCCACGGGATATTGAGGCCTGTGATTGCTCTGACATGTTTCAGGACCCCCTTCCAATAGTGCGCTGCTTTAGGGCAGTCCCACAGGAGGTGGAAGAGCGAGCCTTCCCGCGGACAGCCCCTCCAACAGTTCGGCAAGGGCCTCACGGCTCCTTTATGCAGCTGTACTGGAGTGATGTAGTACCTGAAGCAAACTTTATAACCCCCTTCTCTGTTAGTGACACACTGAGTACTCCTATGGAGTCTTGTCCAAATTATGTCCCATTCCTCTGGCTCCAGGGAGCGCCCCAGGTCCTTCTTCCAAATCAGCATGTATTTTTCTTTCACATCCGGACTGGATTTCTCCAAGAGTTTATAGAGAGTGGAGATCTTGCCCCTCGGAGGGGGTGCAGTCAGTGAGAGTCCGAGGGGTGTTAGGTTCCTGGAGCCGCGCTCCCTAACGATGCGCTGCGAGATCCAGTGACGGATCTGTGTATAGCGGAACCACTCCTCCTCGGTGATGTTGAACTTCGCTTTGCAGTCCTCGAAGGAGAGCGGCCGGCCCTCTATTAGAAAGTCTGAGATTCTATGAAGGCCGCCCTCCAGCCATTTGGCGAAGCTGCGGACGTAGAGGCCGCGGCAGAAACCCGGGTTGCCCCAGTTTGGGTTAATGGGCCCAGCGAACTCTTGATTCCCCACTTCCTGTTCGCAACTCTCCAATTGTCCACCGTGTTACGAGTGGCTGAAAGCGGGCTCAGAGCAGGGGGGGCCTTCCGGGGCTGGATGTGAGGTAAATCCGGCAGGGGATACCTGCACCACGCGATCCACGGTGCGCGTCCATGCGAAGGCATGTGCGAGTTGAGCGGCACGTCTATATCTGGAAATGTCTGGGACCCCTAGTCCACCCAGCTGACGACTGTGAGTCATAATTTTCCTGGTGATACGGGGTCGTTTTCCCCCCCAGATGAATTTCATAATGTCCCGCTGCAAGGAGGCGAGGTCTGCTTCCGGAATGTGAGTTGGGAGAGCATGGCACTGATAAAGTACCCTAGGAAGTAAGTTCATTTTCACCGCTGCCGCCCGGCTCAGCCATGAGATCTCCTGCTTACTCCACCGTTTCAGGTCTGCGCGTAGTGTTTTGAATAGCCGGGGGAAGTTGTGTTTGTAGATTAAAGAATTGGATTTGGGGATCTGGACCCCTAGGTATTCCAGCGTGGCGTTAGCCCATGGTATCGGCAAATCGGGGCATAAGGTGCTTCCCTGACGCCTTGGAAGGTTGATCGAGAGGACTGAGGACTTATCATAATTCACCCTGAACCCAGAGCACGCCCCAAATGCTTCTAATTCTTCAAGTATAGGTTGCAGCGAGCTGTCCGGATCAGTGATAGTTAGAAGTACATCATCGGCGTAGAGCGCCACTTTATGTTCCGTCCAACTCACTGCAACTCCTTTGATATTTGGGTTGAGGCGGATTCTCGCGGCAAAGGGCTCCATTGACAGGGCGAATATTAGGGGCGATAACGGACACCCCTGGCGGGTCCCTCTGGATATGGGGATATATGCTTATACTTGCATTGACTCAGAGTTGCGTTGTTGGGTGTGCATAAATTGCCATTGTCCAGGTTATAAAGTTATGACCAAAGCCCATGCGAGATAGCGTGGACCTAATGTAGTCCCAGTTCACTAAATCAAACGCTTTATGTGCATCAAGGGAAATCACAAGGAGTGGGGTTTTTGTTCTATTTGCGGACTCGATGATGTTAAGAGTGTGTCTAACATTATCGTGCATCCCCCTGCCCGGGATAAAGCCTGTTTGATCTTTGTGTATTATCTCGGGGAGAATCCCACCCAACCTGGCCGCTAACACCTTGGAGAAGATTTTCCCATCGGTATTCATCAAGGCGATTGGCCTGTATGAGGCCGCATATTCCGGGTCCCTCCCTGGCTTTTTAAGTAAGATGGTGGTTGACTCGGCCTTGGAGCGTGTTACCCTTTTAGTGGAGAGGAAGGAGTTAAATAGCAGAGTTAATTGT
The DNA here is from genome assembly GCF_040938575.1 of Ambystoma mexicanum. Taxonomy (NCBI): domain Eukaryota; kingdom Metazoa; phylum Chordata; class Amphibia; order Caudata; family Ambystomatidae; genus Ambystoma; species Ambystoma mexicanum. The sequence continues at coordinate 532,752,792 of NC_090927.1, read as the reverse complement.
GGAATAAGGATACGGGCAAATGACTTATAAAAGCTGGGCGTCAGCCCATCTGGGTCTGGGGCAGCGTTCTTGAGCGACTTTATGGCGGCTCGGATTTCCTCTGTGGAAATTGGGGCTTCTAGGGAGTCCAAGGGGGAAGAAGGGACAGGGGTGGCAAATGATTCCAGATAGTACTGCTGACGGGCACCATCCTCCTGAGATGTGGGAGGCCCTTGCATGACCGCCTTATGATGGTTCGTTGGTATTTCGATTATGTCTGAGGTAGCAAATTTACTCAACCCATCTGGGCCTTTGAGACTTATAATGTTATTTCTGGTGTGAGTCTTTTGAAATGTGTAGGCTAATAGCAGATTTGTCTAATTGCTATTATGGTAATAGAATTGTGTGTGATATTTTTGTGACTCACCTGTATCTTACACATTTCTTCTGACAGTAATAAGCTACACCTGACATCTTTGGGAATCCTGTTTATGATCATAATTTCGAACCATTCTTTACATTAAGTTATGGCAATCATGTCTCAGTGCCAAACACAGTATTCGTTGTGAATCCCGGTGCATTATGGTTTGAGGCAGAGATGGCGTTCCATCATTTTGGGGCCAATAAAGGACACTTTGGGCCACATAAAGTAGGGTTTTTTAAAATTGGTTGATCGAAAATGTTGACGTTTTTGACAGAAATCAGTGTTAAGGTAAGCAAACATTGCATTTGTATACAAAGTGCATAGGTAATGGCAACACTTTGGGGGTCATTTTGGGCATAGTTGTGCACGGAGTGTACTTTACAGGCAAAGACAAGTGTTCCACCACTAAATTATGATCCAGGCAATTTTCGGAACAGCACTGTGGCGGTGGGATGGAACAGAAATCCTCCTACAACCTCTTCTGGCAGCTCTGTGCTGCAAATACTCCTACATCTCTGACCGCTTATTGTGGTGGGTGATGCTGGAATCCCTATTGGTTCACATACATTCTGGGCGGCATAAGCGACTGCTTTTGGTTAGGGGTGTAAAGGGCACAGAACCACGGGACAGGCAGGATGTCCATGCCTTAAGTGCACTCCTTAGCAAAAAAAAGCCAAAATAGCGCAGAGGCGCTCATGGGCGGACATGTAAGTGGCAGCCTACTCCACGTCATTTACCTCCCATGTACAATTAGGCCGTTTGCAGGTATACACATTGATAGCAAACTGCAGTTGTTATTTCCTTATTATAATCATTACGCATGCATAGGAAACCTATTTTTTACTTAATTTGTTCAGCTTCTTAAGGAAGAAGTGCGTTTTTGCTGTTTTTGTAGTAGAAGGTTCAGGCTTGATGTGATATAAGGACCCCTCATTAGCAAATAGCACAGCACGTCGGCAGCACTGCTACAACCCCAACAGAGACGTCACCCCTCCCCATCCCCACTCACCAGACAGTCAGCAGCAGGGTGGACCATGAGCTGTTCTGCTGAATGGGGAAGACAGGGGCAGGGATAGACTTCAGGAAAGTTTGAAATGTGCTGTCCGGGAATTGTGCTGTTCACTTATTTTCGACCTGGGCATACAACTGTATGATATTCGCTTAGCAGGGAAGACATCATTGTGGTGTGAATGGTTATTATTATTATTATTATTATTATTATTATTATTATTATTATTATTATTATTATTATTATTATTATTTTCAACTATACACTTATACTACATTTTGTCGGCTGGAGTCCGTAACACGATCTTGAAGGCTGATGATGATTTACTATTCTTTGGCTTTGAAATTATGCTCGAACGGGAATGAGACAACATGCGAGCATCAAATCAGTTCTCTAAAGTGTCTCAAATGTCAAATGCTGAACCCAGTGCTTCATCATTAAGGCAAGCATTGAGCTGCATCCAGAATGTGGCTCAAGCTCAGACAATCCAAGACTCCCTCCTCCTAACTAAAGATCATCGCACGGGCGCTGGCCTCAACATTAGCCATGATTGGAGGTGCAAAACTGCTTGAGTACAATTCTATCATGGAACATACGAGGCTTTAGGCACCTATTCAATAATTTTGAGGTTTCCCTTGATGGTGTACTTGTAATTTGTCTTCAGGAAACATGGTAATGTGAACCACACATGCGAGACGGTTTTTCCACTTTTCTTAACCCAGCAGTAAAAAATCATAGAGGTCAACCACACTCAGGCTTAGTGACAATGATAAAAATATCTCAGTGGTGGTCACCTACAGCCTTGGCTAACCTGAACCATTTTGTGCAAGGCACAATAATTCATACAAATGACCATGTACTACAAAATCGGAAACACGTATTGATTATAAATGGGTATTGGAACTCGCTGAAAATCCGCACCAAGAAATTGGTTAATTCATTCACACAGCTAATTGACCAAGCAACTTTAGCTTATAACAATTTATAAGTTATCTGCTGTGCCGACTTAAATTGTTCTTGGCTCTATCGTGATATTGATTCCCATACTTACATGCGTATCCCGAATCAAGCCGTCTCGGCTAGAGGTCAGATTTGGGCCACAGCGATGTCAGCTCGAAACTGTACGATGCTGAACGGGATCGTGAAAGGCGATGTGCCCCCTCAGACTACCTGGCACCGTGGCGAGAGCCAGAGCATACTTGACTATATCTGGGTCTCTGTAATGCTCAGCTGATTCCCACAAAGGCGCCGACCTGTTCTGGACTGCTATGACCTCTTCTAAGGTGATGCGCAGGACTCGGAAGACGGACTGGACCGGACCCCCAAACCTCGCCTGTCTGGCCCGTAGAAGACTCCTTCTGTAGATGGAAAAGGGGATTAACTGTCTGCTGGATAATGTGTCATATTCCCCCCCTTCCCCCTCTCACACTCCTCGAACCCCCTCCGCGATTCCCCGTAGAGTCTCACCTTAGAGTCTGAAAGGACGAGCTCTCCATCCTGCTTCCGATGCAGGGGCGCGTTGATTTCCAGTTATTTCACTGGATATCGGGTTTGGTGAGTATTCTACTCCGCTTGACTTTTCCGATATGAGGCCGTAAGTATTCAGTTGCAAAAGTTCAAGCCTTGATTGTCCGTTGTCCTTTTCTCTATTTCAGATGCAGGATGAACAATCCGCTTAGAGGAATGGATTTGCCGAAGGTAAACTCTGGTGAGTCTTTTTGATGGATGGTTCCCTTAGTGATCTTGCTTTCACCCACTAATGCGTGTGTCTTTTTCTCCTTAGGGGCCGGGGTACGGAAGTGCCAAAGAAGTGGCGCCGACCCGAGGTGAGGAAAGATTGTCCCAACAATAATCAGGTACGTCTTAAGGTGGAAGAATCAGGCCTTCCTCAATCTGTTCCTTCGCTCACCTTTGTTTTGTCTCTTTTTCTCCTTAGGCCTGAAAGGCGACGGATGGGCCAATGGTCGCTGAAGAGCCCGAGGGCGCCTCGTGAAGGTGAGTGGAACGCGGCGCTGCAGCGAACGATGCGATGCGCTTCTAAAAATAATGTCTTTTCTCAGGATCGTCGGAGTGATGGTTCCGGACTCCGGATGGAGGTAGGTAAAGTTCAATTATTCACCTTTCTCTCCTTTCCTTCCTTTTCAGGTGTTCCAGGTTGCAGGCGGGCGTGGCTGGAGCCAGGATGCAGGAGCAGACACGGTGAGCATCCAGCTGCTAGATGCAGAACAACACGAAGCGTGAGCTGCTGTCTGGGCGTGGTTTAAATACCCCCCAAAGTAGTTCCAGGTAAGTATTCTTCCCCAGCCACGCCCGAGTGGTAAAATAGTCCCATAGGTAAAATAGTCCCTTTCAGACCTCAAGGAGGTCTGGATCCGGCAGCATGGTCTGCATCAGGTAAGTCCATCCAAGCACTCCCATAATGAGCCTGGCGCCTATGGTGCCAGTACTGATGCCTTCTATGAGCCTGGTGCCAAAGGCGCCAGGACAATGTCCAAAGAGCCCCTATAAGGGGTTGCTGGATCCCTCCCTGGGGACATGATGTCTGCTTTCGGGGACGCTGGGCCTGAACTGGCTTCCCGGGAGTAGGCATCATGACAGCACTCTCCCCCAAGGCCCCTCCCAAGATTGTTCCCTCCGGGGGTTTTGGTTTGTTTGGGAAGATCCGATGGAATTTCTTAATTAATCGAGGTGCATGTACATGGTCACTGGGTTCCCACGACCTCTCCTGAGGCCCGTATCCCTTCCAATCGATTAGATAGAAAAGTTTTGACCTTAACATCTTTGAATCTAAAATGTTCTTCACCTCGAATTCAGGTTCTCCATCTATTTGAATGGGTTCTGGAGGCTTGATTAGTCTGGTTCCAGGTTGCACTGGTTTCAAAAGTGACACATGAAAAACAGGGTGAATTCGCATGTTAGCTGGTAAGTCAAGGTTAACGGCCGCTGGATTGATTATGGCCGTAATGGAGTAAGGCCCCAGATATTTTGGATTAAAAGTTCGAGGTCCCTTGAGCGATAGGTGCCTGGTAGCCACCATACTTGGTCCCCAATCTGGTACTGAGGTGCTTCACTCCGATGCAGGTCAGCATTCTTCTTGTATTTTCTCTTGGCTTGTTGTAAATGTGTAGTTGCTTCTTTGAAGGCTTGGGTAATTGTAGAATGCAGATGGTCCACTGCGGGCATTCCGAGGCCTTGAGGCGAGTCGAGGTCTGAGGTTCGAGGGTGATGCCCATATAAAGTATAAAAAGGACTTTGCCAAGTTCCAGAGTGTACCGAATTATTATATGCATATTCGACTATCCAAAGAATGTCTTTCCAGTTACTTTCAGATTGCTGCAACATACACCGTAAATATTGCTCAAGGGTCTGATTCGTCCTCTCTGACCATCGGTCTGAGGGTGGTGACTAGTCGATAATCTTACATCGATTTGTGCCAATTGACAACATCTACGCCAAAAGTGGGAAATGAATTGGCTTCCCCGGTCTGAGATTAGTACAGACGGGAATCCATGTAAACGAACAATATTTTCAAGGAATTCTTTGGCTAGAACTGAAGCTGAAGGTAAACCTTTCAATGGAATGAAGTGGGCCATTTTGGAAAATAAATCCACAATAACAAGAATAGTGTTATATCCTGAACAAGGAGGTAAGTCCGTAATAAAATCCAATGACAGGGTGTGCCAAGGTGCTGGCGGAATGTCTAAAGGTTGAAGGAGACCGGCTGGTCTTTTCTTTTGGCCTTTATTTTGGGCGCAAACACCACAGGACATCACAAATAATTTAACATCTTTTCGCCAAGAAGGCCACCAGAATTGTCGTTTCACCCTTTCTTCCGTCTTGGCAATACCGGGGTGCCCCTCTATTAGTGTATCATGATAACGAGAAATAATGCGCTCTTGTAATTCCTTGTGTGGCAGAAATAAGCTCCATTGGAAATAAGGTAAATCATTATTTATAGTAAAGTCAGATCCCTTTTGTACCCAATCCTGTAAGTCTGTAGGGTCCAGGAGTTGTTTAACTCTAGCTTGAATGTCTTCAAGCGTTTGTAAAGAAGTCATGCCCAAAATTCTCTGTTCGGGAATTATCGGTACAGGTTCTGAGTTAGTATCAGTTTCTCCCATTCCTATTCGGGATAGAGCGTCCGCTTTGCGATTCTTACAGCCAGGACGGTAGGTGATTACAAAATCGAATTCCGCAAAAAACAAAGCCCAACGGAGCTGTCGAGATGACTGAGCCTTGGCGGTCTTTAAATACTGTAAGTTCCGCTGGTCGGTGATCACCGTTATGGTATGTCTAGTGCCAAGTAGATAATGCCGCCAGGCTTTAAAGGTGGATTTAATGGCTAACAGTTCTTTGTCAGTGATTGCGTAGTTAACCTCGGGTGCCGAGAATTTTCTGGACCAAAATGCAACGGGATGCAGTTGGTTAGTTGCGGGATCTCTTTGAGACAGGACAGCTCCCATGGCTAGGCTGGATGCGTCAGTTTCAACGACATAAGGGAGATCTGGGCGCGGGTGCTTCAATACAGGTGCTGAGGTAAATTTAGCTTTTAGTTCCTGAAAGGCCTGCTCGGCTTCTTCAGACCATTCAAAACATTTATTTTTCCTTAAGAGCGCAGTGATGGGTTGAACCACACGAGAAAATTCCGGGATAAACCTGCGATAAAAATTGGCAAAGCCAAGCATACTTTGAACACCTTTCATGGAGCTAGGCGATGGCCATTTGAGGATAGCATCCACTTTTCGTGAGTCCATGCGGACTCCTTTAGGTGTCAGGATGAAACCAAGAAACTCGACTTCTGTGGCATGGAAAACACATTTTTCAAGTTTAGCAAATAGTTTGTGTTGGCGCAATTTCTCGAGAACTGCCCTGACATCTTTTCTATGATCAGATTCCGAAGAGGAGTATACAAGAATGTCATCGATATATACGACAACACAAACGTCGATGAGTTCCCGAAAGACATCGTTCATGAAGTATTGGAAGGCAGCCGGTGCATTGCACAATCCGAAAGGCATCACCTTTCGAACTCGAACTGGTACTCGAATAGCCCATATTTGGTGCGGAAGGCAGTTTTCCATTCATCGCCTTCCCTTATTCGCACCAGATGGTAGGCCCCCCGGAGATCTAACTTGGTGTGTATGCAGGCATCCTTCACCTGGTCAAGGAGTTCAGGGATCTGAGGCAAAGGGTATCGGTTTTTAACAGTTATCTGGTTCAATGCGCGGTAGTCAGTACAAGTTCTGAGGTCGCCTTCTTTTTTAGGCACGAAGAATAAAGCCGAGGATGCAGGAGACTTAGACGGGCGAATAAAACCATTGGCTAGGTACTGATCTAGATATTGTCGTAAATGAAGATTCTCAGGTTCGGGAAGGGCATAGATCCTGCTGCAAGGGGGTTGTGCACCGGGCAATAGATCGATCTGGCAATCGTACGACCTGTGAGGCGGTAGAGTGTTGGCCTGTTCCTTTTGGAAGACTTCTTGAAATTCTTGGTATTCTGGCGGTATTTGCAAAATGACATGGGTTACTGTAGCTAGGCCAATATTTGGATTTCTTGCATAACAGGTTTGTGCACAATCTGGAAAGGTTATCCTCTTTGCTCGCCAGTCATTTCGAGGATTATGTGTTTCCAACCAAGGGATTCCTAGAATTACTTGAAATTGCGGAGCCTTGATTACATCAAACACAATTGCCTCCCGATGTCCGTCTTGACCCAACAATGTCACTTCAGTAGTGGAGTGTGTTACCAGCCCAGAGGCGATTTCGGTTCCATCCACTGTGGTGATGACATCCTTACTGGTTTTAGGGCAAAGAGGGAGGTTGATCCTGGAAGCCAATTCCCAATCCACATAGTTTCCTATAGCCCCACTATCGATGTATGCCTTAATGGCATGTAACCGCCCAGGCTGCTTCGGATTTACGAGGACCATTGGCATGATGAAATGCGAGGTCAGAGAGTTAGTTTTTAAGCTCTGCAAGCTGACCCCTACGCTTGTCGGGCGTGGTTGTTTCCCGACTCAGATTCCATCAGGTTGTTATCAGCGACTCCTACCGCCTTATTAGGCAGTTTTATAGGGCAATCTCGTAAAAAGTGTCCAGAAGCCCCACAATAAAGGCATAATTGCATTTGCCGCCTTCGTTCACGCTCTTTTTGAGTTAAAGGTCCTTTAACCCCTCCAATTTGCATAGGTTCAGTAACATCGGCACCCTTGGGGTTAATATGGGTTTTGACCAAAACCCGGGTCTCAAACTTGGACCGATCTGCCTTTCTATTTTGAAGTCTGTGATCTAATTGGACCACCAAGTCCATATATTCAGAGCAGTCTTGGGTCAAGACATCCTTAAGTTCTCCACATAGACCTCGATGGAATAACGTGATTCTTTTATCCTCCGGCCATCCAGTCTCCACAATTAACCTATTGAAGGTCGCGATATAGGCTAAGAGGTCCAGGTTACCCTGTCGTAGGGATAGAAGCTCGTTGTCCAGGGCCTGTCCCTGAGAATGCCGCGCAAAAAGTCTTTCCATGCTTGTCTGGAAGGCTTGAGAGTTCCGAAGAATTGGGTCATCTTGAGTAACCATTGGAACTGACCAATCCGCAGCACTGCCGCTGAGATATAATAGTACAAAAGCGACCTTGGTTTGGTCGTTAGGGAAGGTCCAAGGTCTGCAGAGGAAGTGCAATCGGCATTGATTCATGAATACGGCGAACCTTTTGGGGTCTCCGGCAAAACGTTCCGGTGGGGCCAGTGGCATATTTCCAGGTAGATTAATTTGCACGGGGTTATTTGAAACCACTGGGGCGGAATTACCCCCAGAACCTGGTAAAGGAGTTTGACCAGCCTGACCTTGTAATAGCTGTCTGGCAAGATCATCAGTTCGTTCTTTAGATACAATTAACTCTCTCCTGAGGGCATTCGTCTCCTGGCGAGCGGAATGAACTTCAGCCCGTAATTCCCCCAATAGCTGGGCCAGCTGGTCTGTCTCGGAAGTCTCCATAGCGCCCGGGTGGGAAATTGTAGGTAGGCTTCGCGTTCTGTAACGCTCACCTGATTCCCACAGAGGCGCCGACCTGTTCTGGACTGCTATGACATCTTCTAAGGTGATGCGCAGGACTCGGAAGACGGACTGGACTGGACCCCCAAACCTCACCTGTCTGGCCCATAGAAGAATATTTATGTAGATGGAAAAGGGGATTAACTGTCTGCTGGATAATGTGTCAGATTCCCCCTCTTCCCCCTCTCACACTCCTCAAACCCCCTCCGCGATTCCCCTTAGAGTCTCACCTTAGAGTCTGAAAGGACGAGCTCTCCATCCTGCTTCCGATGCAGGGGCGCGTTGATTTCCAGTTACTTCACTGGATCTCGGGTTTGGTGAGTATTCTACTCCGCTTGTCTTTTCAGATATGAGGTCGTAAGTATTCAGTTGCAAAAGTTCAAGCCTTAATTGTCCGTTGTCCTTTTCTCTATTTCAGATGCAGGATGAAGAATCCGCATAGAGGAATGGATTCGCCGAAGGTAAACTCTGGTGAGTCTTTTTGATAGATGGTTCCCTTAGTGATCTTGCTTTCACCCACTAATGCATGTGTCTTTTTCCCCTTAGGGGCCGGGGTACGGAAGTGCCAAAGAAGTGGCGCCGACCCGAGGTGAGGGAAGATTGTGCCAACAATAATCAGGTAAGTCTTAAGGTGGAAGAATCAGGCCTTCCTCAATCTGTTCCTTCGCTCACCTTTGTTTTGTCTCTTTTTCTCCTTAGGCGCTGCAAGGCGACGGATGGTGCCAATGGTCGCTGAAGAGCGCGAGGGCGCCACGTGAAGGTGAGTGGAACGCGGCGCTGCAGCGAGCGATGCGATGCGCTTCTAAAAATAATGTCTTTTCTCAGGATCGTCGGAGTGATGGTTCCGGACTCCGGATGGAGGTAGGTAAAGTTCAATTATTCACCTTTCTCTCCTTTCCTTCTTTTTCAGGTGTTCCAGGTTGCAGGCGGGAGTGGCTGGAGCCAGGATGCAGGAGCAGACACGGTGAGCGTCCAGCTGCTAGATGCAGAACAACGCGAAGCGTGAGCTGCTGTCTGGGCGTAGTTTAAATAGCCCCCAAAGTAGTTCCAGGTAAGTATTCTTCCTCAGCCACGCCCGAGTGGTAAAATAGTCCCATAGGTAAAATAGTCCCTTTCAGACCTCAAGGAGGTCTGGATCCGGCAGCATGGTCTGCATCAGGTAAGTCCATCCAAGCACTCCCATAATGAGCCTGCCACCTATGGTGCCAGGACTGATGCCTTCTATGAGCCTGGCGCCAAAGGCGCCAGGACAATGTCCAAAGAGCCCCTATAAGGGGTTGCTGGGTCCCTCCCTGGGGACATGATGTCTGCTTTCGGGGACGCTGGGCCTGAACTGGCTTCCCGGGAGTAGGCATCATGACAGTCTCTAGAAATGTTGAAGAAAAGGACATGGACCTCCAAATCCAATGTACAATGGAAAGTGATCATAATCTCTTGCGATTGCGCTTCTTGATGGAATGGGCCCCTTTCCCTTCAATTTATCATCAACCGGTTATGACTAATGCTGGTGGAAACTGGCTCAGAATCAATGCAACACAAATCCTGAAGCTTGGTTCCCGATATACAAACTCCGACCTTAGTCAGGGAGTCAATTACTCTGCTCTGCTTTCCGTGCACATCATTCCTCCCGATCTACCCCATCAAACTGTGTGCCTCCATAAGCATTTATGCAGTAATGTCATTCATAATGCAAAAAAGCACTGGGAAGGGACCTAAGGATCTTTAAAAAAAACCTGCCTAAGAAAGATGTGCCTGAAGCAGTTAAAATCAGAAGGACATGCTATCGTCATTGGGCCAAATCACACAGCATCATAATTGAAAAAGACTGTGCTGAATTAATGATGAAACTATTAATTTCTAAAGACACAAGAGACATTTGGCAGATCTGGAATGCTGGTCCTTCAAATTGCCCTTCAAACATTGGAAACACAATCTCAGGTGCTGACTGGGCAAAGAATTTCACTACAGTGTTTATGAAGCCTCAAGCCGAGCCCGCTGTGACAACTAACTCTGACGGAGTCCCTTGGGCAGTGACAATGTCGTTGGAAGAGACTGAATTAGCCATCCATGGTTTAAAAAACTTGATTGCTGCAGGTCAGGACCTGATAACCAATATGATGCTAAAAAAACATCCAAAACACTGGGCTATCTTTATTGAAAAGGCATTCTCTCAAATTTAAATCTCTAAACAGCTTCCAGAATCATGGTCTATGGCTATTGTTGTACCCGTCTACAAGAAGGGCAATCGGGATGATCCTTCCAACATTCGCCCAAATGCCCTTCTCGATACCATTGGTAAGATCTTTGGCTTGAATTTGCGACAAAAGCTAGCCCTGTGGGCACAAGCTTCACTGATTCCAGACGTTTGCCAAACGGGCTTTACGAAAGGAGTGGAGTCGAGGTCAACTTGCTGATTCTAACTATTCTGAAACTTGAAACATTGAAAGCCAATGGCAAATTACATCTAGTCTTCATCGATATGAAGCAGGCTTTGACAACCTAAATCGGGGATTGCTCTGGCTAAAACTATTGAACTGGAAGTGCCTGGTCGAAATTCTTGAACCAGTCATGGCCCTTCACGCACAAACATCTATAAGCGTTAGACTCAATAAAACTGGCAAGCTATCTGACCCCATTAAAACAGCAAAGGGTGTCAAACAAGGGTGTCCCGTCGCCGCCTACTTGTTCAAATTATTTTTGGCTGACATCCCAGTACATCTTGACCTTGTGCACTGTTTTTCCCCAAAGCTAAAGCACATCCCATTAAAATGCATCATTTATGCAGATGTTCTGGTTCTGTTGGACCGAAAGCAGATTGGACTCTAGCGTTTGCTCAAGAATTTATATGAGTATCTAGCAATCAATTATCTTTTGGCAGTTCGGCTAAAAAGAAAGACAAATCTTTCAGGTGGACACTAGCCGGTGAAATTCTCAGTTCGGTGACCTCCATAAGGTATCTTGGTATCCAGTTTAACAGTTCCATTTGTATACATCACTGGATTGCTGAATTAAAAACCCGGATGACAAGGCTTGCCTTGCAAGGGGCAAAGATCAAGAAAGACTATGGCACATTTTCCTTGGCACCTGCTCTAACTTTCTACCTTCAAAAGGTAGTTCCAGTTATTCTTTTCGGCGCTGAGGCTGGCTTAAATATAAAAGAACATATCTGGCAGCTGCTGGAAGGCCGATTTTGGTGCTATGTTTTGAAATTGCCTCAGTCCACTTCTATGACGATGATAAAATATGAACTGTCATTAAATTCTCTTCACACCAGAGTCACGTTGACTTCACTTTCTGCATTGCGAAAAATGCGCCTGCCAACACCGGCCACTGCTTATCAGATCTTTGCAAGTGAGAGTAACAGCAATCAACCTAGTCTATTAACACCTTGGGCTAACCAACTACTTGCAATTATGACTGCCGCCGACATTAACCATCTTGAACTGCTTAACCGGCCACAATGCGCAAAGAAGAAGTTTGAGTCTTGGGCCTGGATAACTAATCAGCAAAATCGTGCAAGTATGCACTCTGCCAACTCTTTGGGCTTTGGAGGAAATAAATGAAAAGTGCATCCTCGCTATTTGCTGCATTGTCCATCACGTCATCACCGCCACCAATTTCAAAGGCTTCGAATGAACCTATTAAGAACTAAAGAAATTCTTTGGCAAAGACATGACAATACTTTGCTTGACAACCTTTTCCGTTTCTGTCGACTCAAAATCGAATCCTCTAAACATCTAATACTTGGTTGTGAAGGAACCCGTAATCAATGTACGCTGCACTTAGGGAATTTTGCACCATCTGAAGATGACATGGAATCTTGGTGGTCTCACATCATCTCTGGGAATAATATCAAACTCTCTTGTGCAGTGGTAGATTATATGGATTCGGTCCTGAAAACTGAGGTTTGATGAATGCAGACACCATCAATGATGTTCCGATTTGAGACAACTTAATTTGAATATTGTGGCTGTTGCGATACAAAGTTCATTTATAGTTAGGATGAAATCTGAAACAAAAGTTTGAACCTTGTGTTTTAAAATGTAGTTTTTCAATAAAATAAAAAAAATAGAAAATATACACAGAGCCACATTCCAGGTGATTGGACATTTGGCCTATTTCACAAAGCTTTGTGACAGCTGCAATCTGCCCACTTGCCTGCAGGGAAAATCCAAATACATGCCTACTCATCCATCTGTGCCTGTAACAAATTGTGTCTGAAATAGTATCCTGATTCTAATTCAGGAGCAAATTCCAGGAGAAAGCCCCTGGCAGGGGGTTCGCACATGGGAAGGTAAAAAATGAAAAGGTCAAAATACACAAATACAGATGGAAGTGCTGTCAAAGAGTAGAGGAAGAAAAATAGTCAGACAAATGTGAAGAAGAAATAGCCCTTTCAGGTTTGCCCAAGTTCTCCAAGTTGCTGCTGCCGTTTTTTAATGACTTTTTAAAATGTAGGTGTGTTCCTCATTTGCATTGCCTGGCCATAGCTGCTTCCTCATACATTCATATTTTTCATATGAAAATTGGAGTAATTAGAGAACTATCTTCTCTTGCCCATTTAGCTACATGTATGCATGCGATAGTAGCTGGCGCATACAAGGCACATGCAGAACAAGCAGGTTTTTGAGAGGGCAAATGTACTCACAAATATGTTTCATGAATAGGCAACAATGTTGTAGAATTGGGACATTGTTTTTTTTTTAGAAACTGGCCAGTATATCTTGTGCTTAGACCAGTAGCGATCTGTGCATAATAGTCATTGGGGTGCAGTTCTATCAATTATACACAGTCCGCCACTTAGTCAATCATGCACAGCACTCCATTCCTCTTACCATGAGGTATGACATTCCTGGAATGTGCTCTTACATGAGTGCTACCCATTATACCTACTGTACACCCAATGTAGCTCCTTTACCATGAGGCCTAGCTTTCCTGGAATGTGTGTTTCCATGAATGTTACCCATTGTGCCCACGGTACACCCAATGTAGATTCTCGTACCATGAGGTGTGGCTTTCATGGAGTGTGCGCTTACATGAATGCTACCCATTATCAGGCGGGAGGGGAAACTGTGGGGGAAGGCGGGATATCCCACAGATGGCGTTGGGTAGCCTTAAAGTGGTGACCTGGAACGTGAGGGGCCTCAACAGCTATTTGAAGCGTAATAAAGTAATGATGTACCTAAGAAGGATGAGGATCGACATAGCATTGTTACAGGAGACCCACCTTACTAGGGAGAAGCTGGAGGTGGTCAAGAGAAAGTGGAGAGGGAGTACCACGGGAACCGCATACTCATCTTACGCGAGGGGAGTCATCACATGGGTGGCACCGCATGTACCATTTTAGCTGATTCAGTCTACAATGGACCCAGAGGGCAGAATGATAGTGGTGCAGGGATGTTGGAGAACAGGGAAGTGAGCATTATAAACTTATATGCCCCTAACCACGATACAGCGGCTTACTTTAGGACCCTATATGGCAAAATTAGCCCCCTATTGGGTGGAGCGATCCTATGGGCAGGGGACTTTAACTGTACATGAAATCCTAACATGGACAGATCAGATGGTAGACCAGATAAAGCCACACCGGCCGCAAAGGCGTTACAGGCCCTGCTGAAAGATTTTGGACTTGAAGATGTCTGGAGGCAGCTACACCCAGCAGATAGGCAGTACTCAAATTACGCGGCCCCACATAACCTGCACACGAGGCTGTATTACATGTTCGCTGCTGCTGAGTTGGTAGGATAAATGACGAGTGCGGAGTATATGGCCAGAGTGCTCTCTGACCACTCCCCCTTGGTCCTGGAGTGGCGACACCAGCCCCCTAGAGCGCAAATCCCGACGTGGAAGCTCAGAGCTGAGGCCCTGCAGGACTCGAGATTCCGGCAGGATTTGAGGGAGGCGATTACTGAGTACTTCAACACTAACACTGGAAGCGTTCAATCGGTGGGAACCTTATGGGAGGCATTCAGGGTAGTAGTGCGGGGCGTAGCCATATCACAATACAGAGGGCTCCAAGGGGGCATAGAACGGGAGTTGCAAGAAACGGAGAGGGAGTTGGAAGAAATAATGCGTAAGGGGCGCACCTCACAGGAGGACGAGGCAAGGATGAAGCAGCTACAACAAGCCAGCAGTGAGCACTGCGAGAGATTATGTAAATTGAGCTACAAGAATTATGTCGAAAGGCAGCATGCGGGAGGAGACAAGCCGGGCAGATTGCTGGCCTGGTTATATAAAAATGAAACATCACAACCAGTGATCAGGGAAATCAGAGGGGACGGGGGCAAGAGCAGGGACACACATGAGTTAGTAAACAAAGAGTTCCTAAGATACTACAAACGTCTTTATGGGGATGCAGAGGAAGAAATGGATCAAGAGATTCAGGAAACATTAGAGGACATAGGCTTACCTAAATTAGACGATCAGGAGCGGGCAGACCTGGATGCCCCAATCACCTCAGAATAATTAGAAATATTGATTCAGCACCTGCGCACATGCAAAGCCCCGGGGTCGGACGAGCTCCCCAGCAAATTCTACTAAGCATACAAACAAGAGTTGCTTCCCCCACTGCTGGCTATGCTTAATGAGGCGTTTGAGCACGGTAGGTTGCCAGAGTCCCTACGGGAGGCGGTGATCATCCCGCTCTTAAAACCAGGTAAGCCAAGCACAGACTGCGGGTCATACAGACCCCTATCGATGCTTAATCAAGACAGCAAAATCCTCACAGCGGTGCGAGTCATCAACAGGCTTAAGCGAGTCATCGGTAAACTAATACACCCCGACCAAACAGGCTACGTTCCTGGCAGGAACATAACTGACAATCATAGGAGACTTCACCACATTATCGACCAAATAGAGAAGGACCCCAGCGAACTGGTAATTGTCTCGCTGGATGCCATTAAGGCCTTCGACTCAGTGATATGGCCCTGGTTGCTAGCGGCCCTGAGCGAATATGGGATGGGGCTGGGGTATCTGAGGTGGGTCAAAATGTTATACAGTTCCCCAATTGCAAGGGTCAAAACGGGCGCTACAATCTCGGATAAATGACAACTCAGCAGGGGCACTAGACAAGGTTGCCCCTGGTCGCTCATGCTGTATATCCTTGCGTTGGAGCCACTGGCAGTCTGCCTCAGACAACAATACGGGGAGATAGGGATCTATACAGCGGGAGGGTCGCACCTCATACCATTGTATGCCGACGATATACTATTATATCTGCGCTTCCCAGAAGAAAACCTACAATATGTTCTGGAGGTGATGGAACGATACGCCACCCTCTCGGGCATTGCAGTAAATCCCAAGAAATCTAGCATGTTTCCTCTGGGGAGGTACCGACGTGTCCTCCCGTGGATCCTACCGGTCTTGCCAATACCTTGGCGAACCGAGACCTTACGATACTTAGGTATTGATATATACCACACGACGTAGAGACGAACACAAACACAATACGGAAAAGGCAGTTGAAGGTATTAAGAACAGCATGGGATTCTGGTCCAGATTGCCCCTCGCCATGATGGGTAGAGAGGCTCTGATTAAGATGGTGGTCCTGCCCAGATTGTTACACTTTTTTGTAAACATCCCGCATTTGATCCCCAAACGCTTTTTTGTTAAAGTCCACAGCCTGTGCAGGGGTTTCATATGGCACAATTCCAGGAACAGGGTGGCCCTCTGGAAGCTACAAAACTTGTGTGACAAGGGGGATATAAACCTGCCGAATTTTGAGTTATACTACTTGGCAGGACAGCTGCAATATGTGGCCAGGTGGTTGTCTGAAGAAGAAACGGCTGAAGCCAGGCTGTTGTGTAGGGACCCCGCTCCCTTCTTCCTCCGAGAGACAGTGTGGTTGCCTAAACCAAAGGTACGAGGAATGGCGAGACTGTTGGAGCTTGGTTGGGAAATGTGGCATAGAGCATGGCAAATTGATGGAAACCCAGCCCCATTCTCCCTGCAGGTGCTGCTAGTGGCTCTATGCGGAGAGGACTCCCAAATGATGAAAGGGGTCCGTAGATACTTGGAACCGATAGGCCTGGCTACCCTTGGAGACATATGGCAGGAGTGGGTGGCAGTGGATTTTCAGAGGCTGATGGAGGACACTAGGGTGCATAAAGGCCACCACATTACTCCAGAATTATTAAGCCGGTACGAGGAAGGTGGCCTGAGGCAGTGCTTGCAGAACAACCCGATGCAACCACTGAGACGATGTATGATATCTCGGATGGGGGGCACGAAATATCTTGCATATACGAGCTACTGGGGACTAGAGTGGGAAAGGAGCTGCTGCAACTGAGAAGAGAATGGGAAGTGGAGGTGGGAGAACCCATGTCGGAGGGGCAATGGGACAGAGCCCAAAGGTATCACAAGAAGGTGTCCCGAAACGCGAGGCTTCACCAGATTCAATTATGTGTCACTTACAGAGCATATATGACCCCCAGTAAAATCGCCAGGTTTGGAGGCCCGGTGGCACAGAAATGCCCTCGGTGCGTGGAGGAGGATGCTGGGATGCTACACATGTTTTGGGCTAGCCCAGTGGTGGAAAGGTTTTGGACAGAGTTGAAGATACGCTTAGCGGGAAAAGGGATTATGCTGGAAGTGGAGTCAGCTTAGGCATGCATGCTTGGGGGTTTTACCAGACCACGCAACCTGAAGTACATTAGTAAGATGAAAGACCTGGCCTACATCCTGGCCAAACAGAGAATTTCAATGTGCTGGAAAGCAGCCCAACGGCCTAGAATTGAGATGTGGTGGGCGGACCTCATGAAGTGGGCGGAGGCAGAAACGGCTGCCTGGTATGAAGCAGTCAGCGGGGGGGAGAAGGAGGTGGGACCCCTAACAGCTTGGAGACAATTGGTGGCCTCGATGGTGGGACCCTCCCAGGCCGACCATAGTGATAATGACACGGAAGAAATAATGGAAGTAGATATGCCTGAAGATAAGCAGGACGATGACATTGAAGTAGGGGCTCGATTTAAAGGAGTGGGAGGGGGGAGGACCGAAACGTTTAATTTGTAATGGGATGTTGTGAAGCTGAAACACGGATGTCCTCATTGTTTGTAATGTTTGGAGTGTTGTTAACAAAATAATAAAAATGATTTTTAAAAAAAACACCATCTGCGGCCAGTGGCAACCCCCCGGGAGAGAGGCAGAGGGCTGTCAGCTTCACTGCCAATGAAGTTGGCATCCTGGTGCCCTCTTCTCGACATCATGCCTCGGCAAGGAAGGACGGAGAAGGATCTGGTCAGATATCGTGGATGCCATCAATGCGGAGGGGGTGGCATCCCGCAACTACCAACGCGCCGGAAGCGCTGGGAGGACTTCAGCTCCAGGACCCACAGCAAGACCCGGTGCCTCGTTGAGGCTGGTAAAGAAGTGGGGCGCCGGGACCAGTTGACCAACATACAGATGTGGGTCCTGGAGTGCAAATGCCCAGCGCTTCACCTCCAGGTCCTCGAGTTGCTGACCCATCTGGAGTCGAGTGGTAAGTGTCCATGTGTTCATGTCCAGCGTAGTGCATGTCGAGTTGTGGCAGGAGTGTGCACCTCGGTCGTATTTTTGTGCCATGCCCCATGTATGGATGTCTGTGTGCAGGGACATGATGGTGCTGCATGTGAGTCCAGTCAAGCGTGATCCACATCAATGGTCTCTGTGTTGCAATGCATGATGTGCACCAGCATGTGGTAATGCACACATGCTTGCATGCCTGTGTCTATACTGGGCCATGTCTTGGGCGTGAAACATGAATGCTAATTACACCTTAATGGACGTGCATGGTGTACATGTGCGTGTGTGTGAGTGGTGGGTGTGTGACTGGGAAACGCCATGGATGCATGACACATGGCCATCTCGATGCCTGAATGACTGATACGGCACATTTCCAATGTGTGCTCTGTGACAGGATGCAGACATGGGCAGATGCCTGACTGTCCGGTGGTGTGTGTGCATCTGATGTGCATGTCCCATGATGCATGTAAGGTCCAGCCCCCCTTCTGATGTTCACACAGTGCCTTAGACATGGATGCAAATGTCTGTTGCAGGTGCCATGCTTGTTTGTGGATGTTTGTTGCTTGCACTGATCCGTGTGTTGTGGAGGGTGATTATGGTAGTGACCTTTGACAGTGCCACTCATGTGCAATTGCTTTGTGTCCAGCAGACTATTGTGCGGTACCCTGATGCTTGTGTTCAATCTCTCCCTATCTACAGCAGAGATTGAAGAAGAGGGCGGAGACGGCGCTGTGGAGCTAAGCGGCGGGGATGCCTCCACCAGACGGAGGAGCAGAGCCCAGTCATCCTCCCACTATTTTTCATCTTCCGTGAGGGAGGGGACTGGTGCCGCGTCCGCAGCTACAGCTGCCGAGGGGATGCCCAAGAGGCCGAGGTTGGAAGTGGGCTCCTCGGCAGTGGAAGGGGCAGGTGATCCCCTACAGGCACAATCCAGTGCGAAAGATGGTGCGGAGGCATCCAGGTTGGTGGTGGATGAGGAGGAGGCTGCATTGGAACCGCACATGGGGCCTGGAGGGGGTGATACCACCGGTGCAAGTGGTGCAGTCCAGGGGCTGGGGCAGGAGGCAGCACAGGTTGCAGCGGAGGGGCCTGTGCCTAATCCTGTCCCTGATACTGAGACTGCATCACTGGGCACTGGCACAGATGCCTCGGACCAGGCCCGTCCGCAGGTAGGGGGACGGTCCACGTCAACTGACATTCCTCTATCTGCGAACGAGACAATCCGTGACAGGGTTGAGCCTGTCCTAGTCGGTATCGCGATGCGCACACACGTCATTCGTGATGATGTGCGTGCTTCCTGGCAGGACCACACATGTCATCACGAACAGGTGTGTACCATCATGAACTGGCTAGGACGGCTCATTGTCGCGAGTCTCCTACATGTGGTGGGCACTCTTGCCACCCCCTCCTCCTCTTCACCCAATATGCGCCTGTCGTCCTCCATGCCGTCTTCCAGCCCACATGCAACCAGGGCCCCCTGTGGACCTGCCCCAGCCAACACAGCCAGGCTGGTGGAGATCCCATCCCTGCCACACTCGGGAGTCAGAGGTACAGCAGAGGTGTTCTCCCCAGCAATAGAACCCCTGGCAATGGAGGTTGTGCAGCCACCTTCGAGCAGGGCACGTGCACAATGGCCCCGGGGGTTGCCATCTTCCCGTAGGCAGTCGTGGTGGGACAGGCAGATGGCTCGAAGGCCGCAGCAGGCTCGACGTAGGAGGCATCAGGACTCGGGGCCAAGTACATCACAGGGGCAGGAATTGGCCAATGGGCAGGAGGACCTTGGACAAAGTGTGTCTTCCATGTGGCAGCGGATGGGCCAGCAGATAGATGCAGAGCGGCGGCGGGCAGAGAAGGCACGGCTCACCATGGTCTGGGCAGAGAACTCCATGCAGCGGGCAAAGAGGTGGGCAGAGCTCCCTGAGGAGACTTGCAGGGAGTTTGTGGAGAACATGGCGGCATCCCTGCGAGCCCTCGTGGATAGGACACAGTCCCGCCTCCAGGCCATTAACTCAGAGTTCGATGATGCCCTGGCTAAAACTCTTGGTAAGAACAGTGAGCCGTAGGACTAGCCCGCCGCCATTGTAAATAGTTCTTTAGGGTTAGGTTTCCTTTTTTTTTCTTTTTTCTTTGGAGTCCATGGACATTGCTCCACTATTTGTATATAGTTGTATTTTTATAGGTTTTTTTGGAAGTTTCATTTTGTTTTGGGATCATGGACCCTTCAAACTTTCCTTGTACATAGTTGGAGTATTGTGGATTTTGTAATTTATTATTTTTACCCATGGAGGAATGTTTTTTTTTTTTTGTTTACCGTTTGGATGTGTATTATTTGACTTTGGACATGGACCAGTTGAATCTTGAGGAGAACCATCTCTGGTTCCGGAAGGACCTCAAGACCTTCCTTTTTGCTTATGCCTTCTCTCTTCCTCTCCATTGTGGATGAAACTGAAACTGCACTGTTCACCTGGCTACCCTCTGATCTCAGGCCCAGGTCCCCTGCACAGCAGTTGCACATCTGCACTGCCCCCATGGCAACCTTTGCACTTGAGGTCTGTTTTCTGTATCCCTACAGTCCCCCTACCAGCACTTAGACACTTGATTTCTGCACTTACCCTTTGCACTTGCCACCAATTGGCCACACTTTTTTTTCTTTTACTGTTTGATCCCATGTACTGCACTGCCCCCTCTCGCCCCCCTGCACTTTTCCTCTCCCCCCTCCCTGTACTTGCGCGATCTCAATGTCACCTGGCCTAGTAAAATCGTTGTCTCTGTCTTCCCTTTGCTGCGTCGGGCCTTGAAACACTTGTGTATAGGGGTGTTATAAATGCCATATCATATCATATCATATCATATCAGAGCAGAGAAATTTAATAAATGGCCAATTTCATAGGCTTGAAACGAATATATGGGATAATGTACCCCCTACCATACATTTTATGGATATTGCAAGTCACTGAGGTGTTTTGTGACAATATTCCTTCAGAAGGTCATGGAACTCCAAGGTGACTTGCAACATCCTTTTTATGTATGGTAGGTTTTTTCATTATAATACATGGCCACACACTGTCGTTCCATTACGAGGTTGGAGGTAGCCATGGCGCCATTGGCGCCATGGCTATCCCCTTACCGTATACCGGGTCTGGGTTCCCTGAATGGGGAATTACCGGGCCATTCCAACATTGGAGGATCCGGTATTTCCCATTCAGGGAACCCATCCCCATTCCCATTCGAGCCCCCATAGGGCTCAATGGGAATGGGGACCATGCTAGCAACGTGACCTGCTAAAGGACCTTGTAATGTGGCGGTAAGGGGTTAATGGCACCGGCACCATTACCAGAGCTGTTAACCCCTTACTGCCAACCTCGGAATGAGGCCCCTAGTCTCTTGCTTAATATAATGGACGAGATCTTCCATTTGCTGATCCGTATAGTCAAAATAGAATCTTTTGGGATTTCAAAACGCAAATATGCAGCTTCTAACGTGCTGCAGAAACATAGTTCAAGCGGTTTAGTAAAATGTTTTGAAAAAACCTTTAATTTTGTGCTTTAAAATAAGTAGTAACATGCAGATTCTTGCTAACATGAGTTAAGCTCCAGAAGTGCACAAATTAAACATTCTAACATGAATAGTTCCTTGTCAATTACAGGATGCAATGTGTCACAGAAAACGACTTTGCAAGTAAGGATTTAGAAACGCTTTTCACAGCTTTAAATGTTGCAGTGACAGCTGAAATTCTCTGTGCTGGCTCAAGCAGGAGGCATTGTAATTTCACAACTAAAGCGTAATAACTGATTACAGAGAAGTTGTGATGTCTCAACTAGCCTGTAATAAGATCATTATTTCCAGCCTTTTATACAGATATTGCATGCTGCCATGTATTATAGTACTACTAAAAAAAATACAAAGATACAAATGTGTTGAGTACAAAAATTGAAAGTTTAAAACTAAAATCACGAAAATAAGAGGATATTATATGTGAGCACATTTACAAAAGTATCATATAAAATATTACAAATAAGCACTTTAACGTTTTCCAAAAACCAAATGAGTCATGGGAGTGTGCTTTGAATGATTACAAATGAAGTAAGGGCATGTAAATGAGAAATGACATCAATAGACAGCCTGAAGACAAAAGAACATATAAAACACTAGGGTGTACCCCCCTTACAGGGGCGTTACCCATGTGTGTTAAAGTGGGGTTTGTCAAACAGCCTGTGAAAGAGATTAATATTGGTTTGAGTACCAAATAGACATAGAGCAAGTTTACCACTTGTGACTCACAAAATGTAATCTACATGATAACTTGTACCTGTGGGAAAGGGTACTTACCAAAAACAGGAAGAAAGGTTTGGCCACAAATCCTCAAATACTGAATTTGTATAAAAATAAAGTAGAAAGGACTAGTTAAGAATGTAATGGTTATGGGAAACACATATAGCGAGATTCAATTGACTGTAGTCAAAAAAAGAAAGGACATGACCCTAAATCAACAAGCCAGAAACTATTGAGCAGAGAACAGTAATTAATATGCTTTACTAATAGAAGAAATATTGGTTAAAATGAGTCAATTGAGTGGTACAAGTTATACTCATAAGAGGAAAATGAGTGAAGGGAAAGGTAGTAATCAGAATCTAATTTAGCTGAGAAACAGATTCTTTAGGATAGGATATACATAATTGAAGCTCACTTGTTCTTAAGTAGGATAATTGTATAGTATTGATAAGATTTCAAACGAATGCTGCATTCACTTTGTAAAAAAATGTAATGGACATCCATCTGCTTATAAATTCCCCTGGACGTAATATTAACTCTTTTAAACAGGGTTGCAGGCAATGTTTACTCTTAATGTGAAGAAAGGAACAAGTCTGCAATATGTATGTGACATCAACATGATATGCAGTGTAGCTGAGTTCCCAGATGACAAAGAAAATCGTAATGAATGTAACTATATGCCTCAAGTAGAAGGTTGAGCATAACTGGTGAATACATATGTCACATATCAATGGCGCTTGCTACAATTGAATTTCTGCCAGTGGCCATAAATTCTAATTGAGAAAATGTTAGATTTGTTAGAATTGTTTTGGGGTTTTAAGATTGTAGAAAGCATTAATAAACATTTACATCTGGAAACAGGGTTCACTAAAATTGGTTCCTCCAGATATATTTCTACAGGATTACAGACTAAAGGAAAAGGAAAGGTACGAAGACTGATAAGGCAAATAAGAAACTGTAGGAGGAGATTAAGATTGGATATCACTCTTGAAGAGGCTTTACTGAAGGTAACTGCCAGTATTTGAACAGGTAATAATTAATAAGATTAAAAATAGTAATATGCATAAATGCTTCATTCCAGAATGTGCTTTCATTATAGTGGCCTTGACTAATCTGTATATTTATTTAATTACAAATTTCATCTATTGTAGATAATTGACATTTCCGGAGGAGAAGGAGTCATAAACTACTTTGAGATAAAGATTTGAATACACCATTAAAACATTGAAAAAGAAATACAGTCTACCAATGGACCCGTTGATGGTTTTGTTGGGTGTAACGGAGTCTGTTTACCCCTTCTGTGGTCTTAGGGCTTTATTAGTTAGCCACCTATTATTGGTGGCCCGGATTACATTGGCTAGGTGCTGGAAATGGAAGAAGGGCCACAAATTAATATGTGGTGGTACAAGATTCGGGAGATGGCCTCTGCGGATAAAAGATTTGTGTCACCTCCTACGGTCGTCTGTCTATCCATATTGGGGTCTGGCTTCCTTTCCATAAGTTTTCTGACAGGTATCCTCTACGCTCAGTCAGGCCACAGTTTCTTAAATACTTTTCTCTGATTTTGTTTTAACGGTCTCATTGCCGGTGGTGGTTACGGGCTGGAGATCAAATTGGTGGTGTTAGGCAGGTGTTTCCTTATATTCGGCTCATTGTACTCAAGCTAATGAGGACCTCCTTATGACTAGATCACTTGTCACTAGGCTGTTTTATCAATGTATTTTTTGACTCACCCTGCACATGCGTTTGTTTTTGGTTCAAATTTCGTGTGTTTCCTTTTGTTTGTTGACTTTTTGCTA
Organism: Ambystoma mexicanum; assembly: GCF_040938575.1. Taxonomy (NCBI): domain Eukaryota; kingdom Metazoa; phylum Chordata; class Amphibia; order Caudata; family Ambystomatidae; genus Ambystoma; species Ambystoma mexicanum. Next base: position 532,728,755 of record NC_090927.1, on the reverse strand, counting down.
AATATGTAATGTACTGTAATGTAATATGGCATTTGCATAGCACCTATTCCCATTGTTATGGCCTTAAGTGCTGTAGGTGAAGGCCCTCGGGGGACCGATGTCCGAGGTATGGGAGATTTGTCAGAGGAGTTTAGAATGCCTGTGTGCATTTTAGGCTAAACAAAGGTAGGTATCTAGGGGTGGCCAAATCCCTGCTAGTGACCCATATCGAGCTGGCTCCTAGATGGGAACTGTGAGGTTATAGGGAGAGTACGAGAGTCCAGGAGACTGATTATGTGTCCAGCTACACCAAATTCTTGTTGCGGGGCATGGCTGCATTCTGATGGCAGAGGTGTTGTGCGATGTGTTTTCACGTAGCATGTGTTTGTGGGTGACAGAGCCTACGGCTATCTTCCAATGACATGGAATGCGATACGTACTCAATGTCTCAGGAGAATAGCTCAGGGGCAATGCACACACCTTGGAAGCAAGACAACGTGGAGCAACACAGGTTAGATCCCTGGGTCTGTGCTTAGAAACTTCTGGCTATTAAGCACGTTATATATAACCACTTATAATAATAATATAATAAGTACCCGAGTGTCTTGTTTCTTGCTTTGCTGTTACTGTCCTGCAGCCTGTCAACGTCCTTTCTCTGTGTTGCTCAGTACATTATTTAATAAATAAACATTTAAAAAAAAAAATACTGCAATGCAGTTAGAGGTCGAAGTATTATATACATCAGTGGTACTCAAAACAACTAGTTCATTTTTTTAAGTGCAAACCTTTGGTCCAAAGGTTCACACAGAGCGTTCTGGAGACATTTTCTTTCTGCTGAGCCAAACTTAGAATCAGCCCTCTCCGATTCCCATTTCCTGAGTTACAGGCAGGCTACACATAGTGTCTGGGGTAGAGAAGTCAACACCTTAAGGACTTACCCAACACATTTCTTTTGTTATCAGCAGAGCCTTCCTTATGCGTGATGGGACATTTTTACCTGGAAGGCCACATACAGCACAAGTTACTGTTGTGAGTCAGTAATGAAACTCAGACACAAGTTAAACATTTTTTTTTTTCGGTTAAAGAATTTTATTAAAAGTGTTGGGAAAAGGCCTTACCGACCCTGCTCTAAGATGAATTTCCCTACCTAAAACCAAAAGCTAAGGACCTCTCTGTGTCAGGATTTAAAAATCAAAACTGTCCTTGTGTGCAAATGTTCTATTCTGACCCTCACACTATAAATGAAACTATAAGGTGAAAAGGGAAATGTCGTTAACCTTAGGTCATTTCAAAAAGAGTTTGTAATGGAAAATTGCTCCAACATGAACTTTCTTCAAGGTTGAAGAGCCTTGGTTCCAGAGGGTGGTTCCCTTCCCTTGGCTTCTTCCTTAATGCAAATGATTCTTGGTATAACAGTTATTTATGTCTTTCTTGACACAATGATACTGTTATCCTTAGCCTTGTGGTTCCAGCTCTATATCTTCCTTGTGACTTCCTGTAGATTTGCAACAGCCTGGTATACTCCCCTGCCAGGACTTCCTATGCACTTGTATTGCCTGGTACACTCTCCTGCCAGGACTTCTTACATTCACATGTGTTTCCGTTCCTCTTTTACTTCCACAGTTGCGTATGCCCCTTTTAGTATATTACATTTCCGTCGATTTGGGTCCCCCCATATTTGCATTCCATACACTCACATATGGCTGGGGTCCTTATTTGCAATATGTATTCTTGGTTTTCAATCAATCTCTTTATTGTCTCTGTTTCTTTTGCTTTAATTGTTATAGTTTACACTTGGCGCGGTCGCTGAAATGTCCCGAGGTTCCTGCTATGCCTGGGTTGACCCACCAGCTCTGCTTGGCGTCCACGGTCCTGTTCGTGATTATGCAGCAAACCTTTTCCACCTGCTTTCCACTCTAGACTGCTCTAGCATCATTCTGGTCTCTTTTCTTGGCTTTGCCTCAGCACGTCTGTCTTTATCCATGTCCCCGATAGGTGAACCACTGCTTTCTTCAGTTGCCAAACACCCAGCAGTCTTACGCTAGCTCCTAGCATTTATGCAGCATGCCTTGTCCTCACTGAGTTTCTTGGCTTCCTCGTTGGTGAGCCACTCAGCTCTGCCATATCGGTTTGTGTATTCAAGCAGCAAACTCTAAGAGTTTGCCTTCGATCTTTAAATGTCCCGCTCACAGGTGTATTCCGAAAAACAACTAGAATGCTCATTGAACTTGAGGCTCCTTCTGCTCTGCATTATTCTTTCCTTCTTCCTCGTCCCAGTATTTGGTTGATTGTGGAAAAAGGAGTCTATTGATGTTGTTTGATACAGATTACATGGAAAATCACTTTCAACAGTTCTGAATGATGAGCCAGTTCTATATGGTGGATAATTAGATCTGGAAACGGTAGCATTTGAGCTTTTACATTTTAGACCGGGATGGATGTTTGGCCTATAGGGTTTTGGGGAAAGGTTTCTCTATTTTCCCTAAATGGGGTGTAGATGTATGTCAATAGGCAAATAGGGTATTGGGTATTAAGGGGTCTTCTTCGTGGGCAAATGGGGCATACCATGTCTCATTCAATGAAGCCATGACATCTCCCTGGAGGCTGTTTCCTACCATGCAATCCTCCCTCATATAGCTGCCCTCAGGGTTAGGATCAGGTAGCAGCTGCCATCCCCTGACCACATGGATGGAGATTGCCACTGGGAGAATACCACTGGGAGGGGGACATAGAAAATCTGTGACAGTTAAAGAAACATAATAAAGCTCCCTTTTAATGATTTGTTTATGTGCATGCTGTCTTCACATGCAAAAATAAAAGTTTTGATTTTTAATCTCAAAAGTCAAAGGTTCTTAACATCATACACAACAATGTGCTGGACGTTTATGACAAATAATCTCTCTACCAAACTGAGTTCATCATGCATATTCTTTTAGTGTGTGCCTTAAGGTGCTAAAAGTATAATGGTATTAAACAAGATGTGGAAAATAAATCAAAATTATCTTCTTTTGGCTTAACATGTTTCTATAAGGATGTACATGTTGTGGAGCTGCTTTACTATACTATTTGTGTACTTTGCAAACCAACTCGACACAATAGCAACAAAAAAGAAATAAGATAATAAGAGATACTAAATAATTATTTACAATGGCTCACTCATACCAAAGGTGAAAGATCATAATAGGGTTATTTTCAAACCCCTGGGGAGGAATATCCCACAGACTGGTTCAAATGAAAAATATAGCTCCTGAGCAATGTCCCAAAAATAATATCAGAAGGATAGAAACATGTTGAGCAGTGGTGGCAACAATGCATACAGACATATGGTGCATATCATTTTTTTGGATTGTATGCCAGATCTACGTTATTGTCACTGTATATGAAAAGTTGTTAATATTATTGCACCTGTCAATTTTGCAGATTAGTCTAGTAAGATAGAAAATAATGGCAATAGCAATTTATTAGGTAGCTGCATGGTTATTCTTTTCATGATAAGAATTTGTGAAACAATTTTTAAATTAGAAAAATTCTAAATTTAGAAAATAAATGGTATAGTGAATAGAATGAATTTTGCAAAGAATAAGAACAACTATTTGCAATATATTGCTTTTTCGAAATTGGTGTTATTTTCTAGAATTTGTAGTGAATCAAGTTCAGGCAAGATTGTGTTGTGCAGTGATTTGCATAAAGACTGGGTATTACTGCCTAAGTTCTATTTTCCTAGAGGTCTTATCCCTTATTTCTAGAGCATTAATGAAAGCCATGTATATGTGAATAGGTTGTTTATATTAACATATTAAGTTGTTTATAAGGTTTCTCTGCAAAAAATATCAAAAGAAGGATAGATCAATGAATGATATCAATGTATGCAGAGGTAATTATTAGAAAAGAAGATGAACAGATCTATGGGCTGACCTATTGAGATACAAAACATTTTAACCTGATTTTTAGTTTAATACTTAGTAATATAATTGTTTTTTGAAAGGAGAAGTATATTTCATATGGACCAACTTGCCAATGTCCTCGGAGATGGAGTGGAGATACAAGGATTTCACAATAATCCAGCGGATGACAACAATATGTGAGGTAAGGATCAGTGGTCGTAACATGCCTATGATCTTGTTGGTGAGGCTAATGTTAGGGAAGTGCAGGAATGTCATCCATACTTTTGGGTGCTGGAGAAAAGTTCTGACACTTAAATGGCTTCTCTATGCAGCCTGTGCTCCTGGATGCAGAGGAGTTTCTCGGAATTAAGCAACCAGAAGCTGGATTTGCACCTTTAAAGGAGTATATTTCAAAATGTCCATTGAGCTCAGGCTGCACATGTTCACCAGAATAAATGGTAACTGTCTAATAGTTTTGCAACATGTCATCAAGAACACAACCCCAGCACAACAAATCCATACCCCTGATGTTTACCAACATTCTATGACTTGTGCCCCAATAACCTCATCTGGCACTGACTGTTGCTCCTCTCATAACATATCCCCTCAACAGCGTCAAGTGCGACAGCTTCCCCTACACCATCATAGCTCTGTGTACTGGACATCGGCAATCCAGTAACCCCCATCCAACCGTGCAACTCCTTGCACCAGTTGTTCCACATGGTAACAGGAATCCTTTGCTCCCCATGGCATTAAGGATCCCTTGCCCCTGAACCATGTTTCCAAGGAAGGGGAGCCATGATCCCCATTCCTGACTACCCCATGTAAACCGTTAACCTGGAGTGTGAGCAGGTCATTGATAGCAACTGAACACATTCTCTGGCTGTGTTGGACCACATTTTGTTCAAGCGGCCAGTCACTTTTGAACAGTATCAAGCATGACATGTAAAATTCAACTTTGATGGGCCAGACGACATGGTATCCTTGTATATTATTCGAAGACCATGATTCTGTCCCTTGTTCGGGAAAGAGTCATGAAGGGATCAAATCCATCTTATTTTGAACAGGATTAATCTACTTAGACAAATAACTCTCTCATTCACCATGGCCCAACTCACAATGCCTCACCCTGACACACCACAAAACAGACACACAGAGGAACCCCTGGTGAGTGCAGACTGAGGTATTCATGTTCTTATGTTTGTATTTCTGTAAAAAAAAAAATTCTGAAAATAAAGAAAAAAACAAAATGCTGTTTAAATCTTTATTGCTGAGTATGGTTGCAGCCTGGGATTATAAAAATGTTAATGTCAATTGACATTACTAAACATTACTAATGATCATGGGGTGTATTACTATGGTGGCATATGCACCATAAGAGAAGTTAAGGCATGGTCTGCACCCCTCGGGCTGTGAGATGTTTGGATTACAAGCACAATAAGTCCTCCCCATTTACTTTTTTGAGAGGGGCTGAGGGGAGTTGTAGTCAAAACAATTGGCAACAAACATCTCACCAGATAGTTTGGACTTAAACTCCCTTGAACCTTCTGAAAAGCCAAAGGTTTTACAGTACAATCAATCCCACAAGTAAACACACAGTACAGAGAGGTAAAGTCATAGACCCTTCCCCCTTGCACCTTTCCTCACTTCACCCGTAAAATGGATATACAGTAATGAAAAAGGCCATAGTCCCAAAGTAATGTTCCGTAGACTAAAGGCACCACTGCTCAGAATGTGTTTGCTAGTCCCCCAGACCTTTTGTAGTCAACAAGGCCTGCACAATAACACCACAGCAACGTGAGTTTGGTCTGAGGGGGGCTAATAATGTATGGTTATCATGCTGGAAGTGGCAGTGGGAGCCGTACCAGACAGAGAATGTGTGTCCTTACAAGTTGCTTTATTTAAACATGTGTTAAACAGGTGTTATCTAGGTAAAGAACAGCTAAAATCATGCTCAAAACTCCTTGAGCACTGGGTTGACAGAAATCACTCATTCAAAAGGTGCATGTCCGGAGGACATGAAAATCACCCTGAATGATCTTTCTTCTCAAGTTGGACACCTTGAAACCAGGAAGACGAAAGTGGAGACTGAAAATGTAACTTTGACTTCTGAGGTGGCGGGAAGTTACAGAGCATACAAGTAATTGAGCATTGAGATTTCTGACCTGATAAAAAATAATTTAAGGTTGGAGGCAGAGAGGAGATCGCATAATCTGCGCCTACTGGGAGTTAAGGAAGATCCTAATCTGGATAAGGACCTGGCTACAAGAGTTGAAGGGATTTTTGCCAAGGTGTTGGGAATGAAATTGCTGAATGAAGGAGATTTGGACTAGTCATACAGAGCAGGGAAGAACATGGAAGAGGGCAAGCCCAGGCAAATCATTCTGAAATTAACCAAAGTGAGTGTGAAGGAGAACATCTTGAGTCTAGCAAGGGAAAATGGGAAGCTTTGGCTGGAAGGATCCACATTAGTCATCTATCCGGACTATCCAAAAGAAATTGTGGAGGAAAGCATTCAAGATGGCAAAGAACTTGGCACAGGAGAGAAACATTACAACTATTTTGGTTAAGCCAGCTATTTTGAAGATCTTCTTGGAAGGAGGGGTTAAAACTACTGAGGACCCCTCTGAAGCAGAACGCTGGCTAAGGGCAGAAAGGATCAGGAGTGTTACCAATTGAATATAGATTGTTAGTCACTTCATTTCAATATTTTAATTTTGAATTGTTATGGTTTTGATGATCTACTACTGTTTCTGTTTCTACTTATATTCTTAATATAATTTCATAAAGAGTTTGCTTATGTTTTTTTTTAAATGTCTTATTTTACCTTTTGCAACCGTTTTTCAACGGTATTTTCATAATATGAAGCGTGCGAGGCTCGTGATGGATCTGGTTTGCTGGGACTAGTTGCCCTTTTCTAATGTATTACAGAACGGCATGCATAGGAAACAGCGGATGTTTGTTTTGTTTTCATCTTGAAGTGCCGCATTAACAATGAAAAGGTTCGGGAGTGGTATGCATGTGAATTGTTATTGCGACCCACGTTAATGGCATAATGTTTTATTAGTACCGTTACGCGGTGTATTGGGGGAACATGACAGGCTTGTTGCATTGCTGTATACGTGATTACATATTCCTACGCTTCTGGGTTCTTTAGAAGCGCTGGGAAATACGATGGCCAGCAGTGAGCGAATGTGGAGAAAGTGAACATTGTGTAGGTTGCGGTGGTTGGAGAGGATGCAGGATGGGAGAACCAGGTGGGTAGTTGAATACGTACCCTTTGAAGTTTATGTGGTGCGGGAAGATATGTCTCTGGTTTGGCTTGGCACCCGCTTCGTTCCCTCACCGAGCAGCGCTCATGCGTTTGCTATGAATGTATTTATGAGCAGAGAAAGGCTCAGTTGATCTGTGTTTCCTGTTATTTTAGCTAGACCTCCACGGGTCATCATGGTGCGTCATTAACAGACAACACATTAGTTCTGTTTTTAATTTGGGCTTAACACCTAATTGTTTATGACAGCACATGCTCTTTATGCAGTGAGTGCAGGCCATGCCTATAAATCATTGATAGTGTGCAGTGCATACCTTGCACAATCAGAGGTTTGTCAATACAGTATTGTACATAGGGAATGGGAATCATTTGCATCCAGATCATAGCTGGCGTATAGCGGGTGGGTCTTCAAAGCTCAATGCCACTATAGTAAACGCATATAGGGTGGGATATGAGACAGTATCCTGGTACCTGAAATAACTGTGGACAGGTGGGGTTCAATTGGGGAGGATTGCAGTACTTTTATAGAGTGTATGTATGCAGACTGCATTTGACCACTTTTCACTGCTCGGTGGGGAAGGGGACTGTGGTGTGTTTATGGCTGCGTGTGTGCAGTTGATCTTGGTGCCCGTTTGGGCAACATCTTTGCCACACACACCAGGTGGCTGATGGATAATGGTTTTCTGTTGGCTTGGGCTTTTTGTGATTATTCCTGAGTCCTCGGTTATGTAAATCTGCTGTATTATTGTAGGAACGTTGTGCTGGTTTTCCCACCCTATGAATGTGGTTTAAGAAGTCTAAGAGCACAGCTGAATTGCCTCTTAGCAGTTTTATTTTTTGGGGGTGATCGCTGATGTGCATTCAGTTCCCCAGGTTATGCATACAAGTTAAACGTTTTAGACAGTGGTTCTGTTTATAAACGCACAGTTGGGTTATACATCATGGGAGTCTGTTGGGTCTTGAAATGCTAGTGCGCTATTTGAACCTGTTCTTCTTTTTGTTGTGAGTGTTTGCATCGTTTTATTGCACCAGCACTTGTTCCTTTTCTTGCTCTGTTGTGGTGACTTGGAGCTTTGTGATGCGCTTTACTTTCAGCGCCAATCTGTTTGGAATTTGTAGTGATTTATGTAACATGGCCAGTGTTGTTTTTGGTCCTTATTGAGCCAATTAGACATTGTCTGGGGAATCTATGGGCTATAGATGTGAGGAGGCTGAATGACACTATGGGGTAGTTGGTGACTAGAACACAGATTCTTATGGGAGTGACTTGTGCTGAACTACTATCAATTGATATATGGGGATAGAAATCAATGGGTAGATTACATATAGGTGTAGGTATAGCTGTTGATTTCCATGCACAAAGTGAATAGAGGTGGTTGTTTATTTGTATGTTCGGGCCTGTCGGTTATTTGGAGGGACTGAGGATTAATTGGTAACAAGGATAATGGATTCTCAGTCATTGGGTTAGGGGTGCATATCTGAATAGGGTGTGCACACATTGGGATCAGAATTGGTCTGTCATTTTAAGACACATTAGTTAGAATGTTTGAGTTTAATGACAACATGGGACTGCTTCCTTTTAATTTGCCATGTGAAGGAAAGTACATAAAGGGAATAGTATACTTTGAAGTGATTTGTTATAGGTCCTGCAGAAATAGGATGAGGAAGGTTTAGACGATGTATATTGGAATATTTTTATATTGAAGATGGGAACTCTTAAGAGGGAGTGGGGTAGTGTTTCTTTCTACCTTATTGTGGAAGGGAAGTTCCAGAGGTTTGGGTTGAACAAATCCAAAGGTTTTGTGTGTTTTTCCATTTTGGTTAGTGTTTTCTTATTTGTTGTAGGGTTTAGTGTGTTTGTAAGTTTCATCACAGTGGATGCTAATGACAATATTTACATGGCAACCACGCAAAAGAAGAGTTTGAGGATAGTTTCTTGGAATTTTAACAGGGCAAAATGTGTGAGTAAGAGGAAAATGAACTTGAAGAAACTTGATGAATTAGGGGCTGATATAGCCCTTCTCCAAGAAACTCATTTGTTGGAGGTGGAGGTGGATAAGTGGAAGAGAGAATGGGTTAGCAATGTATTCTGTTCTTCCTTTATGTCTAGTTCAAGGGGGTTTGTACCTCAATCCGGAAGAATCTGCCTATTTCCAAAATGTGTTATGACAAAGACAAAGAGGGTATAATTGTATGTGTCAATCTGACATTGCAAAATGTTGACTATTGTATATGTAATATGTATGCTCCTAATGTAGGGGATGGTGCATTTTTCCTGAAACTCGCCCAGTTTTTACAAAAGATGGATGGAAGGAATGTCATTGTGGGGGGGATTTTAATATCGTACTTGACCCTCAGTTGGATAAGAGTGGAGGGGTGAACATCCGCAATGATAGCATATCTAGGAGAGAAGCTTTGAAGAAGTTAATGACAGAGGGGAGTTTCTCAGATGTAAGGAGACTACAAAATCCACTTCTCAGACAGTTCACCTTTTTCTCAGCAAGACATAAAAGCTACTCTCGAATTGATCTGTTCTTGACATCAGGTTTGTGCACTCAATGTTTCATCAGAGCAGATATCAAGAGCATTACAATTTCATTCCACGCTCCCATCACTTTAGATCAAAAAATGACCCACCCAATACCTAAAACCAGTACTTGGTGTATGGATGTAACTCTTCTTGAAGACAACAACATCGTTGATAAGATACTGAGAGAAGCAAAGTGGTTTGTAGTGGAGAACTGGACAGGGGAAGTGAAAGTACAAATTGTATGTAAGGCCGTTAAAGCATATTTAAGAGGAATGTTCATAGGACTCTCGAGCCAAAAGAAGAAAAAGAAAAACCTGGAGATTCAAAAACTGAATGATGAAATAGAGGCCCTTGAAAGACAAAATATGCAGCTGTATTCAGAGTCTACAGTGGAAGTACTAAAGAGAAAGAAAGAAAAGCTAAAGGATTTACTTACATCGAGGGTGGAGAGTCTATTATTCAAAACAAGAATGCAAATATTATGAGAAAGGTGAACAATGTGACAGGCTGAAGGTGGAATTGTGTCATGTGACCCCTTTCAAATTAATACTATATTCAGGGAATATTACTCAAAATTGTATTCCTCTGAGATCCAAGTAACAAAGGAGGATGTGATGTCTTATGTGAAGGGGTGTAACTACAAAAGGCTTGACTCAAAATACAGAGACAAACTTGAAAAAGAATTAAGTGTGGAAGAACTTAAATGAGCAGCAAATATGTTAAATTCCAGAAAATGTCCAGGTCCGGATGGCCTTCCGGCCGAATTGTATAAAATTCTTCCAGATGAAGTATACAATCTGATGTTGGCTATGTTACAGGATTCTCTTCAAGAGGGACAATTACCAGTGACAACAAGGCATGCCTCAATATCAACAGTTTCTGAAGGATGGGAAATCGCCAGTATTAACGAGTAGTTATAGACCGATTAGTATGATTAATACGGACAATAAAATCTTGGCTAAAACATTGGCGTTCAGAATGGAACAAACTTTACCAATAATTATAGACCAAAGTCAAGCGGTCTCTGTGAAGGGAAGGCATGTTTCCGAAAACATGCAAAGGCTGCTGTTAACTTTGTTTGAGAGTAAAGATCTTGAGGAAGAGGTGGTGGTGTTGTCGTTGGATGCGGAGAAGGCTTTCGACAGGATAGAGTGGGAGTACCTCTTGACAGCCCTAAATGGTTTTGGATTTGGAAAAAATTGTATAAACTGGATAGGGCTCTTGTACACCTTGCCTACAACCTGTTTGAAGACTAATGGATATGTCTCTGAGCAGTTTGGTCTTGAGAGGGGCACGAGACAGGGCTGTCCGCTCTCTCCACTCTTGTTTGTGATTGAAATGGAACTGCTTGCAGTCTGAATTAGAGAAGATGTGGAGGTTAAAGGAGTACAGTTTGGAGAGGCCTGCTTTACGCTGATGATATGTTGCTGGTTTTGCAAAACATCAAAACCTCTGTTCCAGCGTTGATGAACCAAATTGAAGCCTTTCATAGAGTCTCAGGTTTCAAAATCAACTGGATGAAATCCGAGGCAATGGCGGCGTCGAGTTCCTCTTCATCCTTGAGTATGAATACATATGGTTTTCATTGGTGTCCTGAAAGGATGCGATATTTAGGCATTTGCTTGACAAAAGATGTGTTTAGAATGATGGAGGTTAACCTTACCTGTATTATGCAAAATTTGGTAGCAGATCTGAAAAGATGGAATGAACTGAAATAGAGCTTTTGGGGCAGGGTGCACACTCTTAAAATGACTTCGACTCCTACAATAAATTATGTGTTGAACATGATTCCACTATTGGTCAGAAAAGGCTTCTTTAAGAGAATTGAGAGTTTGATTCAAGTATTTCTATGGGAAGGAAAGCAACCGCGATTGAAATTGTGGAAGCTGCAACTGTCTCAGGGAAGAAGCAATCTGGGTGTTCCAGACTTTGCAAATTATCATCTGGCATTTGGTGCAAATGATGCTTGGACTCAGGCGGAGATGAGTAAATCCTCCCCTCTCTCTCTCCGAGAGCTCTTCTTACCTCAATGGATGGAGCGGGGTGCAAATCCTCTCCACCAACAATTGTTATCAGAACATGTTGGAGAGCACTCATGAGGAAGAGCAAACAGGACCGAGTGGAGAATACCATCACCTCAATTTGGCTGAATCCTGACATCAAGGTGAACGGCAAAGTACTTCTATAGCCAAACGGGCTGTTAGGGGGCATTCATTGCATAGAGGATCTAATGTATGGACAAAAATGACTTAATTTCAAGCAATTGTGTACAAGTAATGACCTCCAGGATTGTACTCAGGGGGAATACAGAAAACTGAAGAAGGCCTTGATGAACAAAACGCTTACTGCTGGCACTGGGTGGCAAACCTGACTGAAGGACTACAAAGCAGAAGGCCACATGGCTTCAAGAGTGTGCAAACAGTTAAATCAATACACAAAGCCAAATTCAGAACTTTTGGACAAATGGTCAGATATATTAGAATCTGAGATGAGCGAAAATAGGTGGCTAAACATTTGTAATAATGTAGCGTTAACATCTCTAAATCTGGCTGAAAGAAGTCGTCAGATTAAGGTGTTGAACAGGGTCTTCTGGACACCTGAAAGGCTTCATGAAAGGGGTCTTCTTGATTCAGAAGCGTGCTGGAGATGTAGACATTCTAAAGGAACATTTGAACATTTGATTTGGGAATGCTATGAACTGAGATCTTTCTGGAGGAAGGTGTCATTGAAAATGAATGAGGTTCTCATGATTGATGTTGAATTTGACTATGTAACTGTGATTCTGGGTGAGGATGAATTGGTGTCTGATCTTACTTATCCTCAAAGATGTTGGTTTTACAGAGCCTCTAATTCTGCCACAAAAGTTATTCTCAGAAAATGGAAAGATGTGGAATTACCTAAATTTGCAGAATGGGTTTCAAATAATGTGCATACCCATATCTTTGCAGGAGACAAATGGCCAAAGAACACCAGACCTCAAGTACAGAGCACTTTGCTTGAGGTTAACACATGATTCCATATTAGGCCAGTGCTCAAAGCGGGAATTAATATGAAGCCGAATTTGAGAAGGACATCATACCTGGAGACAACATAGACATTGCCCTATAACGCATAGCATGGTGCCTGGCATATGTTTTGCACAGGACAGAATGTTCATGTTATTTGTATTTGTCGAAACATGAACACAATTGGATTGATTACCTGCAATGATCACACATCATTGCACAGGTGGTGACAGAACCCCTCAGCTACCAGCAGTAAGGCTAATTGCTGCCATAAGTGTACCTAATGTTCAACCCCATATTGTCCATCTTTATTTTTGTAGGGCTTGTTCATGGCTAAACAAAAGCAGCAAATTATAAAAATGTAAGTAACCAGGCAAATTCAAAAGTACATTGAATCCTACCTCCAAAGCTGTGCCATTTTCTCCAAACAAATAATGCCATCAATATTAAGAATGTAGAAGCATTTGCTAGCCTTAATAGAGAAAGGCAGGTGATCGTACGTCACCATGTGCTCTGATCAGACACAAGTTTGCACAAGGACAATGCAATTTCTGTCTAGTGCCACACTGTTGAGAGAGTGGATAGATGCTGTTAATTTGTCTTTAGGACTGCCAGATTTGGAGAAAAATAAATTCCCCAGAGGGAACTCCCTGTAACAAAGGGACTCATAGTGGCTAGCGGGTGCATTCAGTGTCAGTTTATATTACAAAGTTTGATGACAAACACTTAAGTAGTAGTAGATTTTTCAGTTACATTAAACCATAAAAGCCAAAAACAGATTAAGATATTACCAAATGCAGTAAGGTGCAATCTTCACGCATAGCACATAAGTAATAGAATTAAAAGAAATATAAAAGGAGGAATTTATGGTGGCAAATGCCCTAAACATTACTTGTTTTCTTCTTTGGAGTTTTTGCATTAAAGAAGTGCTACAAATGCAACATCCAATTTTAGGGATGAAACCAGTCTTCTATAACCACTGGAGCCAGGTTTTAAATTAAAAGACACTACAAAACGCACAAGTACGTATATCATTAAAAAGCAGGCAGTGTTAAAGTAAAAAATATCAAGGCAACGCTCGTTTTTGGCAGCATCTCTATGCCTTCACAGGGCAACTTGATACAGCAAAAACTCTAGAGATACTTTTTCTAGCTTTTTGAAAAAATCAAATGCTACAAGCACGGTATCAATGTTATTCTATTTAATTAATGGTTAAATCCATCTTCGTCTAAGGTATTTCAGGATCTGGCACAGATACATACAATTAATTTCATCCTCTTTTTCATTTCAACACAGGGGACAGCTAGCAGTTGCCTCAGCAGACACCAGTTCTTTGTGAAATAGTTTAATTGAAGGATTCCCAGATGTCATTTTACAAACATCTCTCAAATGTCTTATCCAGGAGAGGTATTGTTCTAAGCCTAGTGAAGGTTTTTTGCTTAGGTATTAATGAAACAGGCTCTTTAGTTTGTTTCTTCATGAAGGATATAAAAGTGCCCAGTCCCACTGAAAGGTCTTGAGCATCTGAGAATCGCCCATAACACACATTTCTGGTCTAGACCAGAAAGAGCTCAGTCCAATCCTTAATAATACGGCCTTCACATGCTTAAGCCAGGCCCATGATTTGGTATGATTGTGAGGTAGGACATCCTTCATTGCTTGTTTATAAACCTTCTATTCTGGGCACGTCCACAGCTTAATCCAAAGTAGAACTGGTTTTAACTGGGCATGATAGTCAATAAAGGCCTGTACCAAATCCAGGTTAACCATTATACACAAGGTGCCAGGGCGTAAACCTAACTGTTTTTTGAAAAAATGTGTTTTCGCTAAACTTGAGGTTAGCAGTTCCATAAAAACCCCAGAGTCCCACAGCGTACGGGATTGCTGAGAGGGCTTGAGCCCTGTAGACCTCCAGGGTTGATGTGATAGCTGCATTACCAATGTTTTGAGTGAAGCACAGGAGAGCACCAGCTCGTCTGTTTAGAGTTAAGTAACCTTTTTGAAATTGGGAATTCCAAGATCCAGTATTATTAAATCGAACCCCCAGGTAGTCATACAATTCAACATTTCCTATTCTACCACCGTCCATTCCAATGTCCAAGGGAGGAAGTCATTTTTTTGGAACAAGACATTTTTGTTTTTGATTCTTTTATAAACATTTTGTGCAGTGGTGTTCATCCCTCATTAAGGGGCTGGAACGGGGGATGAAGGCCATTAGCACCCCTGATTTGCCAAAGCGGTAACCCTGGGTGCCAAAAAATGGATTTTCCTTCCTACAGCGGGACGCATGCAGTGTCCCGCTGTAGGAAGGAAAATCCTTTTACAAGATGGCCATCATGTAAAGTGAAGGCGGAGTTACGTACGGAGGCGAAGAGAAATAATGTAAGTATGGGGGTGGAAAACAAAATGGGATGTTAGAGGGGGAGATGGCAGCGGGGAGAGCTGACCAGCAGGTGGCGTTTCAAGCCCATGTTCCTAGCCACCTGATTGGCTGGCCCCACCGCACAGGGTGCTAATGCATAAAAATACACATTCATTAAAATTGTTCTGTATGCCTTTGGGGGTGTAAATAGTAAAACTGCATTGTCAGCAAATAAGAGGATGTTTGCACGCTAGTTTCCTATCAAAGGGGCATCAGTTTTATACCCCATTAAAGAAATTGCTTTGTCATCAATAAAAAGAGTAAATGAATAAAGGGCCATTAGGCATCCCTGTCTCACCCCTTTTGCTTCGGTTTGTTCACCTTGTTGTCCCAATCTGACTGTAGCTATATTAAAAGTATAAAGTGCCTTAATGCTGGTAACCAATTTGAATGGAAGTCCAAGCCCATGCAAAGTATCCAAAATAGTTTGCGTTCAATGCTGTCCAAGGCAGCCTTTAGGTCAATGAATGCCATATAAAGGGGCATGGCCTTTTGGAAAACATATTTTTGAACGATCAAAGCTAATCGAAAGGCTTGTTCAACCTAACCTATGCCCCTGCAAAAAACCTGCTTGTGTATGGTGAAGAGGTTATAACTCATCAATATATAAAAGCAAACGATTAGCAAGGATCAATACATAAAGTTTCCCCAGGCAGTCTAAAAGTGAAATGGGCCTGTCATTTGACAGGAAATTACTGTCTCCTTTTTTGAAAACAGGGATTAACACAGCTCAGCGCCACGACGCAGATGGCTAATGATGTTTATTGACCAAATTAAAAGGTTTAAAAAGAACTGGAACCCAAAACAAGGGTTCTGCTTTAAAAGATCAATGGGAATGCCATCCAGCCCCGGTGCTTTGTTATTCTTGTGTGCATTAAGGGCCATTAGTACCGGCACGCGGTGCGCACCGGGAATACAACGTGTGGATTGTCTATTTTCCCAGCCGTACCACGCGGTATTCCCATGTACGCCGTGCGCGGCAGCCCCTTAGCCAATGAGGAGGCTCGAAACGGGTCAATCCCCGCTCCGAGCCTCCCCATGGCTGGAGGCTGCCTTTGTCACCCGCCGGGGTAAGTTTTTTTTCCCTTCCAGTCCCTCCCGCGCAAACTATCCCATCCCCACCCTCCCAACCCCACTTAACTTCTTTTTTCTTCTTTTCTTGGAGCGAACGCGCTGGAAACACTTGTGTTCCCAGCGCGTCTGCTCTCGATGGCCGTCATGGAAAGGGTGGAAAGGGAAAACGGACTACATTTTCCCTCTCCCGGCGAGCATTTTTTTCAACATTATTTTTTTCTTTTTTTTTCTGTTTCGAAACGCAGCAGCATTTCAAAACAGAAAAAAATGCCATTAGTATCCCGGTCTAACGGGCTGGGGTACTAACGGCTATAAGACCCTCGGCGGCGGGTCAATACCGCCCACGGTAATGCCCCCGGGGCTTCGTTAAGGCCCTTGCTACGCTTGGGTATGTAACTACGGCCCCAGGGGCATTACCTAGGGCGGTATTGGCCCGCCGCCTCAGGTTTTATTGCCACAAAAGCACC
Organism: Ambystoma mexicanum; assembly: GCF_040938575.1. Lineage (NCBI taxonomy): Eukaryota > Metazoa > Chordata > Amphibia > Caudata > Ambystomatidae > Ambystoma > Ambystoma mexicanum. Next base: position 532,712,123 of record NC_090927.1, on the reverse strand, counting down.
TCTTCACCTGTAAACTGCAGAGTAGTATCATTGGCAATAGACCAGCCTTCTAACCTGGAGTGGAGTTGTATGTTGGTATTGACTCATAAAGTTGCTGAAAGTGGTCATACCACGCAGAAGAAGGAATGGTTATAATAGGACTAAGATCTGTATTTAGGTTACCAGGAGATGCAATCATCCAAAACTTCTCTTGGTCATGTTCACAGCATGATTTCTTTAAACGTTCCCATCTACTTCCAATTTCATCCTCTTTTGGTCTTCTTTATTATAGCTTCATAGTCAGTTCTCCTTTTCTTTACCATATTAACTTTGTCACGACTCTCAGAGGTAATGGCCATTAAAAGATTACTCTTAGCTTTTTTACAATCCTTGTCAAGCTAACTTTTGAAATTCCTCCTAATATTACCTCTTAGTTGAGCAGATGGTCGAGTACAAAAGGGGCATATAATATGTACTAGTTGTTCATACAAAGTGAGCACATAAGGCTCACTGGAATCTATTTTATTAATAAATGCAGATAACATTGCATCCACTATCCTGTGGTTCTCACCCCTCAGTTGTTCGTTATTTAAAGGGTCCCACTTTATATTACTCCCATTGTTTGATCGGGCAAGGTCTGGGGCGTAGGTTTCAGTAATACTGTTCTGTATATCGTAGTTCAAAGTAACCACCAGAGCATAAGGGTCCCTTTCAGGATGGTCCATAAAGTGTAAGGTTTTGAGTCAACTGCCAGTGCGGAATGTTGATCAAACAATAATTGATCAAACTGGCTATGTTCATTGCCCTAAATGAAGGTTTACATGAGCTATCTCCTACTACTCGCCCATTTTAAGCTCCAAGGTCTCTTTCTGCAAAAATCGTGGACAGCTCTTGTGCATTGGCACAGTGTGTTCTAATAGTAGGTGCTGTTGACCATGGGATACCCCAGACCTCATCCTCATCTTCCAATATATCTTCCAGACATTTCTGGTGTTCTATTTGGACATTAAGGTCACCAAATACCATACTTATTTCAGCCTTATCCCCAACCCCATATAAAGACACAGTATCCAACCAGTGCAATGGTGCAGCAATTTCCATAGCAGCAGAAGTGGCACCAAACGATTGAATTTCGATATTAAGCAAAATAAACTGCCATCTGTAAGTCAAAGTTTCAATATCTGTATATCTGGGCCTATTGGATCAATAACCACTACTCGCATTGATATGGATTTGTATCCAGGTGAAGAGTCCACCCTTAAGTCTTCCACACTCCCCCCTTACAGCTGAGAGAGCATTTCTAGCAAATCCAGGCATCCCAGGAGCCCCATCTGCCCAGGTTTCCGGGAGACCTGCCGAGTGGAAACATATCACAAAGAACAAAGAAATCTTACTGTTGAAACTCTACTGCTTTTTTCTCATTGCACAGTTGATGACTTGATAATACATCCTGGGCCTGGTGTTTAGTGCTACTGATGAGAATGAAGAGGAAGTGGGGTAGGCTTCTAAATTCCAGAATAGATAACCCTTCCGCAATTTCACTACAGAGTATAACTTCAATAGTATCAAAATGATTGCCATTAGAATCAATGATTTGTATCACTTTTCCAATATCAGTTCTAACCACAGCTAGCCAACCCCTTACATGTCTTGGCCAATGGGTATATTTCTTTCTTAGTGTTTCTATGCTTTCAAAAGCACTACCAGAGAGTTAAGGAACCCCAGTTAGATATACCCTACCAAAACTATGGGACCAAAAAAATGTGTGGGGAGGTTCTGGTGCAAGCGATTGCAAGATAGAGGTTGGCATTCCTCTACTCTGGACAACTTCCTAGGTCATTTCTCATTCTCCAAATCCTAGGGCACTAGATGGAGTGGAAAGAGAAAAGAACATGGTGTTGTTGCTGTGTTTAGTTCTCATATTGTCTGGCTTACTTAACCCTGAGAATCTTCGGTCCCACGATTTCTATAACCTTTCCTGGTTCATCTGGGATTTAATTCCTCAAAGATCAGCGAGTCATAGGCCCCAGCCAATATAGTTGACCTTCCTTTTCTCATCCACCTTCTCTCTCCCTCTCCCCTGCTAAACTCTGTTCTTTTTCTCTTCATCCTCCTTCGTCCTTCTCCTCCCTACCTCTGTTCAGTTTTTGCTGACTGGTTGCCTGTTTCACCTCTAGAGCCTTAAAGGACCCAGGCTCCCTGCCAGTCTTTTTTCACGTGCCTAGGGGCTGGTGCACTTTGTTCAGCATTACTGCACTTTCAGCTTATGCTCCATGAGCAGGGCAACCTCTCTGCACTTAACACAGGGCCCTGCCGGACTGGATGCGTTTGTTCCCTCCACCCCCTCTTCCTCGCACTTCCATTTGTATGCATGTATGACCTAAATGTACTAGGACTAGTAAGTTCATCTGTCCGGTCCCACCGACCCCCTTTTATGTCCCCCCTCCCTAGCTTAGTCACAACTGTAACACTTAAGCACTTGCACTAGGAGAAATTCAATCAGGCATAGTTTGCTGTTTTTTTCTGTTGGATCATTCTGAAAATTCAAGGCTTTAGAATGATTACTGTATTCTCTTGTTCCTTTCCCTTCCCGCCTTGAAGCGCTTTGAAGCACTTCACCTGTGTATAAGCACTGTAAAACAAATACAATTACAATTGCAATTACAATTTTGTCTCACTGACTAAACCAGATTGAACATTGGCAATCGTGGCTCTATCTTTCTCCCAAAGTGCTCTCTGATCCTATATCCTAACTGTAGTGTGCTTATTCCACAATTTGGGGTGGTGTCTCTAACTTTACACGGGTTTCCAGTATAGCCATTTCATCCCTGGGTGTAGGGGCACTATGCATCTTACATCCTCTTGTTAATGGTGATATTAGAGTTTTGATGTGAGCCCCAATGGGGAGAATGTCAGGCCTGCTATCTGGGGCATCACGTTATGTCTTGTATTAGTATGGCCACTGAAATCTACCTGGAGAGTCATGCTTTTCTAATCCTAAAAGGTAACAACTGAAAAAAGGGAATAGGTGAGTTACTAATGGTGTGGTGTGTATCAGCAGTTGTGAGAAGTCCCTTATAGGTGAATTTAGATTGGGTAATCCACTGGTCCAACTCCCTCTTAGGTGGGCTGACAGCTAGTGTTAGGCAAAATAACTTTTAAGGGCAGCAGGGGTGGTCTTTCTCGGGTGTACTTTGTATAAGTAGAGCACACAAATGACACAATGAATCAGTGTTTTACTGCTAGACATGGATCCTGCATACTCTTTGGAACCCGCAATCTGTTATGTGGACCCTCAGCATATCCTGACCGCTGTTACACCGCGTTGCGCGGCACAGTAATTAGTTTTGTGACTCTCTGAATCATAGCAGCCACGTGGTCACATTGAGTGCAGCTTCACATTAGTTCTGTGCCCCAAACACTGATTTATATATTTACACTGGGCACGTTCACTTCCGCACTGCGACTGTTAGATACATACCAGAGTCAGGGTGGAATACAAGCTTTTGGTTCTAATATTCATTTACAAACAGAGCTGGATGATAGTTATTAACAGGCCCGTTGTTAGCTCCCTCCCCATTCCCATTGAGCCCTATGGGAATGGGGAAGGACCAGGTCCGGGTTCCCTGAAGGAGGAGGTACCGGACCCTCCAAAATCAGAATGGTCCGGTATTTCCCCATTCAGGGAACCCGGACACGATTTTGGAGGCAGACATGCCCTTATTAAGGGCATGTCTGCCTTCAAAATCGTGATGAGGCCCATAGGCTTGATATCATTTTGCTTCTGTTGTTACCTGGGATAGCGATGAATTTCTAGTTTGCAGAGGCCAACAAGCCCTCCACTATATTAGACTTTACTAGGATAGAGCTTTTAAATATTCCTTCATGGTATTAGTTCACTTAATTTAAACGTTTCTTGAGTTGACCCTGGCCAGCAGGACTTTTCGCATTACTGGCTCTCTGCTAGCCCTCTCTGGCTATTCCCTTCTCATTGCCTGGATGAGCTAGGCCTCCAGCTATTCTCAGGAATCAACTCCACTGTTAGGCACTTATAGTTCAGCTTCTACACACTGGATTCCCCTTATTATCAGTTTTAAATATCCTACCAAAATGGTTTCACAACACCACTTTTCGGGTGTCTCTTTTCTCTCTTCTGTTGGAAGCAGTCTGTGTTCCCATAGACCGTTAGTATTGTTTCTGGACCGTCTGTCTTTCTGCTCCTGATGATTCCAAACATTTCCCTTTCTCAATTTCCCTAATTGCATAGGGTTAGCCTATATAAAGAGCTCCATCCCAGCCATTACAGGGTATGTCTGATGAAATGATTAGCCATTGGGCCTTTATTTGGATTGATTGTTTGAATTCTATCACACATTCAAAAATGACACCCCTTAACTCCAATTTGCTACGTGTGTGAAAGTGATGGGAGGATTATTCTCAGGTTTCTGCTTCACCATGCAGAGGAGATCACATGCTCTATTTCATCCTTCCTCTTAGTAATATGAAATCAACCAGCAGACATATTTACAAAATGAGCATGCAGTTACTAGATGGAATTGTGAAAACGTCACACTTTCAAAAAATAACGGAACTGGGCCTTTTAAAGTAGACTGTTTTCTGACACGCATATTAAATGTGGCTAGTATAAACAGAAATGCACATATTAACATTTGGATACATCACTTTAAAACGAAAATATTTCAAATCCCTCTCTCTGCTGATCACAGTGTTATTTGTGTGGCTACACTGGTAAAATGTGTACAGTCTGTGCATTTAAACATGCCCTCAATTTGTATTTCTTTTTTGTGTGCATATTTATGCTTCAAGACAAACATGTATTGTTAAAAACATGTTAGAAGTCTGTTTCTTTGAAAATAAGATTCATTAATTTTTTCAGTAACTCTTTCACCTCTCGATCTCAAGATATTCTTAGGGACAAAAACCAAACTCCTTCAAACATCAAAGTTCGAATGAAATCACTTTTGAATATCCAGACGATTTATATTCAGTTCTTACAATCTGGTAGTAAGGAATCCATGCAGTATCTAGTATAATGGTATCCTGAGTGAGAATGCATATGATCTCCTTCAGCAACAGATATCTAAAGACAATGAGCCTTATTAGGAGTTTGCCGGTCCGGAAACAAGGGTGCCAGTAAGCTCACCGGCATCCTTGTTTCCGGATAGGCAAACTCTGAGTATGCCTGCTGTGGCCACTGTGCCTGACAGGTCTGACCCTGCTGGGCACAGGGGCCATGGTAGGCAGACCAGTTATGGAAGCACCAGCACCGTTCGGAACGGTGCCGGTGCTTCAGTGTCCCCACTCCAATAGAGCCCTATGGGACTCTATGGGAATGGACACTTACATTTTTAACGGCACCTGATTTCCCGGGCAGCTAGAGTTGTAATCTCACAGTGGCACCGGGAAGTCAGGCGCCAGTAAAATATTATGGGACTGGTGGCAACCCGCCAGTAGCACCGGCAGGTTTCCCGCCAGACCCGTAATGAGGCCCATTGTGTTTTTTTCTTTATTTGCAAAATGATTTAACAGAAATCCAACCATAAATAAACACATGAATACACCAGCCTGCATTCACCAGTGGTTCCTGTCTTGGGAGAGTTTTGTGTTGTGTCAGGGCCAAGGTGTATGAAAGAGATAATTGTCTAAGGAGGGGTTCGGTTGGATGCAGACAAATTGAGATGTAATGGTGAGCACACAAGATGGTGGAGGAAACCCAGTAATTCATTAACCCTGTTCATAATAAGCTTGGAATGATTCTTTCATGACTCTTTCTTGAACAACAGACATAATCATGGTCTTCTGAATAAGAGAGAGAAGCATTCATTGTCGTCTGGTCCATCAAAATTGTATTTTATATGTCATTCTTGCTACTGTTCAAAGGTAACTGGCTGTTTGGGCAAGAGGGGGACCCCGGGGGGAACGCAAAGCGTTTCCCCCGGGGAGTTTTTGGCACTGCACACGGCCAGCGAGTGGCCGTGGGGGGCAGAGCGCCTCCCGGGGTATTTAAGGGCTCAGGGAAGGTTCGGGAGGCAGGCGACGGTTGCAGGCGGCGGTTGGGACTTGATGATTGTGGATCGGTCCTGTCGCCTGCTCCCGAGCCTTCCCTGAGTTAGCTGGGCCTTCGTGTGCAGGATAGCGTTAGGTGAGAGAGTTTTAGTTTGGGAGAGGGAGAGAGTGAGTTTGGAGGGAATATTTAAAAAAAAAAAAAAAAAAATAGCTATTTCATTTTTACATTTTGAATTGTATTGGATTGGCATAGCCGGGGGTACCGTAGATAAGTTACCCCCTCCTTACTGTTGGTTCGTGTCGCCCGTGGCGTATCCAGGGGTCGGGTAGATTTTCTCCATTCGGTTTTCAGACATACGGAGTTTCGGTGGGAGTGATTTAGGGCGAGGGAAAGGGCTGTCTGTTAGGCAGCTGTTTTCTGTCCTGCGTGTCGTTAGTTGCAGAGGGCGGGTTTCGGCAGAGTTCGAGTCCCGTTGTAGTGAAGGGATTCTTGGTACGCGTTAGCTGTTGCGTGTCAGAGGGGGCGGTGTGGGTTTTCTTAAAGGGGCCGCGTTTTAATTGTGGCCAGTAGGTGCGGTGGGGCACAGACGCCACCAGGGGGCAGTGTAATCTGTCACATCTTTCCCCAGTTTAGCTGGTTGCTGGTTGTTAGGGCTCTTTTGTTCTGGTCAAGTTAGTGCCTAGGCTGGGGGTTTCTTTAGGGAGTTGGGCGGTATTTAAGGGGTAATTTTAAGAAATATAAAAGAAAATAAGGAAAATATACAGTAGTTATTTAAGAGAGCTGCTGGTTATTTTATTAGCGGTTGGGTTTTTTTAAGGGCATATTTATCCAGTATCTAGTTAGTGCTGTGCAATTTGGGCACAGGTCCAAGGGTAGTTTCTGGCTCGGGGGCTGAGGTTGCTAGGTTAAGTGGCAAGGGGTGAATATATATTAGTGCTCAACCAATTTGGTAGTGCACAATGGTGGGCCAGGGAGCCAGCAAGAAGGGTCTAGTGGATGCTAGGGCTCTGAGGGAGGCCTTAGAAATAATTAGTAGGGCATCTAGGGCCCAGTTGGAGGGGGCAGTGGGGGAGGTCAATGGTGGAGAGGTCACAGGGGAGGGGGAGGTAAGTGGTGGCAGGCCGCAGCGTACAGCAGCGGCAGATGGGGCTCTCGCGGCAGTGGTGGCTTGCACCCCCGCGGCGGGGAGAGGGGTGGTGTGGGAAACTAGGGCAGGAAGTTGAGGAAGGAGATAGACAGGAGGGCGTCAGGGGGTGAAATGATTTCGGGTGGGCAGCCATGGAGGGAGGGAGCGAGTAATGGCTCTAGGGAAGATAGGAGTTCTCAGATGGAGGTGGCTCAAAGGAATCAGAGTGGAGACAGTGAAGGGGTGCAGAGGGGGGTGACAGGGCAGAGGGGAAGAGGGGGTAAATACCTGCAGAAGAGTGCAGGTGGGAGAAGGAGGGAGAGGTCCCCGTCATTTGAGGAGGTTAGAGTGGGGTGCCGAACGGCCCCCCCGGGTAGGAGGAGTGAGGGCGGAGGGCGCTGCGCAGCCCCCGCTGGTCAGGTGGAGGTAGAGGGTTTCAGTAGGCCCCTCCTTGGTCAGCACAAGGAGAGCCTAGAGGGTGCAGCACAGCCCCTAGCAATGAGGATTCCAGGGTGGAGGTTGGAACGCCTCGCCCGAGAGAAGAGGACCAGGCAGGGGTTTCCGCAACCCCGCCGAGAAGACGTCTAAGGAGTGGCGGGGCGGACGCCCCGGGCTCGCAAGAAGATCATCAACTCAACTCGGGCATGAGCTCGCATCCGCAATGGTATTTAAGGGGTGATGAAGTTGGATGGGAGGAATATGTGGGGCAATGGGAAGTGGATGATTATAGGGCGGCAAGGGAAAGGGGGGAGGAAAGAAGAAGTTTGAGGTGGCATCTGGAAAGGGAAGTGCAGGGTGGACGGGGGGTAAGGGGTCAGGGGAACTATTGGCTGGGTGAGTCTGCTGACATGTTTTGTCCCCGCAGTAGGAGCCCTCTAAGAAAGGAGATGAGGAGCATCGGTGTGGATGCCAGACCACAGGCGGCAGGTGTGGAAAGAGGTGAGCGGGAAAGGGAATGGTCATCTGCATGGCAGAGAGGGGTCACAAGAAGGGGGACAGGAAATGAAGGGTCTGGACTGCAAAGTGTAAGAAAAGAAGTTGGTGTGCAGGCCATTGGAGCCGCAGGGGTTGAGAAGAGCATTTGCTCAGTGGAGGTCCAAACGGACAAGGTGGTGGAGCCATTGGTGCTCGAAGTGCAAGCTGGGAAAGATAAGGAGGTGGAAGTGAAAGGAAGGGAGAACATATTGCCATACATGGGGATAACAAAACCATTGGGGGCGCACTTGATGGCAGCGACCAGGGAGAAGATTCAGGCGGGGGAATTTGTGGATGTCTTTAAATTGCTCCATAGGGAAGTGAGAGCAAAGGAGGGGTCTAAGGAGGAAGAGAGGGAACTGGCTTCGCGCCCAAGGGTCCCGGTGACTATTGAGAATTGGACGCTGGCGTTTATCATTTATGCCAGTGTGTATTGTGAAAGGTTCCTGGAGCGTTGCGTGGCCCTGCTTAAATATATGGATGTAATCAGGGAGGCTTTCACGAGTTTTGGGGGCTTTGCCTGGGTAAGGTATGATGAGGAATTCAGAGCGAGAATGGCGGAGGACAGTCAGGCGGTCTGGGGGGAGATAGACATGGATCTCTCTCTGGCTGCAATGGATGGCCCCAACGAGGCCTGCCCCGACATTGCACACAGCAAGTGGGCTGCCCGTGCCTTTCCGGCCCTTTCTTGGTCGCCCCGCCCATGAGGGGGTGAGGGAAGGAGGCAGGGGTCAGTCCTCAGCAGCGTGCTGGGGGTATAATAAGGACGGCTGCACAAGGACCCTGTGTAGGTTCAGGCACGAGTGTAGCAAGTGTGGTGGAAACCACCTTCTCACTCAGTGTTTCCAACAGGGAGACAAGGGGAGGGGGAGAGGTTCAGGGAGAGGGGTTGTGGGAAAAAGCTTTTACTCCAATTAAAGTGGGGGTGCTGGAAAAATGGTTGCAATTTTATCCGGACAGGGAAGGGGCTGAGATTTTGAGTGAGGGGTTTTGTCAGGGGTTCAGATTAGGGTACCAGGGCCCAAGGGTGCCTCGGTGGGCTGAAAATTTGAAGTCGGCAAGAGAGAATGTTGAGGTGGTAAGACAAAAATTGACCAAGGAAATAGCGGCAGGAAGGATAGTGGGCCCATTTGATGACATGCTGGTGATTTAGTGATATCCCCATTGGGGGTGGTGCCCAAGAAAGCTCCGGGGGAGTTCAGACTGATTCATCATTTGTCATGGCCGGAGGGTATGTCAGTTAATGATTTCATTGCCCCGGAAGAATGTGGGGTTGTGTATGCAAGTGTTGACCAGGCGGTGGAGCTGATAAGGAAGGAAAGGCGAGGGGCCTTCATGGCCAAGTGCGATATCAAGGCGGCTTTCAGGTTATTGCCGGTGCACCCGGAGGATTTTTGGTTGTTGGGTTTGCAGTTTGAGGACCGCATATACATAGACAAAGCCTTGCCAATGGGGTGCGCAATTTCCTGTGCTTTGTTTGAACGGTTCAGCTCTTTTTTACAGTGGGTTTTCTCATTCAGCTCGGGTTGGGAGAGTGTGCTGCACTATCTGGATGATTTTCTGTTCATTAGCGGGGCAGAAAGAGAGGAGGACTGCAAAGAAATGCTAAAGTTGTTTCAGGAGCTGATGGAGGAGCTGGGTGTGCCCTTAGCGGAATACAAAACAGAAGGGACGGCAGTGGTGTTGACATTTCTAGGAATTGAACTGGATTCAGTGGCCATGACCTCACGCTTGCCGCACGACAAGGTGAGCAAATTGGTGGTACTGTTGGAGAAAGCGGTGGGGGCCAAGAAAATGATGCTGGTGGAGATGCAGAGATTGGTTGGGCATCTGAATTTTGCATGCAAGGTTGTGGCCCCAGGGCGGACGTTTTTGCAGGAACATGGCAAGGGCTATGGCGGGAGCAAAGTGCCCACATCATCGGATAAGAGTATCGGGGGCAGTGAGGGAGGATTGCAGAATTTGGCTGCGTTTTCTGGAGAGTTTCAATGGAGTGTCAATGTGGTTGCAGGGAGACCCGGTGACATGGGAAGTTCAGATATTTTCTGATGCAGCAGGGGCAGGAGGTTTCGGAATCTTTTGGGGGGGAAAGTGGTGTGCAGAGAAGTGGCCAGCGGAGTGGTTGAAGGAAGGAAGGAGTATAGCATTTCTTGAATTTTTTCCATTACTAGTGGCATTGGAGTTGTGGGGGAAGGATTTGCAAAACAAGAAGGTGAACCTCAATGTTGACAACGAATGCGTGGTCCATGTGGTGAACAGGCAGTCAGCTAGGGATCAGAGGGTGGCAAGACTGATGAGAGAATTTGTTCTGCGTTGCATGGAATGGAATGTGGTGTTTAAGGCAACACATGTGCCGGGGAAGGATAATGGCATCGCTGATGTATTATCTCGTTTTCAATGGCAGAGATTCTGTGGATTGGCTCCAGATGCAGATCAGGAGGGGCAGCAGATTCTGGAGGAGATGTGGAAGATAGGAAGCTGAGAGCGCTTGCTTTGGTGGAGGGTTCATTGGCCTCGGCATCTAAGGAGTCATACAGGAGGGCCTGGGAGGATTTTATTAAAGGAGGAGCTTGTAGTTGGAAGGGTAGATGGGATGCGGAAGAACAGAGGAGGGATGATGTCATGAATTTCCTCCTGAGGTGCATGGACAGGGGCTGGTCAAGGGCAGCGATAGCGGGAAAGTTAGCAGGGATTGCTTTTTATGGGAAATGGTTTTGGGGTTTTCAGCCAAGTGGGGGGGAAATGGCGAGTAGGATGTTGGAAGGATGGGCAAGGGAGAGTAAGAGGGACAAGGATAAGAGGAGGCCGATATCGGCGGAATTGCTGCAGAGGTTGATTGAGGTGGTGGGGGGAGTTTGCTGGTCGGTATGGGAAGGGGAACTGTTTGCGACTTGTTTTACTTGGTTATTCTTTGGGGCTTTCAGGGTTTCTGAGTTGGTCGGGGGAAGAGGGCGTGTAGGGGGACTGCAATGGGAAGATGTTCAAATTACAGAAGAAGGTTTGGACATCAAGATTAAAAGGTCTAAGACGGACCAAAAGGGAAGGGGCTCTTGGGTTCTGCTGGGTCAAGGGAGCAAGGATCTATGCCCAGTTCAGGCAGGCAGGGTGTGGAAGGAGCGTTGTGGGGGTAAGATAGGCTTGGTTTTTCAGCATGCGGATGGATCGCCGGTTTCAGCGGCCCAGGTGCTGGGGGTATTGCGGAAGGCGCTGTTGGCAGTGGGAGAAAAGGCAGAGGATTTTGGGACTCATTCCTTTAGGATGGGCGCAGCATCTGAGGGTACTAGGCTGGGTTTTTCAGAAGACAAGGTGAAAAGATTGGGGCGTTGGAGGTCTGGGAAATACAAGGGATAAGTCAGGGAGTTTGATAAAGGGGAATGTTGATGAAAGGTGGAGAGGACTTTGGGGTCAACTGTTTTGTGTTGGAATATTTTGACTTGTCAGTGATTTTGTAATTTCTTTTTCAGATGCTGCGCGAAAGGAGGGGGAGTTGGCGCAAGTGTGGATTGTTGGCCATTCAATTGTTAAGTGGGCTGAGAAAGAGGCGGAGAAAAGGGTGTTTGGTAGGCAACTGGGGTGCAGCTACAAGGAAGTGGTGGTGAGATGGCACGGGTTGGGGGGCCTGCGGTGGGATCAGCTGCTTCCTATATTGGCAGGGATGAGGGAACGCTATGGGGCTCCAGAGGTGGTGATTATTCATGCAGGGGAGAATGACCTGGTAAGAGATACGGGGGTGGCTCTGCTAAGGAAAATGAAGAGGGATTTAGTGTGGGTGCGGGAAATGTGGCCTTAAGCAGTGGTGGTGTGGACTAAGTTGTTGCCGCGAAGAGTTTGGAGGGGAGTGAGAAGTGAGGGAGCAACAGAGCGGGCCAGGAAGGGGATAAACAGAGAAATGGTTAAGGTTTGTGCTGCGGTGGTGGTGCAGGTCTTGGACCATAAGGAAATAACATATGAGGGTCTCGTTATCTTTAGAGAGGATGGGGTAAACTTGTCCGTGTATGGGAATAATCACTACCTGGCGGACATGGGTTCTTGGCTGGGAGACTGGGTAAGAAGTTGGAGGTAAGAAAAAAATAAAAAATGGGGGGGGTGGGGCAGAAAGAACCCCTCGGGGGAGGGTTTTTCTGGTGCCGGGGGCATGGCCCCTTTTGATGTGGGGGGAGGGAAGCACAATGGGGGAATGACACGGGAAAGGATGGGGTGGCGCTGTTTGCACAAGCAGGTCAACCCGGGGGAACAGGTATTGAGCCTGGAGGGGCATGGCCCCTGGGAGAAAGCGGGACGCCTGGAAAAGGGGAGGAAATGGCTTATTTAATTATTTAATTGTTGGGGGGAAATTAAAATGAAAAGGAAAATGTTTAATTATTTAATTGGTTGTTAAAATATTTCTTTAGTTTGTTAGGCCATGGAGCCAGTTAAGCGTTTTGATTGTGAGCTTTGGCCTGTCACATTAAAGCGACCTTTTCCACTTTTAAATGAGTCTGGGTTTTTGTGCAGTAAGCCAAAATGTGGTCCATCTCTCCTGGAGAATATGTTTGGTTGCTATCAGTGACCTGCTCATCCTCCCGGTTAATGGATGTCATTGATGAGGCCCGACTAGGCTGAAAACTGTGTCTGGGGTTGCTGTTGATAATCTTGTTCAGAGGAGAATTGCCTGGCATTTCAGTGATGGACTGCCCAAGTGGGTGGGACCAGACTGATATGCAAATGGATGTTTCTCCTCTGTGAAATGTACAGTGAGCTAAAGCGTGGTTGTAGACCCTCCCGAGTGGGAACCTACCCAGAGAACAGGTTATTTAGCCATGTTTGTTATCAGTAGTGGAGGTCCCAGCCCTTTTGCATATTCTAATAAAATGCCTTTTGAATATTCAAATTATTTATATTCAGTTCTTACAATCTAGCATCTAGCATAATGTAATCCTGACTGAGAATGCATACTTATCTCCTTTTCCAGAATTGGGCAGGCTATAGATATTGCCACTTTGTAATGATTACCTAGTAGAGGAGACAAGGCATACATCTGTGTGAATTATGCTACTACCTTTTGGATTGAAGTTCCCGTATTTTTCTGCATTTTCCAAAGTCATCTGATCAGACTGGGCCTGTCCCAGGGAGGTTTGTCAAGTCAAGTCAA